>NC_141689.1:617633863-617966363 GCF_964263255.1 Lissotriton vulgaris
TTGATCTGAATGATTTTATAAAGGGCCCGGCTAACGGCAGATCTAAAAGATGGATATATGCTATTTAGAATGAAGTCTGGAAAACGTCCCAGATTGAGGCGGCTACCCGCATTAGAGCTATAGATCAGGCTAATTTAGAGAAGATGCTAGCAGTTGTAGATAATAGCATAAACACGCTTTCTTCCCACATTTACACGTTAGACAATATTGTTTCATCTGTTGTTGACATTGTCCAAGATGATGTGTATGTTTTGTTCCGTGGTCAAAATCAATTGCGTTCTATTATGCAGTTTGCATGGAAACTGCGGGCCTTGAAGGCATGAAAAGTACCCTGGCATTCCATGAACACGTCATCCTTGTTTGTCCCGTTTAATTTGACTGACAAGCAGCGTTTGCTTTCAATGAAAGATGCATCATTTTCTATGTTAAATGCAAAAACAACAATTGATGGACAGAATGCAGAACAATGTCATACATTCACCCCAGTACAGAGATCTGTGCCTAAATCCATTGTTTTTTTGCACTCCACACCACCCCAGTTCAGACATGGCCATATGCAAATCAGCCTAGACCCTGTGCCTCATGGAAACAGTCCAGCCCAAACTGCCAAGCCATGTCTTTCCTGGACTGGAATCAAGTATCCTAGGACCGGTTTCTGGCTATCAGCCATCTTCAGCCAGGATAACTTGACTCCTGTGGTGTGGAGAGCATGGGACTCACGTCTGAGCATACCCATTCCACTCGGGTGACAAATGCAAAAACAACAATTGATGGACAGAATGCAGAACAATGTCATACATTCACCCCAGTACAGAGATCTGGGCCTACATCCCTCATTTTTTTGCACTCCACACCACCCCAGTTCAGACATGGCCATATGCAAATCAGCCTTGACCCTGTGCCTCATGGGAACAGTCCAGCCCAAACTGCCAAGCCAAGTCTTTCCTTGACCGGAATCAAGTATCCTAGGAACGGTTTCTGGCTATCAGCCATCTTCAGCCAGGATAGCTTGACTCCTGTGATGTGGAGAGCATGGGACTCACGTCTGAGCATACCGATCCCACTCGGGGTGACAAATGCAAAAACAACAATTGATGGACAGAATGCAGAACAATGTCATACATTCACCCCAGTACAGAGATCTGGGCCTAAATCCATCGTTTTTTTGCACTCCACGCCACCCCAGTTCAGACATGGCTATATGGAAATCAGCCTTTACCCTGTGCCTCATGGGAACAGTCCAGCCCGAACTGCCAAGCCAAGTCTTTCCTTGACCGGAATCAAGTATCCTAGGAACGGTTTCTGGCTATCAGCCATCTTCAGCCAGGATAGCTTGACTCCTGTGGTGTGGAGAGCAAGTGACTCCCGTCTGAGCATACCCATCCCTCTCGGGGTGACAAATGCAAAAACAATTGATGGACAGAATGCAGAACAATGTCATACATTCACCCCAGTACAGAGATCTGGGCCTAAATCCATTGTTTTTTGCACTCCACACCACCCCAGTTCCGACATGGCCATATGCAAATCAGCCTTGACCCTGTGCCTCATGGGATCAGTCCAGCCCGAACTGCCAAGCCATGTCTTTCCTGGACCGGAATCAAGTACCCTAAGACTGGTTTCTGGCTATCAGCCATCTTCAGCCAGGATAGCTTGACTCCTGTGGTGTGGAGAGCATGGGACTCACGTCTGAGCATACCCATCCCACTCGGGGTGACAAATGCAAAAACAACAATTGATGGACAGAATGCAGAACAATGTCATACATTCACTTCACCCCAGTACAGAGATCTGGGCCTAAATCCATCGTTTTTTTTGAACGCCACACCACCCCAGTTCAGACATGGCCATATGCAAATCAGCCTTGACCCTGTGCCTCATGGGAACAGTCCAGCCCGAACTGCCAAGCCATGTCTTTCCTGGACCGGAATCAAGTATCCTAGGACCGGTTTCTGACTATCAGCCGTCTTCAGCCAGGATAGCTTGACTCCTGTGGTGTGGAGAGCATGGGATTCACGTCTGAGCATACCCATCCCACTCGGGGTGAAAAATGCAGAAACAACAATTGATGGACAGAATGCAGAACAATGTCATACATTCACCCCAGTACAGAGATCTGGGCCTAAATCCATCGTTTTTTTTGCACTCCACACCACCCCAGTTCAGACATGGCCATATGCAAATCAGCCTTGACCCTGTGCCTCATGGGAACAGTCCAGCCGGAACTGCCAAGCCATGTTTTTCCTGGACCAGAATCAAGTATCCTAGGACCGGTTTCTGGCTATCAGCCGTCTTCAGCCGGGATAGCTTGACTCCTGTGGTGTGGAGAGCATGGGACTAACGTCTGAGCATACCCATCCCACTCGGGGTGAAAATGTTACACATTGAAAGGTTTGAACCTTTACCATTTTCGGTGGCAAAGGCCTATTCAGCAAAGTGGCTTATCCACAGGTTAATAACACTCCTGTTTCCTTTATTCAAGTTCGAGGTGTGTATGAAGTACTTTGCCATTGGTAGATATGAGCCTCTTGGCAGTGCTTATCTCCATGAAGCTTGGTCACTTCCATTTACTTATAGATGCCTTAGGGAGGGTAAAGAATTTTATTTGAATGTTGAAGATTGCACTGAAATACCAGATCACTCGTTGATGTGTAGACACATCCAATTACATGGCTCCTGTAATCAGAATGAGCCGAATTTAGCCTGTATTTTAAAAGGTACACCTGTGCCTGCTATTGTACCCACATTCATATTACCGGCAAACAGGAGTTATTTACTTTTGAATGATGAAGATTGTTGTGGGTTAGTAGCGGGAATTGCTTGTGTCGTAACCGTCAGTGAGCGTGTGGTTTGCTGTAAAAATGTAATGTATCCTCCTCTGCATGGGAAGCTTGATGTTTCCATCTGGTCCAAGATTCCGACCTTGAAAGCAGAGTTCAACAAGATGAGTCGCATAAGAGCTCTATTGTCCCAGAAAGAAGTTGCCCTCACATCTGCTCGTGAAATATATGTCCTTCACTTGGCTAACACCCGCACAGAAGTGCATGCCTTATTGAATACTGATTTGCCCTTGCATTTTGGTGAGTTAATTCATACTATCTTTAATGCATCCCCCACCACGGGGCTGGCTCACTTATTTAATGTTGGAACCAGTGGTCTTGTGACTTCTTTTTAGACATTTTTTGGTGTGTTTCCAGCATTTCTTCATTCTATTTTTTCCAGCCTGTTTGGTGAATTTCCCTCACTGCTGGCTCTGGTTGCAGGCGTGCTAGTACTGTTTCGTTTGTTTCAAAATGGATGCACAACCTGTGTTACAAGACGAGCTGTCCCGGCTGGGGCTGCTACGCACCCGAATGCTTGAGTACTATGGAGCGCGGCCTCTTGCTACATTGAGTGCAGCTTATGGATTATCAATTTGATTTTCCTACTTTACATGCGTCCAGCCTGTCTTTCATTGCCTGAGTTGCGACTTTGAATGGGCCCTGGATTTGTGTCTCTGCAATACGGTGTCTCCCGATGCGGATTATAATCAGCTTATGAGCCCCTTAGTTGCTCATGAATTGCTTTGTTCTGATGGAGGGATTATGGCATTTGCAGCGATGCATGGAGTTCTGGGTCGTTGGAATGTGTTCGCAGCGGCGCAAGATTTCTTGGCACGCAGCTTCATTGAAAACCCGCTGAGTTGTCCTCTGATGGTGCTAGAGGCTCCGGTAATTGAGGAACATGTATGTTCTTTCCCTTTATTAAATTGGATGGCCGAATTATTTTCGGATGAGAACAGTGACTTCCTGTTGGAGGCTGTTGCTGCATAATTTGCATATTCATTTGTTAGAATGAGATTTGACTTTGTCGCTCTCTTCCATGAACGATGCCACTTATTGCACATCGGATGTTTTTTACTTTTTCATCAAAACTTTTGCCCCGCCCTATTGACTTCACTATGTCCGAAGGCTACATTTTTTTTTAAATGTCCTATTAATGAACTATGAAGTTTTTCTTCAAAGATTTTTTTCTGTACTCCTTGTGCAAATTGGAATTTTGTTCTGACTGTTGTTCTTCAACTCTGCTTTCCTAAATTTGCCCCTTATCTTATCGTATCCGTGCTTGGATCAAGGGAAGGTGTCATGGAGATAGGCTTTGCCTTCACACTGTGTTAAGTTAGTATGAGCTTATAAGAAGTTTAAACGCCGTTTTTCCTTTCAACTGCTTCTGCACACAACATTTATTGCTATTAATGCTTTGAGCCGAGTAGAATATTTTGCTTTACACAAGAATAATATGTTTTCCTATAGTATCAGCTTTGCTTGGTAAGCTATGTCTGAACAGTGAGTGCCGAGGCCTTCAAGGTTATTTCAACACAGTAGTTGTTGTTCGGTCTGATCAGCGCACGTCCTAGAGATAACACATATGCAGCTGTGGCCAACTCTGGTTTTGGCTCGTTTAATAATGCACTGCGCAGAGCATGCAAACACACTTGATGAACATTTGCATGAAGAGAACTGGTGCAGAAGATGATGTGATCCCTTTCTACTAAGACCAGAGGTATGGGGCTGCCCTTTTAAAACCCAAAGAGACCTTCTTTAGATATAATATAATATACTAGCAAGGGAGGGTAAGACTGAGGTCTAATTTAGCCTTCTTCCCTTTAGCATTTTAACATGCTTTCTCCCTTTGTATTTTATGGAATAGTAACTATGCTGATAACCTTGTTGCTTATAATATGTTTGCTTGTATTAGCTAAGATACTGCGCCTGAGAACACGGCATTAGAAATAAATATTTCAAACTTGCACATGTCTTCATTTATTCCTCGTTTTGGACTAGTATGATAGTATAACGAAAGAGTGTTCATGTGTTTCACGTTACTTGAGGTGTTCTAAGTACATGTTCTGGGTTGTCTAATCATTGGGGGTGAGTAAGAACCAATGAGACACTGATTGCTAGTCTGGTAGGGTATTTTGGATACTAAGGTGAGTTTTGGCACACCCTAATTCACTGAGGTTCCAAGTCTCTATGCACAGTTCTGTGTAGGAGCAGAATCCCTGCGACAAAAGACAGTGGTAAATCATTACCAAAAGGATATATAACTGAAACGAATAATGTTCCGTTTGCTCGAATCCCTGGAGTGGGGGATAGAGAAATCGCAAACATGGAACACAGGTTAGGACTGATCTTAGCAGCACATGAAGGGCTTGCCTCTGCACACGCAGGTTATACACAACAGAAAAAGGGTATTAAGTATACAGGAAAAAATGGTGCTCAAGCAATATTAGCGTGTATATCAAGTGAAATTTACAACAATCACTGGTGCTGGCAGGGAGGGGAGACCCAAAGAACCCCTCAATTTAAATGTGAGAATTCACATCTAAGAATTAAGAAACAAAATCCCGCGCACACAGATTAGGTACAACAAGTAGAGTGCTACTCTGTATGATTCACAGTAACAAGAGTCCAACGTAGGTGCTTTTGATGTAAATCTCATTTTATTTGATCGTCACACCAATGGGAATTCACAGCCAACCGACACGTGTTTCGTTATAGGTCTATACAAATCTAGACACTATAACTCTTCATGGGTACATGTGGTGCACTATGAGGAATTTCTTTTATTCCGCGAATTGGATTATGGATTTGTGGTTGATACAGACTTATTGAAATTTGGCGTCCCTGCTGTACAGTGTGATTTAAACTGCTTTAACGGAACTACTACGCCGTCATTTTCCTATTAATTGAGTACCCTGCCAGGTTGGAATTATCACCGGACTAGGGCCCTAACAGATAAGGATCCAGCCATTGAGCCCTGAAGAGTTATAGTGTCTAGATTTGTATAGACCTATAACGAAACACGTGTCGGCTGGCTCTGCACACGCAGGTGTTTCCGCCACAGTTTCATTATTAAAACAACAATACTGGTGGCCGGGCATGAGGAACCAAACCAGAAACTATGTTTTGGAATGTGAAATCTGCCAGAAAATAAAGGTTTCAAAAGTGAAACAGCCGGCGCAGACGCCCCTTCTAATTTCAGATAAACAATTAGCATGTGTTTACATGGACCACTGTGGTCCCCTTCAGAGGGATCGTAACTATAAATACAACATGGTCGCAGTGGATTTTTGCACGAGAATCATTTGGATGTGGCCTCAGCACTCGGCTGACGCCTGAACTGTTATAAAAGATTTGCGAGTCTTTATCGCCACATACGCAATCGGCACGCTACATTCTGACCAGGGTCCTGCATTTAGCTCTAGGGCTTACAAGGAGGCCATGGGCAGTTTGGGCATTGCTTTGCGGTTTTTTAGTCCATTTCATCCTGAGGGAAATTCGGTTGTGGAGAGAAAAAACTGTGACATAAAGCAATCTATAACAGCTAGGGTATCAGGTTTGGGTGATGGGTGGGTCAAACATCTAATAAGTGTCCAACGTAGTCTTAATAACCTGCCAAGAAATTCTCTGGGTGGAAT
This sequence comes from Lissotriton vulgaris, assembly GCF_964263255.1. Classification (NCBI taxonomy): domain Eukaryota; kingdom Metazoa; phylum Chordata; class Amphibia; order Caudata; family Salamandridae; genus Lissotriton; species Lissotriton vulgaris. The sequence continues at coordinate 617,640,324 of NC_141689.1, forward strand.
CACTCCAAATGAAATCCTTTTTGGTACTAGAATGTTGGTTGAAGACCTCGATCGTCATACTTCAATGGTGGAACATAAACCCTTTGATATCAAAGATCGTTTGGCTGTTTTATAGGACTTAAATGAAACAAGAAGAAGTCTAAGCAACACCATGGAAAAGCCAAGGACCACTGAAGAAAAACCACCTGTCCCAGCAAGACCTGTCTGGATTCCAAAGATTGGGGATCTGGTCAGAGAGAAAATAGCGGATAAGAAGGAATTTGGGCCTTCTTACGGAAAATCTGTACCTGTACCCGCAGTCCAGGGATCGAGAACAGTGTTACTGTCGCCCCTTGCTGGAAGAAAGGAGAACTGGTCTGTTTCAATTGACCTGATAAAACTACATCATGTGGCCGATAATAAGTAGTAGGCCCAGTGGACTCCAAAGAAGTAGCAGATGACCAAATATACTACTATCCAAGAGTTCCAAACTGAAAGTCTCACCACCTTTGAAGATTCTGCAGTGAGAAAAGAAGGACTATGCAATAAAGCCATGGAACTTGTGCCTCTTGAAACCCAAATAACAGTTTGTCAAGACACTCCCATCTACAATGATGTAGCATCTGACTACCACAACACACAGGCGAAGGGGGGGTCGTAGGGAAAATTGTTTAAAGACCTCTCCTGTTTCAAATCCCCAAGTACGATATATGAACATCACAGAGAACTCAGGGCATCTATAGGCCAGCACTCTGGCTAGCTATCCTTAACTCCACGTAATGAGTTCGTGCCCAAGTCACCCTGGAAACCTAAAAAGTAAAAGAAACTAATGTGTGGGAACCACTAAACAAAGTGCAGGTCAACTAGATCCAAACCACTGGTATGTGGATTGCCATCAAATGGACTTTGTGATCAGTCTTATCATATGGTTATCCAGCAGATGATATGGTAAGTCCCTTGATCATCGAGACCAATTACCATTCAGTAATTTTTTGGAAAGGATCGTGGCCACAAGCACTTATGGACTGCCATAGAGCAGCTAATGATTGATGGCTGAAATAGTGATAAACAAGCAGTGCAAAAAGAAATAACTAAGTGGTGAATTAAAATAGAGTGATGTGTCCAAAAAAGACCACTATTTTAATTGAAATAAGGGCACATCCCCTTATTAAAAACAGAACAGTGCAAACAACAGTAAAAAAGGCCAACATGTTTCTGCCTATCGGGCTGTTAGCCCCTCTGCTTTCGTCAGGGCCTCTGTATTGCTACTGCTACAACGTGTGACGAACCAATATAATAAGCAATTATGTAGAGATAATTGTAGGTTGGAACAAATACAACCTGCAAGATGCTAATCCTCCTTGTGGGTGGATGCAAATGAACATCTAGAAAAGGATGTAAAGTAAAACAACATTAAAATAATATAGTATTCACAAGTTCCCAACATACTAGTTCCCTCATACCATAATGTTCAAACAAAATTCAATTGATTTTTTCTCACCCAGTTTGACAGGGGACTGGACCTCACCTAACCAGGACCATGCTCAGGTATTTGAGGCCCAGCTCTATGGAAGAAAGAAGGCAGACAAAACAGGAATTATAGAGCTATTCATCAGCAGGCTCCATTGTTCCCTTAAATCCTTTAGTCACTACATTCTTCTTGATCCATTCTCGGGTTCAATAATGGAACCGCTTCTCAGTCTTATATCTTAATGTATTTTTGGGTGGGATTGTAAACACTTGCTCTAGATTATATGTTTAGTGCTTGAGTTTAAATGAACTTGATAATGTGGATTGGGTGTTGTGTGACATTTTAGGACCCTATTGTAATTTTCCCGATTCATGCCCTTATATAGGTATAAATCACCATCCATATCCTTATATAGGCATAAGACTCATAACCATATTTAGACATAGCTCATGCAGTCAAAATACGGCAGGGCTACTTCCACTAGTTCCGAAAATCCACAACGATCTCTTGGAAAACTTGGCTTCAGCAGCTAGGGACTTCCCCTTGCTCAAATACTGACTTGTCCAAGAACTCACGGAGTTTTCAAAGATCTGAGACTCTTTGATGACGTTATTATGTCCACCTGTACGTCAATCTCGGCACCTCCAAGGTATAAATATGCCCACACTTGCCATAGCAAGAAAACAGTGGTTTGGAGCAGTTCGACTATCTACTTGCCCGATGCACCCTGCTACTGCAAGTGCGGAAGGAAGCCGACCCTCCAGCAGATGCACTAAGAGAGACGGTGTCTTTTCTCCTGCTGAGAAATCCAGCTCCAGTGTTTCCAAGCTACCCTTGCGGGTATTTGGGAAATCGAGTCCTGAGCCTGACCTTCTTCATTCTAAATCAAGGTACGGAGCTGATTAGACCCTAAGAGAAATCGTGGACAGATTTTTGGCAACGAATACTACATTTATGCTACAACTCACTTACTTCTTCCCTCGTACTAAGCTTAGGTCAAGTACATCGGGATAGACGTATTTTAGAAGCACCAGTTGAGTACTTTTAGCCTCTGTTATTTATGTATGTATTTATCTATGGTCTAGGAACTATACAATGCTCTTACAGTATTATTTTATTCTACTCTTTTTACTGTATGCACTATATGTTGCAACCAGTATTACGATTGTAGCAGTTCATTTCTTATGCTTGAGAAAGAAGACTGTTCAATAAATCCTTTTATTGAAAACGCCTATCCATTTCTCTGCAACTCTGGTGAAACGAAGCATGCACGATTGACTGAGTGAAATATCTATCTATTGTTTCCACGACTCTGTAGATCAGTTTTATCTTGGGGAAACAAAGTTGTCATGTTTATGCGGTTGTCAGAAACTAAATCCCTTCTTGTGAATTCGAGAAAGTTTCTAGTGACCTCTGAGCTAGCTGGCACTCACAATTAATTCTAATATACTTCGATAGAGACCTAGTAGACATATGTCCTACGTCACATCTATAGGATATATTATTCCAATGCGCTGAGCCTATTGGGAATATAGGAACTACACTACACAGCGACTGACTGACTTCAATCAATCAAGATTTATAGAGTGCAGCTAATCACCCAAGTGGGTATCCAGGTACCGAGTTCTTGCTGGGCTGTCAAACTCACAAGGTGGAGAGGTAGGAGTAAATCACCTTCCACTGTAGCTTCAGGAGTGTGTGCAAGGGCGGCCGATTGCAGGTGTCTAGAGGGTTGGTGAAAGTTCAGGTGCTGGTTGATGTATGGTGGTCCTTTGTTTTGCTGGGACTTGTAGGCGTGTCTCAGCATCTTGAAGTGACATCTTTTCTTGATGGGGAGCCAGTTGAGAGTTTTGCGATGGGGGCACAGTGGGTTAATTTGGGGAAGTCGAGGATGAATCTAGCAGCTGCATTCTAAATGATTCGGAGTCTCCTCAAGAGTTGGGTGGTGATTCCTGCTCTGAGCATGTTGCCATTATTGATGGTTTTCCTGCTATGGACGAGGAGCCAACTGAAGATCTTTCAGAGCATGCAGAGGGTGTGGAAACAGGCAGAGGAGACTGATTTAATCTCACATTTCATAGTGTCTTTGCTGTCCAGGATGCTGCCATGTTTGCAGGTGTGGTCTGTAGGTGAGGGTCCGAGTTCGGAGGGTGACCAAATGTTGTTCCATGGAGAGATGTTGTTCCCAAAGATCAGCACTTTGGGCTTGTCTCTGTTGAACTTCAGGCAGTTGGTCTACATCTAGTCGGTGACACTGGTAATGCAGTTGCGGAAGTTGGTCCTAGTGGTGGTGGGGTCTTCTGAGAGTGAGAGAATGAGCAAGGTGTGGCCTTCACAACATATGATGTAGAGGCCATGGGTTATGATGATGTTGGATAGTGGCGTTTTGTAAGTTTTGAACAGGGTAGGGCTGCGTTATAACCCCTGTGGGATGCTGCAGATGGTGCCCTTGGGTTCTAGAGATGAACAGTGGTAGGCAGATTCTCTGGGTTCACCCTGTGAGGAGTAATGAGATCCATTTGTGGAAGTCTCCTTGGATCCCGATATGGTAGAGTCTCTTGATGAGTGTGTGGTGGTATATAATGTAAAAAACTGCTGAGAGGCCAAGGAAGATCAAGGCTGCTGTTTCACCCCGGTCAAGGAGGGTTCTGATTTCATCAGTGGCTGCAATCAGGGTGATCTCGGTGCTTGGTGGGCACAGAAGCCAGAATGGGAGGAATCAAGCAGGTTGTTTCTCCCAAGGTGTTCAGTGATTTGGCCTTCTTGAGGACATTGGCAGGGAAAGGGAGCAGAGATATGGGGCAATCGTTTTTGAGTTTGCTGGGGTCAGCGGATGGTTTTCTTGAGGAGGGATCTCACCTCTGTGTGTTTCCATCCATCTGTGAAGGTGGCCGTGGTTATGGATTAGTTGAGATTTTCGGTGAGTTCGCCACTGATTTCCTTGCTTCTGAGGTTGAAGTAGTGGTGGGACAGGGGACTTTGGGGTTCCAGAGTGGATGGAGTCCATGGTGGCAGTGGTGTTCTGGGTAGTGAGCTCATCCAGTGCAGTGAGTGGGTGATTTTTGGTGCTGTCTTGGTTTGAGGAGGTTGTGGAGGTAGGTGGGTTTGTGTTCAAAGTTACTGAAGATGGTGGATATCTTGTTGAAGTGGGCAGCCAGTGTGTTGCAGAGTTCCTGGGAAGGCGAGATCATGTTCTCGGTGGCTGATGGGCATGCAAACTCTTTGACAATGCTGAAGAGTTCCTTGCTGTTGTTGGAGGTTGCTTATATGCAGTCTGCCAGGGTGCTTTTTTGTGTCTTTTACGTGTTGGTGGTATTTGTTGAGGGCTGATTTGAAGGTGACTTGATCTGTGGGTTTTGTGCTTGTGCATCAGCTTCTTTCTGGCCTTTTCCAGTTGGGCTTCATTGTCCTAATTTCTGGTGTGCACTAAATGACTTGTTTAGTGGATCTGCTGGTCCTGGCTGGCTTGATGGGAGCGACTCTAATGTTGCAGTTGGCTATCCAGGTGTAGAAATTCAGCCTGTTCAAGGTTGCTTGCAGAGTTGAGTTGGTTGGTGTTGAGGGAGTCCATTAAAGTGAGGCTTGGTTACTTTGCTCCAGTGTGGTTGGAGGAGCTGGGAGGCCTAGGGATAGTGCATGCATGCCCTGCGACGGTGAAGTGGATGATGGCCTGGTCAGTCCAGGTGAGTTCAGTGATATGACTGCACTTCACTCTATCACTGGCCGTAAAGATCAGTTTGTGCATGAGTTCTGTGTTGTATGTGGGGTCGGTGACTAGTTTTGTGAGGCCAATGTTGCTCGTGCTTTCCAGGATTTTAGTGCATCTTTGGGGTCATCTAAATGGAAATTGAAGTCCCAGAGGAATGTTGAGTGGGACAATGAATTTGGGGATGATGTTGGAGAAACCAGGGCACGTTTGTGGGGTTCAGTAGGCAAGGGTGCTTCTGATGGTAGTTTTGCCATCAGTTTGGAATTGGAAGTTGAGGTTCTCCTTTATCGGTGTGGTGTCATCTTCGGTGGTGGTGTAGAGGGTGTTTTCTTTGTGGACGATGGCAAGGCCTCTTCTGTGTTTGTAGGGGTGATCCTGGTGAATCATCTTGTAGCTGTTAAGTGTTACTATGGCGGTGTCTGGTGTGGAGGAGGAGTTGAGCCAGGTCTCTGTGGTGAAGAGATTGTCGGTTGAAGCTAGTGATGGTGTCCCAGATTTCAGGGGCTTGTTTGCAGAGTGATTGGGTGTTTAAGTAGGTGACAGTGGAGTGATTCAGGGGTGGTTGTGATTGGTTTGATGGGTGTGGCACTGGTTTTCCTGAGGGCGGGAGGTACTGAGTTCCAGGCAAAAAGGCAGCAGCAACAGGAAAAAGGTCCTACCATTGATCGAGGAGATGCAGTGCAGCAACTGTTGTTGTAACAGCTGGGGTCCAGGACTTGGACCTCTGTGATAGAGTGTCTGTGTGTGGTAGGAGGGCCCGGGTTCCTAATGCTAGCCATGGTCCTGGTGTGGACGGGTGCCGACAGACTTGCCTTTGACATGCCTCCGGCCCGCACTCTGTCTGGATCCACTGTACGGCCATGCTGCGACCCCCCTTAGGTAGGTCCTTAAAGATGGGGGGGTTGCAGGTGAGGCTGGTGGGAGGGAGAAAATCGTTAGGAAGCGAGCCGGAGGCAGGGGGAAATGTATATCAATCAGGCAATGTAACACAAAGTGAGCAAAAACAGAGCGCGATATGGGCAATACAAATAACAAAAACAGCAACGGAACCAATCTCGGGCAAAACAACACTGAGGCAGCAGTGGGACAAGATTTCACTATGAGTTACGGAAAGCTGTTCTTTCATAAAGAGCATATCCACACACTGTAGTTCCTTTCAGTGCTTTGTGCACTGAAAGTAATGTGCACTTTTTTGAGACCAGAAAAACACACTTGCCTTTTTCAATGTGTTTTCTTAGATTTAATAAGGGGCCAGCCCTTCCCGAACAATGCTGGGGCATATTATCAAGATGTAAATTTGGAGAAAGAGGAAATTCCACTTGCAAGTGGAGGTGTGCACATTTATGCTTAGACCTGCACGGTCTTTATCCAATTATCCATTCTCAATAGAAAACCCATTAAAATGTATCTTAATTTTAAACTTTAATTTATTTGTTTTATTGTTTTCAGTTCTTCAAAACTGCAATTTATTATCTGTGACGGCTTTAGCTTATACATTCAGCATTTACCCAATGCATTTCGGGTCCTAATAGACCCTTCCTCTGGGGTCTGTGTAGAAAAACAAGGAAAATAATGAGCCATATTATAGAGCCATTTTGCTGCTTTTTCGGCTTTGAACGCCAAAAAAGCAGCGAAAATTACATCGCCCTATCTACAAGGGGATGCTAACATGCATTAGCGCATGTTAGCACCCGTTTTCCCGACGCCACGCTTTGCATCTCTAATGAGATGCAAAGTGGGTTTCACTGGTCAGTACTCCTTATAAATTATTGCTGATGTTACCATCGCGATATTTATAAGGAGGCCCACGCATTTTTGCAGACGTTATTTTTTGGCGAAAACCGCGGTTTACGTCAAAAACTAACGCCTGCAAAAATGCTGACTTAGGTATACTTATCATTGAGGTGGATTATGCTGATACGACCACAGGGTTGTATCAGCAAGGTTATCGTCGTTTTCCATTGAATATCGCTGGAAAACCAGCGGTGTTCCATGGAAAACACCGCTATCGCTGGAATAAGTATCGCCATTGCGCTATGCGTTGTTACTACAGCGCTAGCATGGTGATAATTACCAGCGAGAGCCGCCAGTGATAATTATCGCTGCCGCTTAATGATATGCCCCAAAGTTTTGCAAGAACCATGACAACGAATTGGCAAAATGCCGGCAGCCAACACCAGACATATTTGCTTTGCCAATGCTTGTTTGTTATGGCAGCTGCTCTACTTATTCTCAAACTCACCTTTTATGCCCCCGCACTACCACCCAGTCCGTCGTTCCTTTCACCATGCTTGGATCAAGGTAAATTTGTATCCAGAAGTCAGATTTACTACTTTGAAACTTAGAGGGCCATAAAGAGAAAGCCCTTTCCTTTACAGGTTGCGTCATCACTTTGCATATAATCTAGTACCTAAACCACAGTTAGCTCAATGTAATATGCTACATATGCGTCACTTTTATTCTCCTTGAAGCCCAATTTGGTGACAACAAGTATGCCCAGTTGAGTGTACTGATTATTGTCATTGATCACGAAATGCTCTACAATTATGAACAAGCAGGTGTTGTAAATGTGAAAAGACAGTACAAACAGTGAAGTGAAATTTGTAGATCTGGATTAAAAAAAAATACTGCTTATTATCCATAGTTTTTGTTTCGGACTCATGTCGAGAAATGGTTTAAGAAAATTTGAGAGATTGCAAACAGTTTCTACAAGTTAAATCATGACTTTGAAACCTCGGCGATATTTATTGGAAGTGACATTCTCAATATAATGATGTTTTCCTCAAAGGAAAAATTGTGGCTTTTGTTTAAAGAGCCATTCAGACAGACAGCAGGGTAGATAGAGGTGAAAATGAAGGCACAAAATTAATCTAGGTGCCCAGCAGGTAATTGGCCATTTATAGGCTCATCTGCGTTCAGCACTGAACCTGGTTAGACTGCGTCCATTTCATGGCGCCACGCAGAGAAAATGAAGTGTGTAGGGTCACTCCAGAAAGAGCAAATTAAAAACATATTCCTATTGCACCCTTAGGGTCTATTAGCCTTGATGAGTGTACAAATACCTTTGTTGTTGCATGTGCTCTGTCCTGAAAGAGATTCGGTGCTTCTCTCATTATAACTCTACACCTGAATAGATTGAACATTATCCCAGTTTTTTCACTTTTTTTTTTTTTACTGACCTGTAGCCGGCGCTGGGTTCATTAGTGCAGAACATCTTTTCCACTGGCTGAGTCTGCCCTATTGTTTGTATCGGTCAGGGTCAAGTCAAGGGCACTCAGCCTAGATTGGACTCATTTGTCACAGGGTCTACCAACAAAGCTGATTTCTGCAGAGACAGGGCGAATTTCATGGGGCTGAACCACAACCTTTGACACGCAGCGACTAGGGCCGCTCAGACACGCACAGATGGCCTGCCACCCCAAGGCAGCAAGGAACAAAGGACCTACGAAATGCAACAAAAATAAAGTTTCCGCAGTCAGCATATATTTTAAGTGTTTAAATTATTTGCCTGGCTTTTTGACAGTCTAAAATTGCATCCTGAGCACTTGTGATAATCGCTGGGCTTTTTAGACTATGAAGGAAAAAAAACAATTCAGTTGGGGGCTTATTGCTTAACTGGTGTAACGGTGTAAAGTGTAGCAATTTAGTGCGGAGCGCAGGTTTCCATGGTCAGCAGGAGCCTGCATGAACAATGGGTCGTGCTGAGGTAGCATGTGGAAAATGACTTTAATACACTATGTGGAATGGCTTATTGCTTTGGTCAATAGGCTGCAGTGAAGATGGCGAGTTCAGCCACTTGGGAAGGTTAAACCTGTCAGGGTAGACTGTGACTGATATGCAGGGGCTGCTTATGAGGTCTCTAATGGAAAAACCTGACAAGCAAAGTTATAAAGGTTACACTTGACACATTGTTCAGCATTATGCCTTATATTAATCCATTTTTTCCAGGCAAGATGCTTTATATTGGTTAGAAATTGGTGCCATGGAAGTATCACAACATAAAAGCAAACATTTAAACTTTCCAGTAAAATTGTGCTTAAAATATAAAGAGGCTCCGTGTTGCACCAGGACACCTGTGTAACGCCAACAAGCATACTTCAGTAAATCATATTACATGTTTCTCGTTGCACTATTTTTTTATGTTCTAAGGGCCACATGCATCAAAGTAGGTAATTGTGATTCCTAAATTGCGATTTTTAAGGAATCCTAATTTAGGTATTGCAATTACTTATGCATGTAGGAATCGCAAACAGAAATTGTGATTCCTACACATTCCTTAATTGCGACTCGCAAATTGCGAATCACAATTAAGGAATAGCTTCCCATTCATTCCTATGGGCCTCTAGGCCCATAGGAATGAATTGGATTTGGTACTTGCAAATTGCGCATGCAATTTCAAGGGTGCAAGGGTACCAAAAGGACACCCTGATGCATCCCTGAGTTTGCCATGTGACCACATGTTGCACACACACATGCCCCAAGGACATGTGGGTGGGTAACATGGAACTTTGAAAAATGCACTTTAGTGCACTTTTCAAAGTTTACACAAATTACCATCAACTTCAAATTGATGGTAAATTACGATCCCTAATTGCAAAATCGCAATTTAAATTTTCATCATGCATTGCATTAAGGGAATCGCAACTTGCGATTCCCTAAATGCATTTGCAATTTAAGTAATCACACATTTTGCAATTACTTAAATTGCAAATTTGCATTTGGGTTGATGCATACCAAATGCAAAAATACCGGTCACAAAGGGGCAGATTTTGCGACCGGTAATTAGAATGATGCATGTGCCCTTATGTCTTTTAACAAACCAAGTTGATGTCTAATAGTTTGAAAGTTCTTACCTAGATTGATCAAAAGTAAAGTTATCAAATATAAATCATGATTTTGTTTTCCTTTTTGATTATAATAACTTCTCAGATTAGTGTGTTATGAATTTTTTAAGAAACAGTTTGCCATATTTGTGGCCAAGAAGAAGTATTCTGTATACAATTGTAATCAAAAAGGCATACCGCGTGTTAACATACTGTGCACGCTAGCCCATAGTAGAACATTTGCATGCAAATATATGTAAATAATGTGTAGAGAATATATTTATTTTATTTATTTTATTTTTAGAGTTTTTTATAGCGTGGACCAGACTCTGGGTAGGGTATCAGAGCGCTTACAGAGAGTACACAGAATGAATAAAAAAAAGTAGCAAGATAAGGCAGTACATAATATCAACATGTTTTGTCAAAAGGTCGGAAGGGCACAGGCGACAAAGAAATCTGAGCAACAAGTAAAAGGTGTGAGGGAGTCCTTGGAAGGGGAGAGGAGGCAAGTATAAGGATATAGAGCTGGATTGGATCATTGTGAGTTTACGGGAGGAATTTTCACATCATAACATAACTTTTAACCCTTAAACATGGATCTGTATTGCTAATGAGGGATGCTGAAGACATATATAGGTAACAGTAAATTACATGGTTGTTTTTCACCGAGCGATTCAGAGTGACATCAAATAGACAACAAGAGCAAAGATAGAGTTTTGTATGATGTTACTCAGAACCCCAAAGTGAAACACGTTCCAATAATTCACTTTTTACCCAACTATATTATTATGTTATGTACAACCCTCAAAATCATCTGCTTTCAACTACTAAGCAGGGACAAAGGAGTTATGGGGGAGACATACACAATATAGCCTCTCTTGAGTGTCAGAAATCTAAAAAAAAAAATATTATACCTCCTGACACCGACCCCTAGCACTCTCAGTGCCCTCTCCTCCTGTAGCTATGCTCTGTAGTTTCCAGCGTTGCTCCAAAAGGCTCTTTGAGAGCACATCCAGAGCAGCCTGGAATTTAATTTGCTTTGGATGTGGCAACAGTGGGTACCAGCTTTTTTTTTACAACTGCTACATCATAGCATCAACTAACTGTATTTGCATGCAGGTAGTTATTCATGCTATCAGCTCTCTGCAAGAGTCATACATAACATAATAATAAACTGCAACAGAATGGTTAGATTGCAGTGTTGAGCCTGTTACCCCTTATGATTATTTCATTTTACGGGGTATAACCTAGCGCAGTTCATTAACCTGGTAAACACTGTCAACTGAAGTCATTGGTAAAGTACAGTGCAAATGGGACAATAAAGACAATTGGAAAAGCCAAGTCTTTAACTACTTACTCTAAATTTCCGAAGTTGAGGCCAGTTGTGTCATCACACAGGGCATTCCAGTGCTTATCCCCAGTACTGAGAGGTGCTTCTTAGCCATAGCACAAATTTAGAATCGGGAGTTGGCAACAGGTTCTGGTTCATAGAAAACACCTGTTGAGCGGGTTATGCTTGACTGATAATATTTGTCATGAATACATTAATAGACACCAATATAATGCATTAACCTCAGCTTCTTTTTGACAGACAACCAATGAATGCCTGCAAGAAATTAATGTACTTACAGATGATACTGAAGAAATAAAATGAAATTTCTGGTTGCTTTCTGCACCTTTTGATGTGTATCTGCTTTGGCCATTTTACAGGGCGCAACCATATTCAAGCATGAATTCACCAACAACCCTTCCCAGACATAAAGGATTTTTAGGGCATATTATCAAGCCTCAGCGATAATTATCGCTGAGCGTGCTTAGCGTGCTTTTTATTATTGACGGCTATCGCTGGAATATATCGCCAGGCTACCGCTATGGCGATAAATATTCCAGCGATAGAGGGAAAATGGCCGAACATCGCTGAAAAACCAACGATGTCCCTTTTCAGAACGGCAATAAGCTTGGTAATAAGGCCCTATGACCTTAACACCATAATCCACCTCCCATGTTAGGAATGCCTTAGTCAAGAAATTAGTAGACGTTAAATTCCTGCGTTAAGGCAGTGTTAGCGCGATTAAGATAATCTCTAGGCCTAGTTGTTAATATCGCGAAGCTGCCTTAGCAATATTTTCATTTGTTTGGACAGCCACACCTACTTTGCATCTCAATATCGATGCGAGTCGTAACAAAAACGGGAGCTAAATCAAGGAAACACGCGCTAGCGTATCCTCGTTAATAATGCAATAAAATTGTTACCGCTTTTCGCCCGAAAACGGACGCTTAAGCGGCTATAATTCTATTGCAAGCCCTTGAAAATATGCCCCTTCATTTGGTGATAACAGTAACAGTTCCTTTAAATGTTTTAACAACAGTAAATCAAACCACAAAGCAATATGGCTGTCCCATTCTCAATTACATGACAAATTTTACTGCAGTTTTTTTACCAATCTTCTATCATTGTCCGTTCACTAGGAGATCAAGGATGAATTTGTTTATGAAAAGAAATAAAAACCTATTGGAAACAAGAAAGGGAATGCTAATTAGTGTTCTTTATCGTGTAGCAGAAATAATAGAAAAATAGTTTCTTTATGTAGGGCTATTGTGGGGAAGGACTTTTATGTATGACTTGATGATTAAAATCATGTTTTTTTCTGCAGGACTCTTAAATTGACAGGAACTCCTTTCAATGCTCAACTAACATTAGACAGTTTTTTGTATGGGGTGGTTACAGTGTGCCTTGAGTTCACTTTGGGATTGTTAATTGAATAAAGGACAGTTGGCTAAATTGTGTAGCTTGGTTTGATTATTCAAGTATGCTTTCATTGCACTAGAACCAGGAAAGATGGCCAATGAGCTTGGAATCTGACAGAGAAACTCATTTTTAGACATCTCGTTGATCTGTATTTGCATGGGGATTTTGTAATGTTCATGAGAATTTTGTAATGTACATAATTTATGGCCTGGAATTCAGAGGTATAGCACGATTGCCTCAGATACTGAGTGAGGTCTGCAACTAATCATTGCTAAAACTAAAATACGAACGCATGCAGAACATACATATATATGACATAGATCATCATTAGCGAGTGACTCGCTGTGAATAGATGATTGGTTATACCCCTGGCCTCACTAACCAATATCAGTAACCCGTTTATAAGTCTATGGCAGTTACATTTGTGTCAAAGTTGGCAAAACTGACTCAAAGGTGTCGTAGGATGTAGGTTGGTTCCAGAAAGTTATCATTTTCATTTCTAATCAGACATATTTGCCCCACTTACAGAATGACCCAAAAATCTCAATGTACTTTCTTTATGATATAAGTTAGTTCATCAGTTTTTAACCCCTTCCGTGCTCGTGACGGAACCACTCCGTCGCCAGCCACGGACGCGCTGTGCTAATGAAGGAGTGGTTCCGTCAAGGCGCGGATTTAGCACAGCGGGCCCGTGGCTCATGATGGAGTGGTTCCGTCACGAGCATGGCGGTGCAGCGTGGCTCCCCCCTCCCCCCTAGCGCCACGGCAAAATTACCACCACGGCCAAAGGGCTAACAACACATTTAAAGGGTCTAGTGTACAGTTTATACATATATTTTATTTTATTTAGCTTTGTGGATTTAGAAGCTTATTTCTATTTTGAATTGAGCATCGGAATGTTGCCGCCAACTGACCATTTTGCAGAGTCCATTATATTGGATTAGCAAATTTACAGCTAAGATTTGTAATCTTGTTTTGGAAAACTGACTTGTAATGTTATGGTTTGGATAAACTGTTCATGATATGAAGAGATATCAGGGTGTGCAAAATGAGGGGTTATTGGAGTAAGAAATAATGTTTTAGGTGTAAAGAACATGTATTTTTGGTCAATTCCATTTGTAAGTCCTAGTGGTGGACTTATGCAAGTGTATGATAGGATTTGTTTGGTACATTGAAGTTGGGTTGAACATATGAACTGACCATTCCTCTTGAGATTTATAGATCTTTTAGAGAATCAATATGTATATGATGTGAACTTTCTTAAACATTCAGTCCCTCATTCCACGTGAACCTAAATTCTCAGCTTGACTGGTAACTTTCATTACTGGTTGAGCCTGCAACTAAATATGATAAGGGAATAGTACATTCCTGATTTTGACCCTTGGACTTTCCACCAGCAAAACACTGGCTAACATTTTCAGTGGAAAATTGCCAAAAATGCAGGATTAAAATGAGAATCAGGTGGGGGGAGGCTCGCGTTGCCGAACAAGATGGCCGACTAGCCCCTGAGCACCGCATTGCAGCAGAAATGTCACGATAATTTTTGCGGCTCTGAACTCTGTTTGGACATCGAAACAGAGAGTTTCATGCACTGGAATTGCTCCTGAGCATCTCCATATGTTTGCTATGGGTGTATTTGCTGTTTTTACATAAAACCTCTTCAATTTGCTCTGGCTCTTTTGCGGCCGCCATTTTGGTTTTATCTGAGGGGCTTACCTTGCTTCTCTCCTCAGTTACAATGCTGCATTCTTGATTTTTGCTACTAACTATTACTTTCCTTCTACTTTATGCCTGACCAGACCTGTTTCTAACCTTAATAGGAGGATTATTTTAGTTTTGAGCTGTTTGCGCAATTACATTTTGGAGCCTACCTCACACTCTGTTAGACATTGCAGATTTTTGCTGGTGTTTTTCTTTGCCCTCACGCAATTTGTCCTGCCTTGCTCTATGGGAAGGAGTAGGAAATGATTACTTACACATAAGAGACATACAGCTCATTCTCCGGTGTCAAACTCTCCTCCTTCTGCCCCTGCACCTCGAGATACTATCATTATGGCGCAATCCGGCTCTTCGAAGTCAACAGGTTTGACGCCCTCTGCAATTAAATCGCAAACTCCAACTTCTGCTAACAAACGCCTCAAACAAGACCCTCCCTCTCATCCAAAGTCTGTTTCTTCGATATATCTAGACACAATCTTTGAGGAAATACGCATTTTGCGCCCTTTTATTGAAGAGACCAACTCCCGCTTACAGACTATGGACACGAAATGGGCTTCTATGGACTCCTGCATTCCACAGTGTAACAGCAAGTAGATGAACTTCAGAATGTCTCTACAAAATTAGTTGCCTTTGAGAGGGAGGTCCTTTGGTTGAAGTAATCAGCAGAGGACCTTGAAAATAGACATAGACGCAATAACCCATGCTTATATGGTCTTCCAGAGAATTTTAAAGGGGTGATCCTGTTCCCTTCTGCAACAATTTTCTCATAAAGCTTCTGGACCTCCCTGGGTCTACAAATCTGAATATTGAGAGAGCCCACATGTTGGGCCCCCATCTGTCTTCGTCATCTGGTCCTTTCAAGCCACGAAGTGTGATTTTTCTATTTTTTAAATTTATAGACTTGCTACTGATTTTAAATGCAGCTAAACACAAAAAAACTGCTCGTCTGGTCAGGCGCTAAGTTATTTCTTTCTCAAAATGTTTCCTCAGCAACAGATAAATGGCAGAAAGAATTTCTGGCTCTTCGACCATCTTTCCGCACACTTGGAGCTCGATATGGACTTTTTCGATATGGACTTTTCCAGTTTACTTACCAAAACAAATCTTCCACTTTTGAGGAACCGGCAAAGTTGAGGAAATTCATTCACTCACACTCCGCGTCGTCGATGGAAATTTCTGTTTCTCTCTCTTCTACGTCCTCCATACCTTGACTTTCTTCTTCTCTGCTATAGATTTAATTCACTTGGTTTTACTTAATGCTTTTTATCTTTGCAGGTTATTGTCCATAATTGTATTGTATCATTGTATTATACAATTTTGTTGTTAACTCTTCTTTTTCTGTTCTCTCCTTCCACTTTTCTAGATAATTATTTTTTCTTCTAACATATTTCTTACTCTGTTCAAATAAGATCCCTACTGTGATGCTCCCTCCCCAGTTGGTTGTGCCGTCTTCCTTGTGTCTCTACTCCCCGTATTTCTCTTTTGTCTTCCCTTAGAAGGTACGTATCGCAGTCATCAATCCCTTTATTCTCTCAATTTACATTCCTATTTTGCAATTAGTGGTTGCCATGTGCTGTCTTCTCTTATTATCTCTTCTTTCACTTTCCTCCTTTTTCAGTCCTTCTCCCCTTTCTCCCTCCTTCCTCCCCTTTCCATCCTTTTCTCTAATGTTGCACTTGCCTATGGCTTGTAAGTTTGATGGTAGTTTTCAATGAATCTTTGTTAATACTGCATGTTTCCTTTTTATTGTTGTTCTTTATGTATTTGATGGTTTTACATTCATAGATATTTCTTGGAATATAAAAAGGGTTCATTAACCCTATTAGGAGACAAAAAATACTATCACATCTTGCCTCTTATAACCCTGACTTGGTCCTTCTACAAGAGACCCACCTTACAGAAATTGAGGCATTAAAATTTAAGAGAGGTTGGGTGGGATCAGTTGTATTCTCTCCCACTTCCAATAAGAAAAATGGTGCTATAATACTATGCCAAAAGAAATTGAACTGTAAAATTATATTGCAAAAATTGATACAAAAGGTGGATGGTTGTTATCTAAGTTGTTAATTAATAATATTTCTATGACGATTTTTAATGTTTATGGTCCCACTCATCTCAATTGTTCCTTTTGGCCTCTGATTACACAAAAATGTATTCACTTTAGAGATTAATAAGTTATTGTAGGAGGTGACTGCAATCAAGTTGTTGATCCTTTTCTAGATCGCCAATCTCAGGCACTCTTCACCCCTCACAAATCTCATAAGCATTTTCTTTACACTATTTCCCAAGCACATCTTGTTGACTCTTGAAGACTCGCTCATCCTGATTCTCGTGACTTCTCTTTTTTCTCTCCTCCTCACAATTCCCTTTCCCGTTTAGATTATATTGTTCTCTCTAAATCTTTATCTCAAAACCTGTTATCCTCCTCTATTGAACCTATCATTATCTCTGATCATGCCCCAGTTATAACTGACCTTGACTTACTTACACCACATCCCAGGTCCTCCCGTTGGTGTTTCAATAATTTTCTTCTTCTTGACCCTCTTTTCTCTTCTTCTTTCATCACCTTTGCCAACAAATTTTTTAACCTAAATAAAGATCCTAATTCCTTCCCTTACATAATTTGGGACTCCTTTAAAGCTACTGCAAGGGGTTATATTATACACTTTGTTTTTTAAAAAAAAAGAAACGTTTCCTACACAACGTAATGTACCCTGGCCCACATTAAGGTTTTAGAGCACAAATTCAATACTTCATCGGCTGACTCGGTCCTGCCAGCTCTGATTCTCGCTAAATTAGCATTCAATAAAACTTCGAATGATAATGATACCACAGGTACCCCATGTGTGCATCCCACACTCCTCCTTTACTCTGGGGGCCCGTAGGGGGCCCCCAGATTTAAGACAGCATCTGAATTGGCTCATCGTAATATGGCTGGCGGTGTCTATTAGACACCTCCACCATAATAATCCTTTTCCGCCCGGCCGCAAGGCAACCGGGGCGGGAAAGCGGCGGATGGTCTTTCCGCCCGCCACGGTCCTCCCCGCCATATTAATATGGCGGGGGGAATTCACTTGCGGATGTCGGGCAATCCGCCCGACATCCAAATGGGCCCTAAGTTGGAACTTTCATAGGAATTTGACCTGGGATGTGAATGGTCTATCATCTTCTGGGACAAACTTTGGTCCCGTTCTCTCAAACTGTCCTGCTCAGCTTCTCTTACACAATCTATGTTCTTTCTTTGTATTAGACTCTATCTTACTCCCACCTCTATCTCATTCCACTAATACAAACTGATGGACCTGTGGCTCTTCTAATTCTGACCTTCTTCACCTTTTCTTCCTTTGCCCCTCGGTTTCTAATTTCTGGGAGAAAGTTTGGCCCTATACTTCTCGCCTATTTAATATTTCCATTTCTTACTCCATTCCTCTTCTTTTCTTTGGAAGTTTCTCTGATTCCCTAGATCTTCTATCTCACAAACATGGTCACTTCGACCTTATGCTTGCCTTAGCTTTTCAACACATAACTCTCAATTGGAAAACGCTTACAAAACTTTCTATCCAGCACTGGTGGAACAGTCTTTGTCATTTGCACCAACTTGATATTGCCTTTGCCTCCACCTGTAAACCATTGGTCAATAGAGATCTCTTTTGGTTATGTCTTACTACTTATTTAAATCATTTATTGTTTACAATTTACGATTGCACCATCAAGCTAAAACTCAAAATACTGATGTAATTCTGCATCCCGGAATTAAAATTCCAGCCGTATCTGTAACTCTAATACATAAAATGCAATAACTATTTTCTTGCACCCCCTTCAATAAAGGTCTTAGAGTGCAACTTTTTTTTAAGCCCAATCAATGTGCATTTAGTGGTATGAAAAAAGCCTAGGGCTCAGATTTACAAAACAATCTTATCACTACACAAAGCAAAGTTGCTGTACTGCGTTGTGTAAATAGAAGAGAGCAGAACGGCACCATATCTACTAAGATCTGGAGCTGTTCTGCTCTCACTGTTCTGGCGCACTTTTACCTGCCATGTGCGAACACAGACTTCCTTGTGTCATAGTACAAGGTTTTCTGCAATGTGGTAAGCATTGTTTTATTACAGGAAGGGTCACTTCCAGTACAAGAACTATGATTTAAGGCGTTTCCCACTTTGCATGTGAGCTGCAGAATGCAGCACTCATGCAAAGTAGGAAAATGAGTAAAAATGAAACGTTCTCCCTCTTATGCCTCAGGGAGTAGCAGGACTTTGGTGCAAATCCATCTCTACAATTCTTTATAGATAGAGCATTGAGCTAACAACCATACCTGGATGCATGGAAACGACCATGAACCACCCTTGGAAAACCCCCTTGACAATAAGTAACACAATTATTCTAAAGAGTACAAGGGTCCCATTGTGGCCAAGAATTGA
This sequence comes from Lissotriton vulgaris, assembly GCF_964263255.1. Classification (NCBI taxonomy): domain Eukaryota; kingdom Metazoa; phylum Chordata; class Amphibia; order Caudata; family Salamandridae; genus Lissotriton; species Lissotriton vulgaris. The sequence goes on from NC_141689.1 coordinate 617,659,195, forward strand.
ATTTTATTAACCATCATAGATAGGAATTCAAAACAATGTCTTAGGGGCATATGTTTGAAACAATTTTTTTGTCGCAAACACTGCGAATCGCAAAAAACAGTGTTTGTGACAAAAAATTCGCAAAACGCAATGTATGAGCAAAATCTCATCGCAGTAGTAAGGAATGGGAACATTTGCGATTCCTTAATTTTGTGTAAGTATTTAAGGTATCGCAAATTGCGATTCCTTAAATGCTATGCAACATGCACTCAAGTTGTGCGATTTCTCCTTAAGAAATCGCAAATTACCACCAACTTCCTGCCATTGGTAATTTGCGATTCCTTAAAAAAATGCACTTTTTGGCATTTTTCAAGGTGCCATGTGGTGCACATACACGCCCTTAGGGCATGTATTTGCGCCATATGAGCGCACATGTTCATTTCAGGGGTGCATCAGGGTGTCCTAATGAAACCCTTGCACCCTTGAAATTATTCTCAATTTGCAATTCTCAAATTGCGAATCGCAAATGTGGAATGACTTCCCATTCATTCATATGGGTCTCCTGGCCCATAGGAATGAATAGGAGGGTATTCCTTAATCGCTATTTGAGAATCGCAAAAACGGATTTTAATACATATGCCCCTAAATATCTAAAGTTAGAAAAAAATATTTTCTACAGATATAAAATGCAGTGGGTGGTGAGTCAAATGGGGCATGAAGATGTGTTTAGAAAAACCCAGTGATACCTGTAATCAAAAGCGCATATACATTGGCCGGAGTACACAAAATAATTAACATTGCAATATGCTAACACAGAAGCTGCCTTAGGTGTAAGGTCATGCCAGCACTATTGGTGGTGCATTTCACACAGCACAACCATGCAGAATATGAACTCTGATGTCAAGTGATCTCTGTCATAAATTCACCATGCAGAGGCAGCAACAACTCATCGCTCCTAAATGAAGAAAAGATTAAATAGATTCTGTGTGTAGGTAGATAAAATATGGACATTAATAGACTGGAAGTTTGGACTTCTTTGGTTTAACTTGGTTTTGGGATAAATGCTACTGATAACTCGACTACTTTAGTAGACAACATCATTTTACAGGAAATGTCTGTGCTAATGATGATTTCCAATCTATTAGGCTAAAGGCATGATGAATCTGTTGCAAATCTATACTATTGCTACACTTTCCGTTGCAGAAAATAACTTTTTCGTAATTTGCATTTGATAAATGGAATTCACTAATGTTTCCCCTGTTTTTGAAGGGTTCACCAGCATTCACATAGTGATTTTTTATTCTGGTTAAGTTCTCTGTTCCTATTGTATGCATACATATTAACGGTGGCCAATCTGTACTTCTCTTAAAGATATTATTTATCTCCCACTAGGATGTTCATTCAACAAAGATGGCAGTCACTCTGCAGTCCTTCCTCTATGGTCACTCACTTCCTCACTGAGGTTGGAATCCTCTTCTAACATCGTGGGACAAGTAAAGTCTGATTTCTTTGACCACTCATGGTCCTGAGTGTGCTTGCTCCCCTAGCAGTGATTGTTGACATGTATTCCCAGCCCACAATATCCGTATACCCAGATTCCCTGAGCACCTCGCTCACTCAGCAGTGATTCCCAGCAGTTACCTCCAGTGCACAGCTTCTATAATTACAGACCCCTTGGGGCTCTTCATTTATTTGCCTTGGATCCCATTCAGATATTATGTGACCCACGTGGTCTCCATTTGGATTCCAAGTTCTGTCCTTTGGCTCTCGACTCCTGGGTCCTATCTTTTTCATGCATTATGGGTTTAAGTACTCTCTGTAGTCTTCTCATATTGATCATCCTTTTGTATGACTTATGATTTTGACATTTTGTGAACTATTATTTCTATGTTTGTCTTTTTGTTTGAGCATGTTACTTTTTTGTACTAAAGAATCATCGCAAGTGCACATTTAAACTTGTCCTAATGAGGATTCTACTCTTTACAAAGGGTCAAAATGTCATTGAGATTGCCTGCAGACTCTACTCTCAATTTAAATTATTGTCATTTGTTGATCTGTACTGTCGTTTGTTTGATTGTGATTCAAAGATTGCTCTTTTAAGTCACATGCATCACTTGGTTTGTCTGAATACACATCTTCATGTGATGCTTGACTCACCACCCACTGCCTTTTATGTTTGCAATGTTTTTAAAAATATAATTAGGGATATTAAAACATTGCTTTGAATCTATGTCTTTATTTGTTTCTTTTCACCCCAGGTCCTTATGAAACTTAGAGTCACGCTTGCTTCCAGAAGGTAAGTAATGCAAGTCAGTGTACTGCGCAGCTTTGCATTACTTTATGTACAATCCAACTCAAATAGTGATTTGGTTCCACTAAACCTTGTGTTGGGTTTGCAACACAAACCTGACACAAAGTGTTTGTAACTATGGGATGAAAAATCCAATATCTAGGACATGTACTGTGACACAACTTGTGACAACTCACATGCATGGTCAGACAGACTCACTTTCACACCTAGGTTGGTAAACACCCCACTTAGGGGCCCATTAGGATCTCGAGAGGATCACCTCCGCCAGCATGGCAGTGGTGATTCGCCCGAGATCCATCTCCGCCCGCCACTCAATTCCCCCGCCATATTACTATGGCGGGGGGGGGGACCGCGGCAAACGGAAAGACCGTCCGCCGCTTTTCCGCCTGGTCAACAAATTGACCCGGCGGAAAAGAGTTTAATATGGTGGCGGTGTCTTTTACTCACCGCCAGCCATATTACTATGGGGGCGGAAACATGCCTTTCCGTGGCGGCATTACCGCCACCGAATGGCATGCGGGAATTGCTTGTGGGGGCCCGTTGCAGGCCCTCAGGGACTCTGGGGGGTGGGGGGTGCACATGGGGGGTACCTATGGTCCCCCCCGCAGTTCCATGCACAACATGGCATGCACAACTTATTTTTGCAACACAATGTATAGATGTTAACAGGAGTAAACCTCAAATACTATGAGATACCCATAAGCCAGAGGCATCATCTGTGAGAGGTCATCCAAGGGAAAGGATGCTGAAAGCCCCGACAGGGGAATTTTCTCTAGGCTCATGTCATTGGATACAATGGAGGAACAAATGAAATCCTAAGCTATGATTTCAATGGTGTATATTTTATTGATGATTTGCAAAGAGAAAGTTGTTAGCCATTAAACTATTTGCATAAAAAGCATTCCTGGCTATGTTTAACCTTAATGGAGATGTTATTGCAGTTCCATTACAGACACCGAGGTTAGGATTATGCTTTAATTTATTAACTTCAATTTGTGTCTTCTCAAACAATAGTATAGGAAGACCAATACCAACAGATAATTTCCAGAAACCATTGAAAAAAAGTATGGACTACAAATCATAGCAAAAAAAATTGACATTCTTTGTCCAACCCACTCCTATTAGTCCTACAAAGTTCTTGCAGAACCGAATGTTGACAACATTATTACTAGCAAACACTAGTCCGGTGTCTTTCATTTGTTTTTACATGCTAATGCTTATATTTGGGTTTCTCATCTGTGCCTACAAATGAAAAATGCACCATGCCTGGCAAAGAAAACATATATTCAGAACTTTTAACATACAAATATAGTAGATGGGCGGAAATAAATTCTTGCACATGAAAACATTTTGCAAAATATCCACTACATCATGTGATAGTATAGGTTGATCCAAATCCAGAAGTGTTATTTGATTGTGTATTACAGTCAAGTGGGCTAATTTTGCACTCCATGCCCTCAATAGAATTAAAACTTTCTTCTATGTTGATTAGGACGTTTTTATATTCTTTGTTCGGAACATAAGGAATATGTTCTACTAGTGTCAATTGGTTACAAAGCTATGTCTGTTCCTATTTGAGTAATATTTCCTAAATGCGATCACCTTCATGATATCAATAAACTTACCTTCAGAGCCATGTCACTTCTCAGTTAATGTGCTTCAAATCTAGAAACATCCAAAATGTCCTCTTTTATAATCCAATTCAACCAATGAGCTATTGTCTTTGGTGTCATGAGTGCAAATGACGTCCTGTAAGAAATCAACAATTGGCCTTACCCCTCCTTCAACCCTACCCTGGACTGAACTATCCCATTACATTAATCTTGAGTCATGGACACCTTTGGGACCAGAATGTCTCCTGCATGGTCTTTTATTTGCTTATACTTTACAGCAATGCTTTGTGGCTTATCCCCACAGCACCACATTTTCCTTTTTCCTGTTTTTTCCATACATGTGTGTATCTCTCCCACCCTTCTTACTCACATTCAACTGTGTGCCCATGTTTTCTTTGTCTTGTGTCATCATGCCTTGCGCCCTCCCTCATGCATACTTTTCTAGCATGTTGAGATTTTAATATGTACCAGTAGAGAGAAGAGAAACACCTCTTTGAATGTATGTTTATAAAATAAAATGGACACTTTGGTACTCTGCTTTCTGTACCTTTCACTGAACTTCTATGCATGGTATTTCTGAGCATGCATCCCTATTATACATTAATTAACAATGAGTTTCCATAGAATCCTTATTTGGTTTATTGAGGCCCATGGGAACAACAATGCTGCAACAGATATATGAGAACCATTACCGGGTTTTGTTCTCTGGAGGGGTGCAACAAGTGTGCCCTCCTTAATATATAGGATCCATGCATAGGCTAAGAAATGCTTGGTGCGAGTGACAATGTACCATTTGTGAATCATTACTGACTGGCAGTTCCTTTTTCCCTGCTTCCAGTAATGAGCAACTAGCTTACTGGCCTCACTCTGTAAAGGTCCACCAAAGGGCTATACCCAGACCCTGCACTGACATTCCTGGTGCCTGGTATATGAGTGTAGACCGTTAAAAATGGCTGATATCATGAAGGTGTATGGCAAATAAGTGAATGATATGAGATCAGGGAGATCCATTTTGAACTGCCCTTGGTAAAACACGGCACAAGAAGGAGACTGTGTCTCAGGCTCCAAAAGTAGAGCTGATATTCCTGCAGCTTTTGAGATGCACCTTAAGGAATGGGAGGACGGAAACATGGCTGCCTTAATAAATGGAGCAGTGCCTTATTAATCCTTCCTGAACACTTTCATTAAATTATATGGAAGATGTGGGAAAGTGGAGACAGTGGTCTTTGTAATGCAGAAGGAACCATTCTGTCCGGGGTTGGTTTTTGCTTCTTCCACAGGTGCTATTCCCAAAATATTGAAGCTTCCTTCTGTAATGAATTCATATCTGGGTGTGCTCTTGCCTTGACCGCTCCACGTGGAGACACCTATCATCATTTTCTGGAGAGGATGGATTATCTTTCAGGGCAAGCCACCTTGAACCAGTTCCAGACCAGTGACAGTGGAATCAGCATTCCCAGTTTCGAAACTTGCTTTAAAAATGGACTGAAGAGGTGGCATTCCACATTATGTCATGGTATTCCGGTGAATCATGGCTGGTGTTTTTGACATCCAGTCTCCCCTATATGATAGGAAATAACCTGGAAGTCTGTCACAGGAGAGGAGCTGTGAGTTTACCTTGGTATGGTGCCTGCCTGACCTGCTGAGAGAAGAGAGTGAAAGGCAGCTTTGTAAGGGTAAGACTGTCCAGTGTAGATGCAAGCTGTGGTATTTGGGTGAAGGCCACAACCTAAATGAGAGTACAGTCAAGGGAGATGTTCTGGAGTAGGTCTCCCTTCAGCCCTGTAATCCCATCTGGTGCACTGCATGAAAGAGAAGCAACAAAGTATGAGCGGTGGTCACCCTAGCTGTTGAAACATAGTAAGAGCTGACTCAAATGCTGGAGTGATTCTTCTTATATGTCTATAATGGCATTTAGTGTACTGCACCAAAAAAATAACAATAGAGTGCAAATGACACCTACTGTCTCCTTCTTGTTAGTAAGATGCTGTAGGAATCAAACAGACTGTTGGAGAGGGTCTACCTGTGCCATATTGCAGGCAGGAATGCTGCAGCAACAAAGATGGCCTTGATTTCTGCCTGCCATCTCCCTGTGCTGGGGCACAAAATTTGCAACTGGTGCTGATACTGTCTTGGACCTCTAAAAACCTGGAGCTGGCAACTTCACGGAGAATCAATAATCAAATGTATATGAATCCGTGCACAAGCAGTTTGTAAATGAATATACAACGTTGTGGCGTGCGTCTTGAGGTATCACTCTCTAGACCATAGAGTGTATCTTGAACATTGACTTATGGCGTCCTTGAATCTCAAGGGCGGCCCTCAAGGCACTGCGGAATTGCGCGCAAGCGCTTAAAACATTGAACGCCAAAAGTACTTAAGTAATGTTGCAAAGCTTTTATTCAGCTTGTTTATTGAAATTGTTCATCTCAAATGTTCATTTTTAGTTCATCAAAAAGAGTTAATCCGAAGAAATAAAGCAGTATTTCAACAAGTTCCCAATGCATTTCGTGCGTCTAGCGCACTTCATCAGGGGAATCTGAAAGTGAACATAATTAGCGGTTAGGATACATATCCCCGTATTACTATCCAACAACATATGGAAAAATTAATGGATTTCAAACAAAGTTCTATAATGACTTTACATTGTCTAACAAAAATCGATGTAGTGATAGGTTCAGTCCCATGAGAAAATATAATAACACAAAAGGAAATCAAAGTGGGTGCATATTATGCTTTCTTGCAACTACAGAGTAAACATTGCTGTATGATCACAAAGCTGGAAAATCCGGGTTATGTGCAAGTCTACACGTTTTAAACTACACTGCCTTAACGTTTCAACGAGGGAAGTCTGAAGCGTCTGCTGCGTGCTCGTGAAAACTAAAGAGCTATGTGCGGGTAGATAGATGGGTAGAGCTTAGAAGATTATGATAACGACATGCCTAGTATAGTTACGGATTGTATAGAGTATCTTGGATCAAGACGGGCAGCTCGAAGGAGCTTGCTTACTCGTGGCAGCTTACCTCTTGTTCTTTGTGGGTTACGCGTTTCCAAACGCCGACATTGCGAAAAGCCAAGACTTTTCCGAGGCGGCTTTGCGGAAGTATTATAGAGGCTTAAAAAATGGACTGGTGTGCGTTCCAAGGGTGTGGACGCCATCTTGGAATGGGTTGAGGCATGGGTGGAATACAGGGGGGTGGAAGGAAAGGTGGTGAAAGGGTAATTCAGCTAAAGTGAAATAAAGGAGAATAAAGGAGGATGACTGAAATAATAAGTGTGAAAAGCAATTAAACCAATAAACAAATGGAGACAGGTATCTCATGTAGTACATAACTATGGACTGATAACATAAGGTTTATAGGTAACATGCAAATTCCAAGCGGTCATTGAGTCCATGCGGTTTCATGGAATTGAGAGTGTAAATCCATGAATTTTCTTTATGTAAGAGCAATTTGTGGTTGTTGATGCCTGCCGATTTTGTAACCACTTCGAGGATAGTGAATCTTAGTTGTGCAACGCTGTGGTGACACTCTTGAAAGTGTACAGCAACAGAGGATTTGATATTGTTTGTTCTTATGTTGCTTTTATGCTCTAATATGCGTGTCTTGATTTTCCGAATGGTTTTACCCACATATACCAGTCCACATGGGCATTTGAGCAGATATATAACATTCGCTGTGTCACAGGACGCATTGACTCTCAATTTGATAGAATGTCCTTTCATAGGGTGGGTGATGCTGGCCCCTAGGCTAATATCAGGTTGTTACAGTTGCTGCAGTTGTGGCAAGGTACAGTACCTTTGTATACAACGTTCTCTGGCTTGTTGGTAGGTTTAATCATCTCTTGGATGTTTTTGCTCCGGGTATATCCAAATACTGGTTCAGCCATGAATATTCCGTTGAAGTCAGGTTCGCTTCTTAAGATGTCCCAATGATTTTTTATAACTTTTTTGAATGAGTGACTCAGGGTCGAAAATTTAGAAACCACTACTGTTCTTTTTTGCAGTGTTGGCTTTGTGGTCAAAGCCAACACTTATGTGAAAGATACCACCGATTTCCTGAATAAAATTGACCGAATTCTTCTTCCTGACAATCAAGACATCTGGCTATGCATGATTGACATCAAATCATTATACACTTCCATTCCCCACAACTTGGGGATTGATGCTGTTGAACAGACTCTTCTAAACTCTGATCTAGACACCAATTTTCAAATTTTCCTAATGGAATTATTGACATATACCCTTTATCAAAGCTACTTTGAGTGGGACAACAAGCATTACCTACAACTAACAGGAACATCTATGGGCAATTGTGCTGCCCCAGCCTACGCTAATATTTTTATGAACATCTTTGAGACGAAAAACATCTTGAGCCAACAAAGATGGCAAGAACATGGATTAGTCTTTTTACGTTACATTGATGACATTTTTGTCATATGGCAAGGAACAAAAGCTGATCTACTCACTGCACTAGAACAACTTAACAGCATCAATGAAAGAATACAGTTCACCTACACCATTGACGATAGCACCATCGCTTATCTGGATGTACAACTGACAAGAAAAGGTTCTAGAATTGAAACCAACTAATACACAAAAGAAACAGATCGCAACAATCTGCTCCACTATAAAAGCTTCCACCAACAATCTCTGAAAAACAACTTACTAGTTTCACAACTGTACAGAGTGAAAAGAATTGTCTCAAATCCTAATGAAGTACCTAAACAATTAGAAAATATGGTTAAGAAATTTTCCGAACGTGGCTATCCGGCACACGTATTGGCTCCAGCACAACAAAAGAGCACAGAACGCACTAGAGCAGATTTGTTAAAACCATCCACCAAACCTTTGCAAAAAAGAACAGTAGTGGTTTCTAAATTTTCGACCCTGAGTCACTCATTCAAAAAAGTTATAAAAAATCATTGGAACATCTTAAGAAGCGAACCTGACTTCAACGGAATATTCATGGCTGAACCAGTATTTGGATATACCCGGAGCAAAAACATCCAAGAGATGATTAAACCTACCAACAAGCCAGAGAACGTTGTATACAAAGGTACTGTACCTTGCACAACTGCAGCAACTGTAACAACCTGATATTAGGGGCCAGCATCACCCACCCTATGAAAGGACATTCTATCAAATTGAGAGTCAATGCGTCCTGTGACACAGCGAATGTTATATATCTGCTCAAATGCCCATGTGGACTGGTATATGTGGGTAAAACCATTCGGAAAATCAAGACACGCATATTAGAGCATAAAAGCAACATAAGAACAAACAATATCAAATCCTCTGTTGCTGTACACTTTCAAGAGTGTCACCACAGCGTTGCACAACTAAGATTCACTATCCTCGAAGTGGTTACAAAATCGGCAGGCATCAACAACAACAAATTGCTCTTACATAAAGAAAATTCATGGATTTACACTCTCAATTCCATGAAACCGCATGGACTCAATGACCGCTTGGAATTTGCATGTTACCTATAAACCTTATGTTATCAGTCCATAGTTATGTACTACATGAGATACCTGTCTCCATTTGTTTATTGGTTTAATTGCTTTTCACACTTATTATTTCAGTCATCCTCCTTTATTCTCCTTTATTTCACATTAGCTGAATTACCCTTTCACCACCTTTCCTTCCACCCCCCTGTATTCCACCCATGCCTCAACCCATTCCAAGATGGCGTCCACACCCTTGGAACGCACACCAGTCCGTTTTTTAAGCCTCTATAATACTTCCGCAAAGCCGCCTCGGAAAAGTCTTGGCTTTTCGCAATGTCGGCGTTTGGAAACGCGTAACCCACAAAGAACAAGAGGTAAGCTGCCACGAGTAAGCAAGCTCTTTCGAGCTGCCCGTCTTGATCCAAGATACTCTAGACAATCCGTAACTATACTAGGCATGTCGTTATCATAATCTTCTAAGCTCTACCCATCTATCTACCCGCACATAGCTCTTTAGTTTTCACGAGCACGCAGCAGACGCTTCAGACTTCCCTCGTTGAAACGTTAAGGCAGTGTAGTTTAAAACGTGTAGACTTGCACATAACCCGGATTTTCCAGCTTTGTGATCATACAGCAATGTTTACTCTGTAGTTGCAAGAAAGCATAATATGCACCCACTTTGATTTCCTTTTGTGTTATTATATTTTCTCATGGGACTGAACCTATCACTACATCGATTTTTGTTAGACAATGTAAAGTCGTGATAGAACTTTGTTTGAAATCCATAAATTTTTCCATATGTTGTTGGATAGTAATACGGGGATATGTATCCTAACCGCTAATTATGTTCACTTTCAGATTCCCCTGATGAAGTGCTATAGACGCACGAAATGCATTGGGAACTTGTTGAAATACTGCTTTATTTCTTCGGATTAACTCTTTTTGATGAACTAAAAATGAACATTTGAGATGAACAATTTCAATAAACAAGCTGAATAAAAGCTTTGCAACATTACTTAAGTACTTTTGGCGTTCAATGTTTTAAGCGCTTGCGCGCAATTCCGCAGTGCCTTGAGGGCCACCCTTGAGATTCAAGGACGCCATAAGTCAACTTCACGGAGAACTCAAGGACAAACTCTTCAGCATTTGAGGGGGCAGCTTGGACTTGTTTGGGCCTCCAGAACATGCTGCTGCATCAACCGACTGACTATGGTTTTTGATGCTTCTCCACTGCCATGAAAAGAGAGTCAATTCTTTCTGCCCATAGTACACCAAAACAAGGACCTTGAGCCAAAGTCCCACAACCATCAGAGAACGTAAACCTGAACTGATTTTCACCTAACCTGTTATGAGGTCTGGAACTGAGATTGGTCAAACATTGGTAAACAAATGGAGATTGAGTCCTCTAGAGTCTGACCTATGAGTCATAGACTTAGGATGAGATTGCACTTTCACCGTAAGCGTGCACCTCTTATTTTGCTTATGTTAATAGAATTTACCTCAGTAGAATACTTTGCCCCAGTTTGCATCTTTTTTGTACCATTGTATAGTGGATAATAAAGTACATCTAATTTTCATAAATATAGTCATACAGCCATTATTTTGCTCTACTAGCTCTTTGTTGAGTTGCTTTGCCCTCACACCATACCACCATGAAAATTCATTTGGCTTTTCAGTGGAAAAATGCAACTTGGCTGCTATGACATGGTGGCCCTGCCAGCACGAGAAACACTGATTTGGTGCGAAGAGTTTCATCAATCAATTCTCTCCCACTTAGAGGGGAAGTCTAGATTGGATATATCAGCCATTAAAGGACACAGTGTAGATTAGATCTTTAACGTAGTAACCCCGAGACAAATAGTAAGACACATATAGCAATGTGTTTTTAATAAAATCTATTGGTCAATTGATTATGACCATTTGATAAAGTCACAATCAATTTCTTGCAAAGGTACAAGTTATGTGAGGGCATTAGTAGCAATTGGAAATATCAAACAGACATAAAGTGATGAGAGGAATGTTTGCAAATTGTTAAACCACTTGCAATTGACTGGGTAACATTCCAACCCATAGTTCTTTTGCCCAACATGCCACCTCAGTTTGGACCCTGCCATTTGCAAATCAGTCTTAACTCTTCTTTGATTAAGTTGAGACTTTCCAGTTTTTTTATTAGCCAATTTAAGCCACAGAACTGTATCTACTGCCCTGCTTTGGCTCCCCACAGAGTAGCAATTACAAGAAGAGTTGTGAATAGGCTACAGATCTCCTAGCAAAATAGACTTCTTCAAATTCAGTCCCCTCCTCTTTTAAAAACATATGTCAACAATACCATATCACTACTTAAAGGACTGCTTAGACAAATAATTGACAGTTTTTCACTGCCTTCTGCACTGACCAGGGATGTTGTCCTCATCACAAAGCATCCAACTTTTTATTTAGCAGTTAGATGGCAAAAGAGGAAGTATCCCAGTATGTGTCTTTCAATATGTATGTTTATATAGACAACCAGGAACCTTACTCTATGCAGATAAAATAAGGTTATGTTGAAAGGATATTTCCCACTTTGATAGGACTGAGAGCAGTAGAATTTGGAAAAAGTCTCCTTGCAAAATCTTGAATAATTCCTATTGAGATGTCATTTACCACAAGCAATAAGAACTGATTTAAAATTGTAGAGAAGATAGGCAACACATGTGAATTCAATTTTAGCATTATTTATTTTGGCAGTCCTAACAGTCCTTGGTGGGTCAACCTTATTTATCACGGCTTCCATCACCCACTCTCAGGGGCTGATTTACAAGCCCCTTGTGCCAACGGTGTGCCGCTGTTTGTGACACACCAATGTTTTGCTTTACGACATTTTTACAAAGTGACATATCTAGGGAGATGCGTCATGTACCATAGCCCTGCGTCAAAATATATCTTTGTCAAAACCAGTTGTGTCACGACGGTTGAAATATATGCAATGTAGGTATTCCAGCGTAACATCTACAGCAATACTGATTCAGGGATATTTACAAGTATCCCACAAGCAGAGGTAACCTGAGGCTGCATCACGCAGAATGAAAATTGTGTCAGAATCCCTGCGCCCCACAAACCCACTTGTAGGAAATGACACATAAGCTGTAGCAATACAAGAGAAGCCTGGCAGAATAGTTTGCCATCAAATCTGACAACATGGACATCCTAATCTTGCAGCTGGGAGTTGGACAAAGAAGGACACAATAACCAACAGCCTAAATACCACAACCGCCCCCACCTCCAGCAAAGCAAAGGCAGCGCAGGAGAAGGGAGCGCGTCTATCGCCAGATGACTGCTCTCAGTGTGCTCAGGAAGGAAGTTGACATAAGATGTTACCGGCTCAGAAAGGCACCCATTATACGCTTGCTGTATCAGATCGCACCACGGCTACAGCCACGAACTGCCAGGGTCTGCAACACCCCATCGCAGTCCAAGCTCCTGGCTGTTTTACACATGGTGGCCTCAGGCTCATTCAATACCACACATCACGAGTGGCAGGTGTCTCCCAGGCATTGTTTTCATCCATCCTTCCATCTGTGCTGTATGCTATAATTCGCCTCACACCACAATACCTCCAGCTCCCCAACACACAACATCAGCAGACAGAGATAAATCAAGGCTTTTATGGCATTGCAGGTTTTCCACATGTTCTTGGTGCAATGGACTGCATGCATGTGCGAATGGTCCATCCTGCTGCAACTGCCCATCCATACCGTAACAGAATTTCCTGGCAGTGTGCATGATGCATATATATATTTCGCAACAGCATCATCAATGACCTATTCCAAAATGGTAAATATGGCAATGGTCTAATTTTTCCCTCATTTTGTGTGCCCTTCTTTTGAGTGCCTTTAAAGCTTTAAAGACTTGAGGTTTCCTCCCCGTATACCCTCCCTTACCCAAATCACCTGTATCTAAATGAATATTGAAATCCCTGCAGATAATTAGGGGCGTTGGCCAAGAGGCTAATTCTACCTCCAGCTCTGATAACAAATCCGCACCGTCTATATTTGAGCCTTATACTGTACAAATAGTAAACTGATTTGGAATGTAAGCAATAGTCCACCGACCCCAGTTATCCGACTTAAATTGTTTAATGGGTAAAAATCAATGAGAAACATGTATAGCCACCCCTCTAGTGTTAGTGGACTGAGATGAGCAAATAACCTGAGAATACCCTGGGATAATGTTGAGCCTTTTTTTATGCCAGGGGATGTGAGTCTCTTGCTGACAGATAATTAAGTATGGGCAGGAAATTCGTTCCGCTCTGAAATTTGTGGATTTTCCGCAATTTCGCGAATCGCGAAAAATCGCTGCAAAATCCACGAATTCGCGAGCGGGACGAATTTCACTCAGGAAGCACTTACAGGGTTACAGCAGGTGCACAAGTTGAAGCTAATTTCTTTGTAACCATTTACAAAATGGCTACAAAGAAATTAACTTCAACTTGGGCACCTGCTGTAACCCTGTAGGTGCTTCCTGAGCGGCGCCTCCTGCCTACTTGCCAACTATTCTCTGACCCTGTTCTGACCCTCGAAGCAGGGTCAGATAATAGTTACAAGTAGACAACGAGGCTCCTGCAGGAAGCACTTACAGATATAGATAAAGCAGGTGTCTGAGTTGAAGGTCAAATTCAGTAACTCCTTAATCAGCCCCCAAAAAAATGATGTTTTATCCAGGCTGGGCAGGTGTGTGTTCTCCCCATATCTACAGTCGAAAATGAGCTATGATGCTTGATGGAGGCCTTTGCATCCTTAACTTTCACGAGCTCTATACCTGTGCAGTACCTATGACCACAAGCTTCTTTCTCCCCGGATCTGCTGCTCTGATCGGTGCCTGTCCTTTTATACACACAAGAGGCATGTGAACTCGCATAGAAGCCCGCCCGTTTGCCCCCCCCTTGTGGTAAATAAAATTACCCGGACATAGTTTCTATACATTAATAAAGAATAAGGATAGCTCATAAAATGAGAGGCAGAGTCCGTGGTGTCCGAGTCAAAAGGGCTTTAATTCAGATGACTCGAGTCACTGGAGAATCGGGTTCCATTACCACTAAGGTTCAGGAAGGGATGTCCAACGTTTTATTCACATAACACATTATATATAGTAAAGCCATACAATTGCAATGAATAGAGAAGGCGGAACACTCCAGGCGGAGCAAGTGAAAAAGAGAGATAAGAACACATGGGCGTGAAAGAAGGCGTGTAAAAAAGGCGTACACGTGGGTGTTCACGTGATGAGTCATAGGTGTGTCATAGGTGGGTGGATGCATAGAGGAGGTCTGCAGGGTCAGCAGAAACCTTTACCTTACATGTACGTGCAACTGGTCATGACGTGAATTTGACGTGTTACTGGGGAGAGCGGGGAGAAGCTAACTTTAGCACTAGTAGAAGAGTCTGGAGTCTGGGATGTCAGAACGACCTGCACCTTTGGCATATCTGATATCTTGTGTTTGGAGGATGTATTGTCTGAAGTGAAGGTCTCTCGAGTAAAAGCTGTTCGTCACTAAATGCTAGTGTGTGCATATATTTCTTCGTGCATTGCGTGGGGCCATGGGCCTACTATGGCAACGGGTTCAGTAAATCACTTACATGGAGACAGGAAGGCTAGGCCCTATGCTCTGCAGGCGGGATATGTTTACCTCTTTCACTAGACTGGAATGTGTTTTTGCGGAGCTGAGCAGATAACTATAGGCAAAACACCGTCTTGGCAGGCAGGCCAAGCCGGGCACCTCTCGGCTGAGCAGGGAGTATGGGAGAGGTCAGGGATGCATACCTAAACTGCAGCTTTTCAGAGTCAGAAGAGGCTCGGAGCCTGAATTCAGGGCCTGGCTCAGCTGGGCCACAAAAACGTGTGCTTCTCGATATTTAAACGTGTACTATGTAATGCATTGGCAACGTAGGCCTCAGTGCAGAATTAACGTCTCATTCATGGAAGGCCTAATAACTGACATGCTAACATTAGACGGAAATGCAGGGGCATTATTATCACAGGCACGGGAAAGGAATTACATGATAACATGGACAAACATAGGCATAGGTACGTGGATAGGGTGCGAGTGGGGGGACACACTGACCACATAAAATTTCTGTTTCCTCACCCTCACACACACTAGTGGTGTGCACCATCTTCCCACCCTTTAGCCATTATGATGGACAGCACACTTGAGGGACCCCGGCGCCCGTCAGCGCGATGGCAAAGTTAATCAGCTCAAAAAAATTTGCGTTTTGTCCAGGCTGGGCAGTCGTGTGTTCTCCCCATATCTACTGTTGAAAATTAGCTATGATGCTTGATGGAGGCCTTTGCATCCTTGACTTTCACGAGCTCTATCCCCGTGCAGGTCCTGTGACCACGAGCTTCTTTCTCCCCGGATCTGCTGCTCTGATCGGTGCCTGTCCTTTAATACACACAAGAGGCATGTGAACTCGCATAGAAGCCCGCCCGTTTGCCCCCCCACACACACTAGTGGTGTGCACCGTCTTCCCGCCCTTTGGCCACTATGATGTACAGCTCACTCGAGGGACCCCGGCACCCTTCGGCGCGATGGTAAAGTTAATCAGCTCAAAAAAATTTGCGTTTTGTCCAGGCTGGGCAGTCGTGTGTTCTCCCCATATCTACTGTTGAAAATTAGCTATGATGCTTGATGAAGGCCTTTGCATCCTTGACTTTCACAAGCTCCATCCCCGTGCAGTTCCAGTGACCACAAGCTTCTTTCTCCCCGGATCTGCTGCTCTGATCGGTGCCTGTCCTTTTATACACACAAGAGGCATGTGAACTTGCAAAGAAGCCCGCCCTTTTGCCCCTCCCACACACAATAGTGGTGTGCACCGTCTTCCCACCCTTTAGCCACTATGATGGACAGCTCACTCGAGTGACCCCGGCGCCCTTCAGCGCGATGGCAAAGTTAATCAGCCCCAAAAAAATGTGTGCTTTGTCGAGGCTGGGCAGGTGTGTGTTCTCCCCATATCTACCGTCGAAATTTAGCTATGATGCTTGATGGAGGCCTTTGCATCCTTGACTTTCACGAGCTCTATCCCCATGCAGTTCCTGTGACCATGAGCTTCTTTCTCCACGGATCTGCTGCTCTGATCGGTGCCTGTCCTTTTATACACACAAGAGGCATGTGAACTTGCAGAGAAGCCCGCCCATTTGCCCCCCCACACACACTAGTGGTGTGGACCGTCTTCCCGCCCTTTAGCCACTATGATGGACAGCTCACTCGAGGGAGTGTGTGCTCTCTCCATATCTACTGTCAAAAATTAGCTATGATGCTTGATGGAGGCCTTTGCATCCTAGAATTTCACGAGCTCTATCCCCGTGCAGTTCCTGTGACCACAAGCTTCTTTCTCCCCGGATCTGTTGTTTGGTTGGTGCCTGTCCTTTTATACACACAAGAGGCATGTGAACTCACATAGAAGCCCGCCCGTTTACCCCCCCTCCACACACACACTAGTGGTGTGCACCGTCTTTCTGCCCTTTAGCCCATATGATGGACAGCTCACTCGAGGGACCCCGGCACCCTTCAGCGCGATGGCAAAGTTAATCAGCCCAAAAAAATGTGCTTTTTGTCCAGGCTGGGCAGGTGTGTGTTCTCCCCATATCTACAGTCGAAAATTAGCTATGATGCTTGATGGAGGCCTTTGCATCCTTGACTTTCATGAACTCTATCCCCGTGCAGTTCCTGTGACCACAAGCTTCTTTCTCCCCGGATCTGCTGCTCTGATCAGTGCCTGTCCTTTTATACACACAAGAGGCATGTGAACTCACATAGAAGCCCACCCGTTTGCCCCCCACACACACACACACTAGTGGTGTGCACTGTCTTCCCGCCCTTTAGCCACTATGATGGACAGCTCACTCGAGGGACCCCGGCACCCTTCGGCGCGATGGTAAAGTTAATCAGCCCCCCAAAAATGTGCGTTTTGTCCAGGCTGGGCAGGTGTGTAATCTCCCCATATCTACCTTCGAAAATTAGCTAAGATGCTTGATGGAGGCCTTTTCATCCTTGACTTTCACGAACTCTATCCCCATGCAGTTCCTGTGACCACAAGCTTCCTTCTCTCCAGATCTGCTGCTCTGATCGGTACCTGTCCTTCTATACACACAAGAGGCATGTGAACTCGCATAGAAGCCCGCCCATTTGCCCCCCCACACACACTAGTGGTGTGCATCGTCTTCCCGCCCTTTAGCCACTATGATGGACAGCTCACTCGAGGGACACCGGCACCCTTCGGCGCGTTGGTAAAGTTAATCAGCACCCAAAAAATTGCGTTATGTCCAGGCTGGGCAGGTGTGTGTTCTCCCCATATCTACAGTCGAAAATTAGCTATGATGCTTGATGGAGGCCTTTGCATCCTTGAATTTCACGAGCTCTATCCCTGTGTAGTTCCGGTGACCACAAGCTTCTTTCTCCCCGGATTTGCTGCTCTGATCGGTGCCTGTCCTTTTATACACACAAGAGGCATGTGAACTCGCATTGAAGCCCGTCCATTTGCCCCCCACACACACACTAGTGGTGTGCACCGTCTTCCCGCCCTTTAGCCCCTATGATGGACAGCTCACTCGAGGGACCCCGGCACCCTTCGGCGCGATGGTAAAGTTAATCAGCCCCCCAAAAATGTGTGTTTTATCCAGGCTGGGCAGGTGTATGTTCTCCCCATATCGACCGTTGAAAATTAGCAAAGATGCTTGATGGAGGCCTTTTCATCCTTGACTTTCACGAGCTCTATCCCCGTGCGTGCCTGTGACCACGAGCTTCTTTCTCCCCGGATCTGCTGCTCTGATCGGTTTCTGTCCTTTTATACACACAAGAGGCATGTGAAATTGCATAGAAGCCCGCTCGTTTGCCCCCCCCACACACTAGTGGTGTGCACCGTCTTCCCGCCCTTTAGCCACTATGATGGAGAGTTCACTGAAGGGACCCCGGCGCCCTTCAGCGTGATGGCAAAGTTAATCAGCCCAAAAGAAATGTGCGCTTTGTCGAGGCTGGGCAGGTGTGTGTTCTCCCCATATCTACCGTCGAAAATTAGCTATGATGCTTGATGGAGGCCTTCGCATCCTTGACTTTCACGAGCTCTATCCCTGGGCAGTTCCTGTGACCACAAGCTTCTTTCTCCTCATCTGCTGCTCTGATCGGTGCTTGTCCTTTTATACACAAGAGGCATGTGAACTTGCATAGAAGCCCCCTCGTTTCCCCCCCCCCCAAACACAAACTAGCGGTGGTGCAAAATCGCAAAAAAATTTGCGATTTCGCTGGTAAATCCGCAAATTTACTGATTTTTTTGCGATTTTGCGCGAATTCGCAAACCGCTGATGCGCAAAATTTGCCCATACGTACAAATAATGTCAGGCCCTAGTGCTGGCAACACCTCCCCAGCCCTGCTTCTTTTGCCTTTATCGTTCAACCCACCGATGTTAATCGTGCAAATAGTCAGCCTACCCATAATTGCGACTTCTTTGGTGCCTGTATTGCCCTTTAAACCACTCCCTTAACGTGCTTCTGGTACTAGTACTACTTCTGGTACATCTCTTTTCCTGCCCCATACATTGCTTACCTGGATTTTCTGCATTTTAATCCCCCTACCCACATCTCCCCGCCCCCTCACAGCCCTCCTCCCTTGCACCCTGCTCCCTATGCAACCCCCTCTGCTATGTGGTACTACAGACGCTCCTAGGTCTGTGTGTGATGAGTGATGGTTCACTCCCTTGGGGTGACATGTTGATACAATTTGATACTATTTGTGCCTTAATATCTGCTATGTGAAGTTTTTGGACCCATATTGTCAGGAAACAGTTTTAAGAGATAAAAAAGGCTGTAAATTAGCTCGATTTCTAGAAATGTTGCTTAGGTTATTCTAGCTGAAAGTAGAAGACAAAAAAAAGTAATTACTTCCCAGTATTTAGGAACTCCCTGGCCTTGATTTCTGATGTAAAGAATTAAGTTTGATCTTTCCAAATTGCTTTCAGTCGAGCCGGATTGTGGAGAAAGGCCTGCGCTCCCTTCTCCTGGAACTGGGACTGGGTTATCATTTGCCGCAGACTCCATCTTCGCTCCACCGTAGAGTGGCAAAAGTCCGGCCTAGTAAAAAATGTACATCCATCTGTCCCTCACTGTGCTTCAGGTCTTGCCTTCTCAAACACATTTTGTCTAAGCAAAGCATTGCCAAAATACACCAGAAATGCCAGAGGTTTGGCTTCTGTCAGATATTAAAAGGGACTCAGTGTGCCCTTTGTATTTCCTGTGCCCAGTTCCATCCTACCATCTCTGAGATGGATTTCTCCAGGAGCTGGACCATAAAGAGACGTGCATCTGACCCCTCCTTCCCCACCGGAATACTGAGAAAGCGTAGGTTATTCCTTCTTTGGCCGTTTTCTACTTCCTCAGGTTTCCACTGAATGTCCGTAAGTTGTTCCTCATGCGCTATGACTTGCCCCCTTGAACCAACTATATCCACTTCCAGTGCAGCCGTCCTTGTTTCTAGCTCCGTAATCCGGTCACTTATATCATTACAAGTTTTGGCAATTTTTCTTACTGCGCCCTGGAGTTTCCGGGTGGCTTTCAGAGAGCGTTCACTTTCCAGGCAGGCTTCTTCCCTATGTGCCATTACACACTGCAATATTGATTCTAGTGTAGGGGAGAGTGCCGGGGACCCTATTGCAGCTTCTTCCGAGTTAGGCTGGTTGCGAATCCCCCACCAATTGGTCTCCCATAGAATAATCCCATCTGAGATCGGTATGCTTAGGGTTATCCATTCTCCCTGTTCGGGGAAATGTTTTCCTGTTGAAAGAAATCCTTTCCCGACCTCTAACGCTAGTACCAGATATACTCTCTTCCTCACTCGATTCTGAGTTGGACCTGTGGTCTGAGCCCAGACAAGAACAGTTGGCATCTGAGAGAGAGTAAAAGTAATTTGCTTCAGAGTCAATGTCCCTCTCCCTGCCTTCCTGCAGTATCCTACAAGACTTTGGGGACCCTTTACGTTCACTCAGCTTTCCCATTGGTTTTTGCACACTAAAGTGATGCCCGGGTCCTTCCTCCTGTTGAATCTCAATTTCCCTTGGCAAGTCAATATTCCGAGAAACATTAGCTAAGCCTGTCTCTCCTGAGGTCTCACTCCAATGAATAGCTGATACAGTAGCATGAGTTTGTCCCTCTTGCAAAGTCTGTCCCACAATAACACCCTTGGCCCCATGTGCATGTGCATTTGCCTTTAGTGCATTCGTGTCCCACTGTTCTGGATTCTCCCAGAAGACCCAGCGGTGGCTTACCGGTTAGTCAGTCAGTCAGTCAATCAAAACTTTATTTGGTTTGTTACAACCATAAAAGTATACAATTTACCTCTTCTCATAACATTAAAAAACATAGACACGTTGGTATCATAAAAAGATATTGCACACCTCAACACACATAAATTAGCTTTTTCTTCAAAATAGGGGTGTTATCTCATTCTAAATTATTAAAATCAATTAATTCATATATACATCAAATCCTTCATATATATGACAAGCAATACTGTAATCCAATGATAGCTCAACCTTGTGTAAGCCTAAGGGGAGCACTTACAATACTTACTCTGTGCACTTGAGAAACACTTTGGCTTTATTCATATATTTCCCCATAGCACAGGCTGTATCTAAGTTCCCCATTTCCACCAAAAGGTTAACAGCTTGCATCCTATTCCTGATCCTATATTTTATAAAAATCGGGCATAAAATTTCCCTTCGTATGTCTAAAAACTTCATACAATCTAGCAAAATGTGTAAAATATCACAGGGGGTACCTAATATACAAGTACATCTACCATTATAATCTAACATAAGGTTTCAAACCCCATTGTCCTCATAACATGGGTTTAACCTAATTCGCATTTTTAAAACTTCCCACCTCAAACGGTAACTAGGTAGCCGGTCCACATGGGGGAAATGTTGATCATTCTCCCAAGCCAGTGTCATGTGGGCAACCGAGGTTTTTCGTGAGAGGTACTCCCGATCATAAATAGGAGACATATCAATTCCCAGAATCCTTAATTCCTTCTTGCCTATTGTCACATGATCTTGCTGCTGGCATACCCTCAAACCGAGCACCCCATCTGTTTCGCTTATTGATGTTCTTGTCTCTTTCGCCAAGGCAGCTCACTAATGGCAATTTCCCCTTTAACCCGGTTATGTTCTGCCCATTTCCCTTAACCGGGTCCGTAATGACATGCTGCTCCCTTAGCAGACGGGAGTCTGATCCAGTTCCTGCACCCCGGAACAGGTCAATGAATGTAGTGGCTCGATGAAGCGGGGGCTGCTGGTCCATGCCCCTCCCCTTCCCGTCCAGGGGATTCTCTGGCTGCACCCTCTTCCGTCGTCCTTGAACCGCAGGGGCAGATGCCATCTCTGAATCCACTGAATTCCGCTGTGGGGAGTCCAGAGGGGCAGATTGCGAGGGTCCACCTTTTCCCTTTCCTCCTGTCTTAGGAGCCATGATGCCTGTACTAGCGGCTGCGCTGCAGCTGCCACTACACTTCGGAATCCGAGCCAGTTCCCGCTCAAGACCTCGGGAGCCAGCGATCAGCTGCTCTGCGATCTCCGCCAGCACCGATGCCCCGCGCCTAATTCCTGGTAAGACCAGCTCCGTCTCCGCTTGATTCTTTGAGACAATATTTCTAGCTTGATGGTGCATCATTCAGGTCCTCTGCATCCTTAACTTAACTAAGTCACGCCATCCCCAAGGGAGCCGCCTAAGACCGACTTTCACTCGGTTGCCATCTTGCTCTCGTACTGATGCCTCTTACCCTTAGTGTGTGAGGGTGCTGGCACCCGAGGTGTATTCAGATCTTTATTCCTGGCTAATCCAAGACAGGTTGTTTGTGGCACTGTTTCATTCAAAAACATTTTTGTTGAGGAATGAGACATGCTCTGAATAGTGCCTCTGTTTCCTGGACCTGCCTGTCTCTAGTACCCCAGACAACATATTATTTAAAGTTTTATAATCCCAATCATCGGAAAATGTACTGGAAGTAATGATAGCACTCAATGATATTTTAAATAAATGCAGTATTTTTAAAATTGTGTGGTATTTTAAAAGTTCAGTCGGGCCAAATATATTGAAATCAACCTTGTCCCATACTATACCATCAGGTATAGGAACTGCTGTAATGTTCACTGATGACAGGATGACAGGTGTCTTCTTTCATGATGCGATGACAGGTGCACTTTCAGGATCACATTTATTTTTTGTGCCTCAGAGCTTTCTCAAAGATAAGCCCCATTAATAAGCATACTAAAAACAATTACTAGGCCTATCCAGAAAAGAAAGAAAAGTATACCTGTAGCTACCCAGAGTTCCACCCAAGGTGATACCAGGTAAGTCTTTTTTTAGAAAGATCAGAAAGTTTTTTAATCGCTGTGGACGAGTTTCTTGGGCTGGCGTTGTTTAATATTTGCTTGGATCTGATGAAAAGGTGTCAATGAAACAGCCATATGCAGTTCGATCAATTTTCGGTAGTTCCCAAGGTTTTGTGTTTATGTTTATGTTTGTGCGATTTGTAGAGCGCTCAAATACCCAGGGGTGTCTCGGCACTGTGGAAACTGTAGCTTGCTCCTATTGGGGCATGTTGACGTAGATAATCGTGTTTGGTCGAATTGAAATTTGTCTTTCGTTGAGTTCTCATTTTGAACTTCAGTTTCAAGCAGAAGGAGTTCCATTGTTGCTTAGTCCTTCATTCCCTGTAGGTGACCCTTCAAACGTGATGAGTCTTTCTGTTTGAACTTCTGGTATAGTTGTGAGAGGAGGGTGTCTGTTACTTTGGAGTCAATGTGGCCTACTACTCAGTATCGGCCACATAGTATGGTTTGATTAGGTCAATTGAGGCGAATCTTTTCCCATTTTTACCTGGAAGAGGTGGCAGAAGTACAGTTCTTGTTCCTTCAACTGCCAGGACAGCTACAGGATTTCTGTATGATGGCCCAAATTTTTTTTTGTCCGCTAAGTTCTCTCTGACCAGATCCCTGACTTTAGGGATCCAGACACATCTTGCCGTGACAATTGTTGCTTCCCCAGTGGCATTCTTCTTTATATTGACATTACTCTGTTGTGCTCTGGTTGCATTCAGGTCCTGTAAAACAGACAAACGTTTATGGATGTCAGAATTGTATTTTTCCGCCACTGTGCTTTCACAATCAAGAATGGGTACCCATATTCTCATCCCAAATAGGACCTCATAAGGAGTGACCCCTCCTAGAGATCTTCTTGGCTGATTATTTAATGCCCTTTGGACTCATAAAAGATGTTTTACCCAATTTCCACCCGAGCCTAATACTCTAGCTGATAAAGACTGCTTTAGTCTGAGGTTTTTCCTCTCCACAACCAAACTTCCCTCGAGATTATGCTGAGAGGAGTGCCGCAATGCTATACCCAGACTTCCCTTACCTTCCTTGAAAGCCAAACTGTCCTTGCCTAATTCTGCATACGCAGTTTCAATTAATTCGGGTAGTTCCTTCTCCTGTTGCAAAGGACTGAACTCCCTTAAGCGTTGGCGGATGGCCACTGATGCTGCTTCCCCTTTAATAATTGCCAAAATTATCACTGATACCTGGGCATAGTTACCCAGTAACTTCATCCCTAAGTTTACGGCAGGCTCTGCTCCGTACTCATTTTGCACTTGTCTTAATATGTCTGGTACTACTGCTAGTCACAGAATACCAAGAGTTCTGGTATAAATGGCAGCAAAAACAATACCTCACGAGGTACAGTCCTCTAGTTGTGGTGTGATCCCCATGGGTAGGCAGATTGTTAGCATTCTGTGTTTTTCATAAGGGCTAGTATTTGGGAATACTGCTTCTAGCTGTGTTATTTTCTGAGCTATCCAGAATGGCATTTGTTCATGTTTTGCGGGCATTTTACCCATTACTGTGTGTAAAATTTGTGTTGTAATTTTAGCTGTTGTGTTCATTGTTACCATTGCTGGCTGGACTGTAAATGTCCTCATGACGTATTGTGTCATGTTTCAGTAAAGTCTTATTAATTCATTGTGAAATAGGATTCCGTCTAGTCCTAGCATTGTTTCAATGTCAGGATGTGGTGTATATATGTTGCCAGTATTGGCCATGTCGCTCCTTCTCTTCCGAGCGGAGTCTTATTCTTTCTTCTTACATGGAGTAGGGTGCCTTTAAACCAGTATAAGTGTTGCTGGTACGTAAACGGAATCTCTAGATCTTTAAACGGACAATATTCCGCTGGTGCATCACCTTCTGTGTAGAAGTGAAATGTTTTCGTTCTTGCATTTGCTGCTGGGAATGTAACCCATGAATAAAATATCTCTGTTTTGTATGATTCGTGTGCCTCCATCACGAAAGCTACTATGTCATCCCTAGGTGTTACACCATGCACAAGCAGTTTCAGGGTGGCAGTATTTCTAAAATTCTCTGCAATCGGAATTTTTCTTCTTCATCTGAGAGGTGCATATTTTGCACAACTCCTCCTGCATTATTTGCATATTCAGTCATTGTATTAGAGACGAAGAACTATTCCAGGAAATTTAAGATAAGGTGTGTAGCATAATTTTAGGAACTTTGGGGCATATTATCAAGGGGGTTTATCTCTGCTTTTTTGGCTTTAAAAGCCAAGAAAGCGGAGATAAAATGATCTCCCTATTACCTAGCTGTCGCTAACCCCAGTTAGCGACAGCTAGTAGGAGATAGAGACCATCTTGTGCTCTGCTTTGCATGTCAGAGATATTTATCACTAATGACATGCAAAGTGGGCGTGCCAAGATGTTAGCGACTGGAAACAGTCGCTAACATCGCTATCTCCTATTACCAACTTTTGGAGATATTCGCGCTAAGCGCAAATATCTCCAAAAGCTAACACCTGCCCCTGAGCAGTTCTTAGCCATGTTATCCAATGGTAGGTGGATACATGGCTAAGAGCATTAGCTCGGTAATGCATGAATATCGCGGACTTTTCAGCTATATTCATGCATTTCGGCCGATTTTTATCGCTTAGGAGATAAACCTTGATAATAGCATGGGGGCATATTACCAAGCAATAGCGATAATTATCGCTATTGCTTGGTTAGAGACAAAAATTTACTGCAGAGCTGCACCGATTTTTACCGCAAATAAACCTTGGTATTACCAAAGTTTATCGCAAAAAAATCGCCGCAGCTCGGCGATAAAAATATTGCCGCTAAGCCAACATAGCGATAATTATCGCTAGTTGTTGGTAATATGCCCCTTTGTTTCCTTCAGGCTTGATTAACCAACAGCCACTGAATAGAATGTTTGCCTACTCAGCTGAGGGAGAATTTAGCCTACCCACTCAAGACGTCTGTGGTGTTTTGTGAATAGGGATTTCTGAGAATAGCATGACTGAACTACTCAGATTCTACTGTTAAATAAGTAACCGACCAACGTTGGCGGTGCCATGTCATCTAGTTCCAATAGACAATATACAAGATCTGCGCGTTTAGAAAACATACACTGTAGGATTGGTGTCAGACAAACTTTGATCACCCCCATCGGGTATATTAGCCTTCCAATATCAGCTAGCTCACAGTGCCGCTATAATCTCCTCTTACCAAGGAGAGAATAGTTTCTGGCAACCTCAGAACATGACAACCCTGATCCATCAAGACTGTGGAAACAATAAACTACCATTTGCTCACTCACTCATGCTCACTTATTCTGTCTCAGAGAGATATACTGAATAAAACAAACTGGGTGTTTTCAATATTCATTTATTGAACAGTTGTTATTCTGGTGTAAAAATAGATGTGCTGCAACCACCGTTAGATAGTATAGTCATCTCTGGGAACCATTATCATAAAAGTAACTGGATTAACCATATCTACTTTGTGTGTTAATCGCACACCCATAGCTCTTACCTTTCCATGGACCTAGGAGCTGACTTCGTTCCACGGACCTCGGAGCTGACTTCATTTTGGCCGACATCCTGGAAGCTGTTTTGCCCACAGATCTGTGAATGAGATGGCCGGTTCTTCCTAGGAGCCTCTTCGACCACCGCCGTCCACAGAGGCTTGGGCTTGGCTTGCTTCAGTGGCAGAGCCTGGTATCCCACAGACCGCAGGCCGCTTCCTCTGGACCACTCTGCCACAACAGCGCTGGTCCCCCCACGACAAGACCCCAGACTTCCTGTTGCTGGAGCAGCAGGCCCTGGGTTGCCCGGCCCACGGCTCCTCATTGCCCACAGCATCAAGGCCCCGATGACTTCAGGAGGTGGCAGTAGGGCTTGCTCTTGCTCATGCTGCAGTGGCGGGTCCCCGGTGACCCGATGTAGGGGTGGCTGGGCTGCTGGGCTTGGGCAGTGGCGAGAGACCCATGAGCATGGCGGTGTGACTGCCAGGCAACCGAGGACCAAAATAAGAGCTGTTGGAGCTCTCTCTTTCTGGCGCAGCAGCAGCGGGCCTCCGGTTACCCGAGATCATGGCGGCTTGACTGCCAGGAGGAAGAAGCGGCACGTGACCTGAGAGCACAGCGGCAGGACTGCCAGGCCGCAGAAGCAGCAGACTACGGTGGCCCCTGCACGAGGATGCAGGAAAACCTCCATTCTACTATGCTGTGAAAGACGCTGCGCATCCCTGTCCCTGCCCCCTCTGGAGCTTCACACATCAGAGCACGGTAACACCGATAGCGCGGTGGTTGCAGCTTTTGTTTGGAATAATCACTGGAAAAGGAGAGGACTGTTCTTATTGCGCCCATGACACTATGCCAACGCAGCCTTCATACAGCAAGGGGGCTCTGAGGAGACCAACAGCGGAACAGTCTGATTATGCCTGAGAGACGACCTTGGTGCCAACTTCAGGGTAAAGTAGTGATACATGACTTTTGTTTTGATTCATTTAGATCTGCATTCCTTCACTCGTAGATCTACTTTCGGGATGAGATGGCAGTGGCTCTGTATTGCTTCGCTCTTAAAATGGTTGAGGCCATAAAAAAAGAAAACAAAGACAAGGGGCCTCTTCCATCCACTGATCACTCCTAACTTTGTTTAATAGCATCTCCTCTATATACAACTTATTACAACTGAAATAGGACTATTTTACCACAACTCTCTCATGGACAGTGAAACAGGACGACATGCAATAGCCCACTGTTCCCCGTAAGCCTAATGGACAGCTAAATAGGACTACATGGTTTTTACCACACCTAATGGACACAGACAAAGGACTACATAGCTAGTTAGCAAGACCTAGTTTAATGATTCGGCCATCTTAGACTGTTTCCTCCATATGGTATAACCCACACTCTCCGCGGAGACATACCTCACCGACATATCACCTTAGGTCAGAACTTCTTTATATTCTTCCCTCTATATATTACACTCTACTCTATTTCTTAGCCCTGTTTATTTTCTTTTTATCCCTCTATATTTTCCACTCCTCATTTGTTGTCCTTACCCTTCCTTACCTTCCCACCCCCAAGTACCCATCACACCTTTAAACACCCCCTAAGACTCATACCCACCCTGCGCCCCATCCCTTTTTACCTACTTTGTAACCACCAGGATACTTGAGGGCCACACCCCCCTAGCACCCCAACCCTTTTCACCGACTTTGCAATCACCAGGATACTTGCGATTCTACCCCCTGTCTCCCCTCATTACATGATTATTTAGCCACCTCCTCGCTTGCTGTCCTCACCCTTCCATACCCTCCCTCTCCCTAGCACTCCTTGCCTCATACCACTTACCTCTACGAGGCACATACCCACCTTGCGCCCCATCCCAGTTCTCCCACTGGGCTGGTCATAACATGGAGCTCACAGGCACTTACACCTACAACATTATTTACCCCTCCAACCTTACAGAAAAAGTAGCTAAACGATTCAAGCACAATTTTATAAAACAACACCCTGAAACTCTCTTCGCTGATCCCTATTTCTCACCTCACAACGGCATGATAACCACTGATATCATTTTCCAAAGAAAACAAAGAGCCCAATGGAGGAAAGCACTCCTAGACGCACTATAGATCTCTTCTACGAGATAAAATATGCATGGTCTAGTTTTATTTATTTCCCCCTCTCGGCTCTTCCAAGCGACTGCAACCATCACCATCTACAATAACGGAACTATCCTCATTCAAGCCACTGACCGTAATTTAAATCTTTTAGACAAAATCTTCCCCATCATTAAAAAACTATTGTCTGAACACCAAGCTACTACCCAATCTTCTCCTATCTCAAGTACACAAGACGTCACTTCTCCCACACCGTCGGACAACTTCACCCCTTTACCACCCCATCCATGACTGAAATATGACTCATACCATACGTCCACCCAGACTACCCATCCCACCAAAATACCTCACACCACTTCACCAAACCCACACATTCTACCCAGCACGTCTGAGACAGATCACGTGCCCCCATTAGATTGTGAACCCCATCAGGGTAAGATCATAGCTCCCCTCCCCCAACACCATCCCCCATAACCATCTCTCCCACTACTTCATCCGTGCCTCATAATGCTACTTTTTACTCTACACTCCCCCATCACGGCCACCCCCTCCCAGGTCAGTCATTTGCTCTTAATAGGACACCCCACTACCATTCTGAAAACACGCTGCCCTGAGAACACACCGCACTCCCAACTACCAGTCTCACACCCACATTATAGACAACCACCCCCACATCTCAGCTATCTACTTCCACAACCCACCCAGCCACACCTGCAACATTGCACACACATGCACCCGATCACACTCCCAACCCTACCACTTCGCAGTCATTCACACGCATAACACAGCCACCTACCTCATGCATAACCTCACCAGACCCAAAACTGGATGAGATTATGACCGCACTTCACCAAATCAAAAAGGAACTCAAATCTTTTAAGGAGATGATGTTGAGACAACCATGGCGTACTACTCCATCAAGAACCTCTACATCTAGCGAGCACCCGAATCACCCCACTTTCACCTTGAAACTTACTCGCCCAGATGGAAAACAGTCCCTTCCCATAATTTCTTAACACGTCCAATGCGAAGCATCAATCCACTCTCTAAGAGCGATCTCATCTCTCTACTACACTCTTACGAACACACTCTTACGAACCCCTTAACTCCCAAACAGATGTCCATACCTACTATCCTCCCTAACCTATCCAGGTCCTCTACACACAACAATAGAGGAATCGTCGACAACAACCTAAGAAGATTCCCTCTCATGCAGGATGCCACTTCTTCCCTCATCACACCCCATCTTAAATGCACACTCCTAAACTGTAGATCTGACTCTTGACACGCAGCGGATATAGCTGAACTCATCATCTCACAGAAACTGGATCTGATAATTTTAACAGAAACCTGGCTAACGGACTCCTCTACTCCACTCATCGACATTCTAGTGCCCCCTAACTACGACATCATTAGATTGGATAGAATTGATAAGATAGGGGAGGTATCGCCTGTATACATCGCAACAACATCTCTGTAAACAGAGCCAAATACTAACCCTGGGCGTAGTGTCCGTAGTGGGGCTGCGCAAAGTGGGCGAGAAACTACGCCCACCTGCGCACTTCACTTAGCCACACTACGCGCTGCATGCCCCCCTCCCCTTCATAGCTAAATATAATTAAATAGGCCCATATAAATAAATAAAATACACTTACCTTGTCCGCGGCGTCCCGGGGCTCCCTCTGCTCGTTCACGGCGCAACTTCTAACCAATGCCCATGCTCGGGCGGCCACGCATGCACATTGGTTAGAAGTTGGCGCCGTTAACGAGCAGAGGGAGCCCCGGGACGCCGCGGACAAGGTAAGTGTATTTTATTTATTTATATAGGCCCATTTAATTAAATTTAGCTATGTTCGGGAGGGCGGAAGGGAGGCAGGTGGCGGGCAACTTCGCTACGCCCAAGGAGTGGGCGTAGTGTTGCCTATTTCACCTACTTTGCAAAGGGCGAAGTAGGCGACACTACGCCCATTCCTTGGGCGTAGCGAAGTTGCCCGCCCATGGTTACCAAATACCCTGTTTTCCCACCTTGCAAATATATATGCCTTGACATTAGCAGCAACGGCAAACCAGTTTGCTCGCTTCACATCATTTATCATCCTCCTGGAGACAACCTCATCTTCACCAAACGCTTCATGGATATGGTTTCAACAAACTCCGGGGGGCAAAATACCAAAATATTCCTGGGTGACTTCAATCTTCATTGGAACGACCACAACAACGCAGTGGTCAATAGTCTCAAACTCTTACTTGACGATTTAGCCCTCACCCAAATCTGCAAAAGCCCTACACATAAAAAAGGCTCAATCCTGGATTTAATAATCTCCAAAAGTGACGTCACTCAGCTTGAGTCAGTCCAACCCTGTGACTGGTCAGACCATTATAGTATCACCTTCTTTATCAATGAAACATTGAAACTTAACTCAGTTCAATCCACAAAACCAAAGATTTGGAAAAGAGACTTGAAAAACTCAACCCCAACACATTACTCTCTTCCAGCTACAACCTTCTTCTGCCCCCTGTAGGATCTTCCGACGTCCATGATCTCACCAACCACTACCTCAATTCTATGACCTTGATTATTAACAAGGTAGCACCCCTTCAACTAAAGAGAGTTTCCACTAAAGACTCTAAGCCCTGGTACAACGGTCTACTTAACGAGGATAGACGGTCTCTCAGATCTCATGAACGCATTTGGAGATCAGTCCCATCTTCTAATCACCTCAAGTTACTAAGCAAAAAGAAAAATGCTTATTATAGAAGGATCAAGCGCACCAAAGCTGACTTTTTCAGCTACCCACTAGACCAAGCAATAAATCGCCCCAAAAAACTGTTTGCGCTAATCAGAACACAATCTTAGGATGCTCCGCAAAAGCTACAAGACATAGCCCGCCCGCAACCAAACTGTGAAGATTTCTCTGCCTTCTTTAATCAGAAGACTGACAACATCGAAAAGGATCTCCTAAATGACCTATTACTACACTCCAGTCCTCTTACAAACAACTCCCCTCCCCTCCCAGCTGCACCACACCAAATCCCCTCTAGGTTTAACTTAAAAAACGACACAACCTGGTCATCCTTTGCTACTTACACTGAAGAAGTCTTAGGCAAGATTCTTAAGGCCCTGAAGCCGGCCAATCACATCACCGATCCTCTCCAGGCAAATGTTGTTAAAGACTTAACTCCATGGCTTCTGCCTCTCTGGACCAAAATTATTAACAGTTCCCTCCAACAAGACTGCATCCCGGACTCCCTCAAAGTCAGATAGGTATCACCTACACTAAAGAAACCTAAAGCCGTCCCCACTGACTTAAGCAACTATCGTCCTATCTCCAATATTCCTACCTTGGGCAAACTACTCGAAAAATGTGTACACCACCAATTGACTAAACACATTGATCACTTTGACCTTCTTAACAAACACCAATCAGGCTTCAGAGCAGGTCACAGCACTGAATCAGCCATGACACAAATTATTGACGATGCGCTACAAATACTCAATCAGAATGGATCATGCCTTCTCATCCTGCTAGACCTATCCTCAGCCTTTGATACGGTCAAGCAGATTATCTTATAGATCTGCTGAAACATAGAATGGGTCTATCTTAATCAGTGCTAAATTGGTTTACCTCGTTTCTCGATAACCGAATGGAAAAGTTCAAGGTCAACAACACTCTCTCTAAACCCGTGCCAGCCACGCTGGGGGTACCGCAAGGGTCCTCACTATCTCCGACAATGTTTAACTTGTTCCTGGAACCTCTCACTGAAATGCTGCATGCGTCTAACGTGCAATATCATATGTACGCTGATGACACACAACCCTATCTCAAGATTCACACTGTATAAGACAATAAAGTGCTTAACACAACGCTCCGGAGCTCCCAGACTTGGCTGGCAAAAAACCATTTCAAATTAAATGCTCTAAAGACCGTATTCCTCCTCATAGCACCACCTGCCAAAGTCCCCATTATGCAGGACTTGATCAAACATATTACTGCACTCAACGTTCAACCAAACATTGTACACTCAGCGAAATCCCTGGGAATAACTCTTGACAGCAACCTCACTATGCAGAAACACATTAGCAATGCAACAAAGGGAGCAAACTTCCAGATAAACACACTGAAGAAGCTGAAACCCTTTCCACCAGTCAATTACTTCAAGCTGGCAGTACAAGTGCTAGTTATTCCTCAAGTGGATTACTGAAGTGTCTCTCTGTGTGGCCTCCCAAAAGCTATAACAGCACCCCTAAGAGCCTCAATAAATGTGGCAGCGAGACTCATCACTGGCTCCAAAAGAAGTTCCCATATTTCCCCAGATTTAAAAACTCTACATTGGCTACCGCTTTAAGCCAGAATTCACCTAAAAATAGCGTGCATGACACATAAGTCTATACATCACAAGACTCCCAGCTACCTTGCACAGAAGTTGACGATCTCTGGTGGGACAAGATCCTCAAGAAGTGCAGAAAACCTGCTTCTGAAACCTCAAAGATTCAACAGGAAGAAAACATATAAACAAATCTTCTCTGGGATGGCGCCCAGGATATGGAATATGCTTCCCCCAGAAACCAGATGCAATGCTTCTACAGCCTTGTTCAAAAAGGAAGTAAAAGTGATTCTTATGGCAAAATTCACTTGATCATAGACTAAAGAAACTCAGAGATCAAACATACCCTTACCAGGCATCCTTACTATGAAAAGGGTCCATCCAGTCACTCTGTTACTTACCGGCATTTATCCGTTTGTATAATTATCCTGATTTAATGTAAAGCGCTCTGATATCCGCAAGGCAGATCTTGTTCGCGCTCTTTAGGACCTTCAAAATAAAATAAATAAATAGGATGTGAATGATCAAAGGTACTATGACACTAAAATCATGAATACATTCAAGTATATAAAACACATGTTAATAAAAGGTACGTACCACTCCTACGATGCCTCCCTATTTAAATGTACCAAAATGTACCTAGCATGGGTGTAGGTAGTAAGCCAAGAAATCCTCTAGGATCTAGTCAACCCCATTACATTACCTTAAGTGAGACTGTGAAACTGCATCCTGGTCTCCAGTTGGACACCCCACAAGGGTTGTTTTCAGACCACTGCAAGATAGAGTGTCTGCATGCAGGAACCTCAGCGTCTCTGGTCAGTCTGTCAGCCGGGAAGTCTTGGTCTCATCTAGCTCTCTTGGCAAGATGGGGAGTTCACCACTGAATGTACCAAGCTACGTGGGGACATGATGGTAAGGCTGCAGAAAGAAGAGGAGGCAATCAGCAAAAGAAAGGCCTTTAAATTTCAAAGGGATAAGGCGGATTATGCAGAAGGACGCATTTTTACTTTTGCAAAGAAATACGAAGCCATCAAAGCCTCAAGAAGACTCAAGGCTGTGGCAGCAGCAGGCCACCCTACCCAAGGACATGGGTCAGGGGCAGCGCAGCAAGATGACTCCTCAGAATCAAATTTAAGCTCATGCATAAATAGCGACTCAGACTCCAATACATCCCAAACGGATGGGCAATTGGGGTTTACCAAACTCACACCAGCAGAAGAGCTCGAATGCATAAGGAAGGATTGGCGCGAGACCTTGCGCCCGAGAACCCAGGCGTCTGTAGGAACAAAATCCGCAATGCTAAGCGTTACCAGCGCCGAAAGGCCAATTCAAGAAGAAAAACATCAGCAGAAAAAGAAAAAGAATGCAAAGAAATGGAACAGGAAGTAAGCAATCACTTAGAAACAACAGGTACTGCCCCCTCAGTTATCAACCTTACTGACATGGTGCTGTCCCAGTCTGAACTTCGTATTCTATCGATGGGTATCACATTCTGTCCTCCCTGTGATTTTAATTATGTGGACACGAGGATTGATCTGTACAAATTTGTCCGCAAGATCAAATTGCAGAAACACTTTTCGGGTGGTAAAACTCGTAACACCCCTGTGAGGACTGAAACAACTAATGAGGGACTCCAAGCCCGTGATGCTCCAGGATTAGAGGCTATGGAATCGCTTAGACTGGAACAATCAATATCTCAGGAAGCTACAGCACAGAGTACTAGTAGGGTGGGGGGCCTTACGTCTTTCAAACCACGCTCTACTTACACGCCTGTGATGTTATATGACAACATAGACATCTTCCATGATGCTACTGTTAAAGAGATCAAGTTGTTACACTCAAAACTGCTCAACTCCAAACGTAGGAAATATACACAGAATGACCAATACTTGAAACTCATCAAAAAGATCCAACAAAATGAAAATGTCATTGTCAGGCAATCTGATGAGGGAGGGAATATAGTTTTATGGCCGCGAAAACTATATTTGGAGGAAGCCCTCTCTCAGCTAAACAATTCGGATTGCTATAGACACAGTGACGTCACCCTCATCAAAAAAGCTCAGGAAGATTTTTATTCATTGTTGATGGGGTGGAGATCTTTTGGACTACTAAGCATGGATGAGCTCAAGTACTTAAAGAATGACAACCCGATCATGCCAGTCTTATACCTAATCCCAAAGGTTCACAAGAACCCGGACAACCCCCCGGGAAGAGCAATAATAGCAGCTTGCGGGGGTTTGCTGGAAAAGACAACTATTTATGTAGACTCATTCCTGCAAGAATTTGTACAAAGCTTACCATCCTTTGTTCAGGACTCCAATGACTTTGTGAGAAAAATCGATGACATAAAGTGGGATCCTGAGTTATGGCTCATTACATTAGACGTCACGTCTTTATACACTAGTATTAATAATCAAGACGGTCTACGAGCCATAGAATTCTTTCTGGGATTGAGACCGCTAATTATGGCTGATCACAATCGTATGTTATTATCTATGATATCATTCTGTTTACATCATAATTTCTTTATGTTTAACAACAGATACTACCAGCAAGTCAGGGGTGTAGCCATGGGGCCCTTTTTCTCTCCCAGTTACGCCTGCCTTCATATGGGCTATTGGGAGAGACAGGTCCTCTTTGGTGAACACTCTGACATTGCTATGCGGTCTATCATACGTTGGTATCGTTTCATAGACGATGTGTTCCTAGTTTGGAGGGGTACCCGACAAGATGCTGAGCACTTTATTGAGACTCTTAACTGAGCACTTTATTGAGACTCTTAACTGTAACAATTATTACTTCTGAAATCAGCAGGGAACAGGTACATTTTCTAGACATGACAGTTTCTGCTGGACATGATAAACTTGAAACCAGGTTATACCGAAAGCCGACGGCAGGAAACACGATACTTCATGCCAGTAGCCATCACCCTGCCCTGCCCTACCCTGCCCATCTTATACGCAGCATCCCCTATGGAGAGATGTTGCGTATCAGACGGTTGAGTAGCACTGAAGCTCAATGTCATCTAGCTCAGCAGGCTAGCAGGACTAGATTTTTGGCAAGAGGGTATAATACTGGAGTGATTGACAGGGCCATAGCTAAGGCCAACGCGTTGTCACGAGATGAAACTTTGCAACGTAAGGTCAATGTCGTGCCAACCACCTCCCAAGATCAGACAGTCAGACTGATCTGGGCCTACAACAGGCAGCACAGGGTGCTTAGTAAGATCATTTCTAAACACTGGGGCCTAATAAAATGTGACCCTATCATAGGTGATAGAATTCCAGCTACACCATCGATCACCTATAGAAAAGCATATTCGATGCAAGATGCATTAGTCAAATCTAGCCCAGAGGTTGTAACAAGAAAGAACTGGCTTGACAAGAGTAAAGGCTTCAGGAAGTGCTCATCTTGTAAAGCATGCCAGCACAGGCTTAATAAAACAGAATATGCAGTCCCATTCACCCCCAGTGTACGCAAGATCAGGAAACAACTTACCTGTAAGAGTGAATTTGTGGTTTATGTGCTGGAGTGTCCGTGTGCCCTGCGGTATGTGGGTAGTACCAAGCTGCAGGTGCACAAGAGGATACTCCAGCACATAAGGGCCATCAATACTAGTGATCCGGCGTATATATATATATATATACCCATAGGTCTCCCGAGGGGTCTGACCTTGCTGTGTTACTGTGTCGGCCTAAGGATGACGTCGGGCCTGAACTTTGTACACAGATTTTATACAGGAGATGGTATCCTGCTGTGCTTCCAAAAACCCTCATGCATAATGTATGAGATTTCAAACTAGGGAAAACCCGCATTCTGTATGCAGTGTAAGATCTAGGTAAAAGGTCAGTCCCTGTAAACCGTGACAAGTGTAATGTAGGGAGAGCATATAGGTGACGGGTAACACGTTTACTGAGGCCTATATTATAGTACCTATATGGAATATCACAAGGCGATAATGTGAGCATAATCCCTTCTCCCTCATTGAGACCCTACAGGGCTCCTAAGTCTATTGGAATGCCTTATCCTGCTTGATTTATCATATCCTCAATAAGCTATTGACCTTTCCCTCCTCCCACTTCCCCTTCAACCTGTTGTTTCTCATTCAGCATCCCTTCGCCACACACCCTTGGTGGCATCTCTGTTGAGCCCAAGCCTCGCTGACCCACCTATACTTTCCTCTATATCCCTGAGACTTCCACCTCACTGCGCACAGGTATTGACTTACCGCTCCACAATCTCTCCTTTCCCTCCTACCTTATTTCTTACCCTCATCTCTCCTTACCTCCTTTCTTGTGCAGAACACATCATTCGGTAACCTGGTCCTGATGATGATCCTAATCTACATGGATTGAAATGTCGTCGACATCTCAGCGCAACCTGTGGTGCAATATACTTTGCTTCACTAAAAAAGTCTAACTCTGTCTTAATTTATGCAAATACTTACCTATGAACCAGAAGTAGTATGTATTTATTGGCACATTTGCACTTGCGCCGTATATCGCTGTTTACTTGTCACCTGCGCCGTCCTCCTAGAATGTCACAAGCAGTTGTATGCCCATAGTTCTTTGGGTTACTCACTTTTTTTTGCTTACAGTGCTGTAATAACTGTTCCCAATTTATCTGTACTAAGTTTTTTGTTCCCTCTTACCTTTATTCAATATATGATGCCTTTGGCACGTTTAACTAAACCATGAGTCTCCCTACCTTCCTTTCTTGCAATGTTTTGTGTATGCTTACCTACTAGTCTCACAAATAGTAGCAGTTGATATAATATTGTTTTAATACTCTACTTCACCCAGATCTCAACTTGGTTTATGGGTTCACTACTGTTGTTTTTACGGGCACTGTATTATAGTCCCAGGTGTACAGGTGAAGAAGCTCTCATGATGTGCACTGACAGTGAACCACCTTGTAGGTAGTGCACTGTTAGTGTGCCCCCTAAAAGCAGCCCTCAGGAGGAGGTAAAGGGTTTCCCATGGATCCCGCAGACACCACCTTGCAGGTGGGTGAAGTCACTCACTGCACCCACCAGAAAGGGGTTATGAAATCCCCTCCCAAAGTACATGCACTCACATTTTCTCATGAACTAGCGATTATCACACTGTCCAAATATCACTAAGATTCACAATAACATCCCAAGTACTTATAAAAGAGTTGCAGGTGTGTTTTTTGTACACAGGTCATGAGACATCAAGTGTTTAAAATGGCAAATGCTCAGAAGTGTACAAAATCACAAGGGTCACAAAACAAAAGGAGATACCCTTAGATCCAATAGGGACAGGGAGAAGGATTACAAAGTAATAACAGTCCCTACTACAAAAATGCAATGTTACTATTACTACTTCTGTGATTATTAATTAAAAAAAAACAATATGCATCAAAACTAAAATGTGGTTCTAAGTACGTCAGTAGAGCACTGCACAATTTTTTTTTACTTAAAAACATCAAATTTTATTATAAAAAAGGGGGATTAGCCTCCAGATATTAAAACAGTGTACATTTCATATACAGGCTAATCTGCTGGACCATCTCCACTGGAAGTTGGTGGCCTTCTTGTTAATTCAATACACACCTAAACAGCCATAGAGCAAATCACACATACATATGTGTTGTGTGGAATAGTGACATGTACAGTTGGTGAGGCACTATGGGCCACATGTTGAAAAAGTGGTTCATTGCTGGGGAAAAACAGCAATTCTAAACTTTTCATAGCATACACAAGGAGATGATGGACGTAGCACTGAAACTTTTCAGACACTCACCCACAGTCAAATATCTGGGTTGAATCCATCATCCTTCTTTAGCTCACTTCACCACCTCAGTTCAGACCCAGCTCTATGTAAATCAGTCTTGACCCTGTGCCTCATGGGAACAGTCCAGCCCGAACTGCCAAGCCAGATCTTTCCTGACAGGAAGCAAGCATCCTGGCACCGGTTTCTGGGTAATACCCTTCATCAGCCAGGCTAGTTTGAATCCAGTGGCAAAGTGAGCAAGGGACCCACTTCTGGGCATACCATGCCAACTTAAGGCGATGAAAGCAAACACAAGGAGATGATTTATGGAGCGCTGTAACTTTGCAGACACTCACCCCCAGTCAGAAATCTGGGTTGAATCCATCATCATTCTTTAGCTCCCTTCGCCTCCTCAGTTCAGACCCAGCTATATGCAAATCAAACATGACCCTATGCCTCATTGGAACAGTCCAGTCCAAACTGCCAAGCCGGGTCTTCCCTGAACTGGAAACAAGCATCCTGGGACCAGTTTCGGGTAACACCCTTCATCAGCCAGGCTAGCTTGAATCCAGTGGCAAAGTGAGCAAGGGACCTATATCTGGGCATACCCTGCCAACTTAGGGTAAACAAAGCAAACACAAAGAGTTGATGGACAGAGTGCTGAAACTATTCAGACACTCACCATCCGTCACAGAACTGGATAGAATCCATCATCATTCTTTAGCTCCCTTCACCTCCTCAGTTCAGGCCCAGCTATATGCAGATAAAAATCGACCCTGTGCCTCATGGGAACAGCCTGAACTGCCAAGCCAGTTATTTCCTGAACCAGAAACAAGCATCCTGGGACTGGTTTCTGGGTAACACCCTTCATCAGCCAGGCTAGCTTGAATCCAGGGGCAAAGTGAGCAAGGGACCCCCATCAGGGCATACTCTGCAAAGTTAGGGCGAGCAAAGCAAACACAAGGAGATGATGGATGGAGCTCTGAAACTTTTCAGACACTCACCCTCAGTCACAGATCTGGGTTGAATCCATCATAATTCTTTAGTTCCCTTCGGCTCCTTAGTTCAGACCCAGCTATATGCAAAGTCAGACCCAGCCGTATGCAAACCAGTCTTGACCCTGTGCCTCATGGGAACATTCCAGCTGGAACTGCCAAGCCAAGTCTTCCCTGAACCGGAAACAAGCATTTAGGCCCATATCTCTCTACTGGGGTGGCTGTATGACATTGTTCTGCATTCTGTCCATCAATTGTTCTTTGTGCATTTGTCACCCCAAGTGTGATGGGTATGCCCAGACGTGGGTCCCGTAATCTCCATGCCACTGGAGTCAAGCTATCCTGGCTGATGAGGGCTGAAAGCCCGAAACCGGTCCTAGGATGCTTGTTTCCAGTCCAGAAACGCCCTGGCATGGCAATTCGGACTGCACTGTTCCCATTGCCTGCAGCGTCAAGATTGATTTGCACATGGCTGGGTCCAAACTGGAATGGCATGGTGAGCAAAAAAAGATGGATTTAGGCCCAGATATCTATATTGGGGTGAATGTATGACATTGTTCTGCATTCTGCCCATCAATTGATCTTTTTGCATTTGTCACCCAGAGTGGGACGGGTATTCCCAGACGTGGGCCCCGTGCTCTCCATGCCACTGGAGTCAAGCTATCCTGGCTGATGAGGAATGAAAGCCCAAAACTGGTCCTAGAATGCTTGTTTCCAGTCCAGGGAGGACCTGGCCTGGCAGTTCGGGCTGGAGTGTTCCCATTAGGCCCAGGGCCAAGACTGATTTGCCTATGGCTGGGTCCAAACTGGAATGGCATGGTGAGCAAAACAAGGATGGATTTATCCCCAGATCTCTGTACTGATTTGAATCTCTGACATTGATCTGCATTCTGTCCATCAATTGTTCTTTATGCATTTGTCACCCAGAGTGGGACGGGTATGGTCAGACGAGGGTCCCGTGCTCTCCATGCCACTGGAGTCAAGCTATCCTGGCTGATGAGGGCTGAAAGCCCGGAACCGGTCCTAGGATGCTTGGTTCCAGTCCAGGGAGGACCTGGCCTGGCAGTTTGGGCTGGACTGTTCCCATTGGGTGCTGGGTCAAGACTGATTTGCATATGGCTGGGTCCAAACTGGAATGGCATAGTGAGCAAAAAAACTGATGGATTTAGGCCCAGATCGCTCCACTGGGGTGGATGTAAGACATTGTTCTGCATTCTGTCGATCAATTGTTCTTTTTGCCTTTAACCTTTCATAGCACCATCCTTGCAGCATCTTGAATGCACTGTATTCATTTTACGGATAACCATAGCATAGTGAATCAACAGATATGTCATGAATCCTGACTTATCTGTTGGCACAATGAAGAAGCATTGCTGGAATGTGTAGGTCAACTGACACAACTCTTTTAATTTGTTATTACACAAAGGCAATTCCCATGTGTAAAGACCTTTGTCATTCCTTACACCTGGTTGAAGCATGCGTAAGGATTGTGACAGAGTGAAGTCATATGATTGGCAGCATTAGTAGGGATGGGCGGAATTTGTGTAATCGCACTACACACAGCTCCACAAAATGGTAAAAAAATCTTAGCGAGCACGCAAAAGTTCCGCCCGTTCGCGATGCTTTTTCCCTGTTCGCAAACACTGTTTGCGTTCTCGGTAAGAAATATCTTGCGAACATGCACTTTGAAATCGCGAACAAGCAAAAAATTCTGTGAGGCTGCGGAATGTGGAATTTTTGGCAATTCTGCATTCTCCGCGGAATGCAAAATTACCCAAGTTCAGCGAATTCCACGAGCGGAACGCAATTTACCACACAGGCCTAGCATTAAGCCACTTTATTTAACTTAATGCTGCCTTGTAAAAATCGTTCCCTTTAACTGAGTTTTCTGCGATAAAGGGGTGTGCAATGGGTATCGCTGGGAGCGTTCCCAGCAACATCCATGGCTTTTTGACACTGTCTCCAATTTGAAAGAAATCGCAAATCTGAGTCAGTGCCAAAAATGTACATCTTCCCAGGGGAGGCATAATGGAGGCACGAGGAGAAATATCTTTTTTTTTCCTAGTTTTTATTTTTTCTATATGCGCTGCCTTCTGCAGCACACATAGAAAG
Source organism: Lissotriton vulgaris (assembly GCF_964263255.1). Taxonomy (NCBI): domain Eukaryota; kingdom Metazoa; phylum Chordata; class Amphibia; order Caudata; family Salamandridae; genus Lissotriton; species Lissotriton vulgaris. Next base: position 617,700,703 of record NC_141689.1, read on the forward strand.
AGAAAAAGGCATCTTGTGATTGTTTTTGTACATGGAGGTTTCCCTTTCTGCGCAAAAATATTCATCACAGCAAAGCAGGCCCAATTGCACCATGGTGCAAAGGTGCTTGCATTGGTGCATGGCAGTTGTATGATAGAAGCACAAATGGTTTTACCATTTGTGTCTCTACCATGCAGCCCAACCATGAATGCGTCTTAACCATGTATTCCTTTACCACACATGCCTTTACCATGAAGTTTTGTGGTATAGGCATGAATTGTATAGGGGTATGCGTGTCTAAGGTTGCCACTACCTCGCTTCTCCCCCAACCACTCCCCATCCCTGCCCACATTGTCCCTTTAACTACCCCAACCCTTTCCACTGCCCTAAAACCTACAAAGACTCCCCAACACTAAAACGTACCCCAACTACCAATTCCCCTCCTACTGCCCTAAGGCCTAAAACCCATGCTACACTTTATCCACTACTCCCCGCCTTCCATTAAACTACCCCAATCCATTCCACTGCCCTAAAACATATCCCGACGCACCCTAAAAACGAACCCAACTGCCCATTCCCCTCCCGTTACCCTAAGGCCTAAAACACTTCACCCTAACTTACACTACCCCACCACTGCCCTCTTCGCTGTCCCTTAAACTACCCCAACCCCTTCCACTGCCCTAAAACCAACCCAACCTCTTTCCAGCCCTAAAAAGTTCCCCAACTAGCCATTCCCCTCCTACTACTCTGAGGCCTAAAGGTATACACTACCCCGCCCTACTGTCCGCACGCTGGCCCTTAAACTATCCCATTCCCTTCCGCTGACCTAACACCTATTCCGACCCCTCGCCTAAAAAACTAACCCAACCACCTATTCTCTTCCCACTGCCCTAAGGCCTAAATTCCTGCCCCCCAACTTACAATACCCCACCCCACCCCTCCTGCGCTGTCCCTTAAACTACCCCAACCCCTTCCACTGCCTTAAAACCTACCCGACCCTTCCCACCACTAAAAACTACCCCAATTACCCATTCCCTCCCATTGTCCTAAGTCCTAAAACCCTACACTGCCTCGCCTCGCTGTCCCATAAAAGTACCCCAACCCCTTCCACTGCCCTAAAACCTACGCCAACACTCCCACCCTAAAAATGAACCCAACTACCCATTCGATCCCACTGCCCTAAGGTCAAAAACCCTGCATCCTAACTTACACTACTGTGACCCCCTGATCCCCTTTTGCTGGCCCTTAAACTACCCCAACCCCTTCCACTTCCACTGCCCTACCTCAACCCCCTAACTACCCATTCCCCTCCCACTGCCCTAAGGCCTACAATCCTACACTACCCTGCCTCCCCTGACCCCTTTGCTGTCCCTTAAACTACCCCAACCCCAACCCCTTCCACTGCCCTAAAACCTAACCCGACCACCACCCTAAAACCTAACCCAACTATCCATTCTACTCCCACTACCTTAAGGCCTAAAACCCTGCCCCCTAACTCACACTACCCTGACCCCCCTCTGTGTTGTCCCTTAAACTACCCCAACCCCTTCCACTGCCCTAAAACCTACTTCAACCCCCTCCCAGCCCATAAAAAACATCCCAGCCACACTTACCTCACTGCGGCGTCTTCCTGCTTCCGTCTTCCTACAGCTAGACCGCACACTGCCTTTACCACGCAAATGCCTAGTTAAGGCATGTGTGGTGGAGCTCTAATAGTCTGAACACGCGTGGTTCAAACCGTGGTGTTTCCCGTGCACAGCAGCCCATTGTGCACCAGCGCAGGGGAAAAGGACAGTAGTGCGCCATATCTGATAGATATGGTGCATTCCTGTCCTTTTCTTTTGCAGTAGGCAGCACTGCCCTATGGCAAAACCTCATAAATGAGGCCCTTTGTTTCCCACATCCAACATGTATATTGCTGATGTCAGCCTTATTCATGGTTGCCTGCACATCCTTCTGAGTGCTTCATGTGAGAAACATGTGATCGTGAGAGCAAGTGAGGTAATATGGCATCTGGCTGAGGCCTATTGAGCAGTCCACAAAAATTTGGCACTGAAAATGAGATGGTATGGATAGGATGCAATTGCTTTGACAGGTGAACAATTCAGAATTGTTAAATGGTGAGGGATCTACACAATGCATAAGGCCATTGTCTCCCAGGTCTAGACATGTGTGACTACACCCGTTCAACATAGGTTGGTTCCTCTTGCTGGTACCTTTTTGCATGCTGCATTTCATTCCCCACGGAGTACCTAGATGGTATACTAGATGGGTATTGTGTGTACATGTTTGTGCACACTATTTTGCCCACTAAATTTAGGGTTGGTGATTATCTGGGCTCAGTGTGACTTTTGACAGTAACTTCCATCTCATGTAACCACAAGGCCAACTCCAGGTTGTTCATGTGATGACACAGGATGTGACGAACAAGCTGGATGTGTAGTTTTGATTGGTGGTCCCATAGAAATCTGACCTTTGGCACTAGTTTAGTATTCAGCATCTACAATATTCTCATGCATTGGACAGCAGAGAGTGTTAGCTATGACCACAATGTCTGAGACATGTGTCATTTTTCTCCACAGACAACATGACTGAAGAGGAGTAAAGGCTATTCTGATGACCTGAGACACGATTCCTGCAAATCTACAATATATCCAAGGAGTTCATGATGATGGGCCGCAGATATGAAAAGGAAAGGCAGCCCAAACATGGGTTTCATCTCCTCTTGGTAAAGTGCCAACAACTCAAAAGGACACCACGGCCTACATGGGAATGAAATGAAATGAAATTTGATTGGTAGAGCGCATGGCTGCCCGAAAGCGTCCCAGTACTTGCTTAGGGAACCCGTCCTGGTATTCCCCTGCGAGATAACCCATTACTGGGCATCCCCAAGGTGAAAGCCAGGCATCCCGCTGCGAGGGGCCGTTGTGGAGATTAAGCAAGCTATTGCCCAGAGTTACAGAGTGGGACTCCATGATTGGAATAGGCACCGAGGCGAGAATTGTCAGGTCCGGGGAATGAGACATGAAGGAGGGCAGGAGCTTCAAGCAGGCCCTTCTTCTGCAACAACATCAATGGAAGGCCAACCTCCACTACACAGTGCAGGATGAAACATTTTTCATATAGAAATTGGCCGGTCTGGAGATGAAGATGGCTACAATGCTTAAGAAGGTGGACATGCGACCGGAGTCTGTGGACCGCATCCTGCAGCAGCTGTAGTTCACAGAATGATCATGAGTTTCATTCCTTTTTTTTTTGCTTTATGATAGTAATAATGTTAGCTTAGTTAAGGTTAGATTAGTTAGGTTTAGATTAGTGTTGTTGTAATTTTTGCAAATATTTAGCTTATTTTCATTGTTATTATTCAGTGTGATTAGATTTTGGATGGGTGGGTGGCTGGGCTCTGCTTTATTGGTTTGTATGGTATATGTAAAAAATAAATATACATATCCCTCCCGACCCGCTCTCCCTGCTCACCCTGCCACAGCCATCAAGCACGAGCACCGCAGGACGCAGCAGGACTTACCAGGATCGAGCAAGGAGGCGTCTGCTTGAATGACGGTAAGAGCGTCCCTATCACCCCGGCTACCAGACGGTCCTGCCGAGGAGGCCTGGGAAAGATACCCAGCGAGATCCTTCCAGGTCGACACATCGAGTCTGCGAAGGGCAGCGGGCTGGAGCCACCGCCACCGCCTCACAATAGAAGCTGCCTGGCAGGCATCAGGGGTGGAATGGGGATCGATGGAATCGATGGTGCAGGCGGAAGGTCCCTCGATGTCCGTGCCTGATGGCCTGCATACCGGAGCACACAGGGAATGAGGAACGGCTCCCCCCTCCCTAATGGTGTGACGAGGAGAGCCGGGAAAGCTTTTTTTAGTTCACTCCAGTTGTGCAAGGAGGTCGCCTGGCACAAGATGGACGACACCCAAGACATTGCCTGCTTTAATTCACAAAGGATTGAAGCTCCTCTTGCCCCTGATCATCGGAGCCTGATAGCGGAGGAGGGTCCGGCTCCCCTTCCCTGGTTCTGCACAAAGGGATGCAGATTACAAAATACAGTCAAGCAAGAAACCAGAAAGACCTGAAGATGTTGCCTGGACTCAAAATGGGCGACGCATAGGACCTCTCCGGCTGAAGGCTCTGCATCTCACAGGAAGTTTTAGAGCTCCCGCCCTCTAGGCCACTCACATGGAGGAAGGCCCCCCCCCCCGTCATGACCAAATGGAAGCCCTAAAAGGAAGCCAAAATGCCCAGAAAGTCTGAAAGCCTATTGCCTGGCCCCAAGATGGCCGACGCTGAGGGCATCTCCGCCTAATAGTTGCAGCATCCACTAAGCCTTCCATGTCACCTCCCTCTGAACCACTCACTTGGATGAAGGCTCCCTCCCCCGCATCAGACCAGCCCAAAGAAATCCAAAAAAAGGAGCCTATCCACGCTTTGGACTGGCACAGAGTCTATGCCTGACCTTAAGATGACTGACTCTATCCCTCCCCAGCAAAAGAGAGTATGGCATTTAAGTCCCCCATACACTGGAAGGTGATACCCAGGGCACCAAACTCAACACTCCGCCTGCTCCAGCGATACCGTGGACTCCTGGTCCACTCCAGGGTACAAGTCCTGTTTCAAGTTGCTCTCTCCCTCCGAACAACCACGCTAATTTTCCCATTGAGTCTATGCCTTTGCCGTACCGCTCCTACTTGTGTCGTCAAGGCCCTCCGTCCACTCCTAAACGGGAAAATAGATCTCACTGACCCTCACACCCCCCTCATTAAGCAGCATCTACCCCCCAGCCTAACCGATAGGCCCCCTCTCCTATATGGTCCACCGCTATTCCACTTAAGATCAGGGTAAGCGAAACCACACCGAGTCCTTTTGCGACAACTAGTTCCCACAGCGTTCTACTTCTCCCACCCCTACGCATTGGCTTAGCACCCAAGAGAGTTCCACTGCTCCTATAGCAGAGAGGTCTCCTGCGTACCGGCCAAAAACACTAGCCGTCTTCAGTTGCCCATAGTCTCCACTGCCAGACCATGAGAGTAAAGCCTCTTTAACAGCAACTAGGTAACCCCTGTCTATTTAGTAGGCAACAATGGCACCGGGTACTCCCACCTTCGTCAACCCACTCGTGCCGGTCCATTTGAAAGCACACGGCATGAATACCTTCGCTATTGACTTCCCCCCTAGTCTTTCTCCAAAAGCTAGAAAAATCTTCAAACATAATCTAATCAAACAACACCCAGAAACGCTATTTGTGGACACTTACCACTGCACCTCCAAAGGGCAGGTAAAGATGGACCTCATATTCCACATTAACAGACCTGAGAACTGGAACACCACTTTAAGAATGCAACTCCACATATCCAAAACCACGACCAATTCTCATAGTTGTAAACTGACGACCTCTCTACCTAATCAGGACTATGGAAACGCAGTCCTCTCTGGAATTGCGAAAACACACCTTGCTCCGCTAAAAACAACCCTCAATACGGCGGCTAGAATGGTAACAGGATTAAAGAAATTTGACCACATCTCTCCTACCCTCAAAGAACTCAAGTGGCTACCCATAGAAATGCGGGCGAACTTCAGAACGGCCTGCCTCAGCCCCAAAGCCCTCCACACAGGCAAACCCCATTATCTGGCGTCCGAACTCAATAAAGCAGGTCAGAACAGGAACCTCAGAAGCTCCAATACCTTACTGCTTATCCCGCTAAAACCTAGAAAACAAAAAAACACGGCCAGATCCTTCGCCGGCAACGCACCCAAAATATGGAACTCTATCCCCCCGACATCAGAACTATTCCCTCCTTCACCTTCATGTGATCAAGTATTGTTCTAGTGAGAATATGAATACCAGTGCCACAATGTGATTTTCTTCCACAACAACGGGAGAGCAACGGTGGAGTGTAACATGTGGACAAAGCAAACGAGGATACTATGTCCTGTTGCACACTTGCACAGTTATGAGCAAAGTTCAAAGGTTGTACAGCACATGTGACACAGGGAAATGTTAGTGGCCAGTCTTACACTGGAATCGTGTCGCATAAAAATCCTCTTATTCAGCTATGTCTCTTGGCTGCTCTGTGGAGGCTGTAGTAGGTCACTGAGTTGGATGAGGAACACCGTCATCAGAGGCCGAGGATGTAGAAGTCATGGCTGCAGAAGCATTTCCCTGTGCCAACAGGTAAGGCAGCAGTGCATTTAGGATGGTCTGGTGGTTTTTCAGAACAGCTACTACATCCCAGTTGTAGGCATCCATTGTAACAATGTAAGTATCCTGCTTCTGCCCCATTGTCTTTAGGATATCAGAGATTTCCACCAGCTGTTTCCCTACCTCACTGGGGCCACTTAAACAGCGCATTTGTTCATGCTTCTGCCTCATGACACCTGCGATGGTAGCCAGGGATTGAACCAGGCAATGGCGTTTCTGCAGCAAACATAAAAGGAGCGAAACCAGAAAGACCTGAAGATGTTGCCTGGACTCAAAATGGGCGACGCATAGGACCTCTCCGGCTGAAGGCTCTGCATCTCACAGGAAGTTTTAGAGCTCCCGCCCTCTAGGCCACTCACATGGAGGAAGGCCCCCCCCCGTCATGACCAAATGGAAGCCCTAAAAGGAAGCCAAAATGCCCAGAAATTCTGAAAGCCTATTGCCTGGCCCCAGGATGGCCGACGCTGAGGGCATCTCCGCCTAATAGTTGCAGCATCCACTAAGCCTTCCATGTCACCTCCCTCTGAACCACTCACTTGGATGAAGGCTCCCTCCCCCGCATCAGACCAGCCCAAAGAAATCCAAAAAAAGGAGCCTATCCACGCTTTGGACTGGCACAGAGTCTATGCCTGACCTTAAGATGACTGACTCTATCCCTCCCCAGCAAAAGAGAGTATGGCATTTAAGTCCCCCATACACTGGAAGGTGATACCCAGGGCACCAAACTCAACACTCCGCCTGCTCCAGCGATACCGTGGACTCCTGGTCCACTCCAGGGTACAAGTCCTGTTTCAAGTTGCTCTCTCCCTCCGAACAACCACGCTAATTTTCCCATTGAGTCTATGCCTTTGCCGTACCGCTCCTACTTGTGTCGTCAAGGCCCTCCGTCCACTCCTAGACGGGAAAATAGATATCACTGACCCTCACCCCCCCCTCATTAAGCAGCATCTACCCCCCAGCCTAACCGATAGGCCCCCTCTCCTATATGGTCCACCGCTATTCCACTTAAGATCAGGGTAAGCGAAACCACACCGAGTCCTTTTGCGACAACCAGTTCCCACAGCGTTCTACTTCTCCCACCCCTACGCATTGGCTTAGCACCCAAGAGAGTTCCACTGCTCCTATAGCAGAGAGGTCTCCTGCGTACCGGCCAAAAACACTAGCCGTCTTCAGTTGCCCATAGTCTCCACTGCCAGACCATGAGAGTAAAGCCTCTTTAACAGCAACTAGGTAACCCCTGTCTATTTAGTAGGCAACAATGGTACCGGGTACTCCCACCTTCGTCAACCCACTTGTGCCGGTCCATTTGAAAGCACACGGCGTGAATACCTTTGCTATTGACTTCCCCCCTAGTCTTTCTCCAAAAGCTAGAAAAATCTTCAAACATAATCTAATCAAACAACACCCAGAAACGCTATTTGTGGACACTTACCACTGCACCTCCAAAGGGCAGGTAAAGATGGACCTCATATTCCACAATAACAGACCTGAGAACTGGAACACCACTTTAAGAATGCAACTCCACATATCCAAAACCACGACCAATTCTCATAGTTGTAAACTGACGACCTCTCTACCTAATCAGGACTATGGAAACGCAGTCCTCTCTGGAATTGCGAAAACACACCTTGCTCCGCTAAAAACAACCCTCAATACGGCGGCTAGAATGGTAACAGGATTAAAGAAATTTGACCACATCTCTCCTACCCTCAAAGAACTCAAGTGGCTACCCATAGAAATGCGGGCGAACTTCAGAACGGCCTGCCTCAGCCACAAAGCCCTCTACACAGGCAAACCCCATTATCTGGCGTCCGAACTCAATAAAGCAGGTCAGAACAGGAACCTCAGAAGCTCCAATACCTTACTGCTTATCCCGCTAAAACCTTGAAAACAAAAAAACACGGCCAGATCCTTCGCCGGCAACGCGCCCAAAATATGGAACTCTATTCCCCCGACATCAGAACTATTCCCTCCTTCACCTTCACGTGATCAAGTATTGTTCTAGTGAGAATATGAATACCAGTGCCACAATGTGATTTTCTTCCACAACAACGGGAGAGCAACGGTGGAGTGTAACATGTGGACAAAGCAAACGAGGATACTATGTCCTGTTGCACACTTGCACAGTTATGAGCAAAGTTCAAAGGTTTTACAGCACATGTGACACAGGGAAATGTTAGTGGCCAGTCTTACACTGGAATCGTGTCGCATAAAAATCCTCTTATTCAGCTATGTCTCTTGGCTGCTCTGTGGAGGCTGTAGTAGGTCACTGAGTTGGATGAGGAACACCGTCATCAGGGGCCGAGGATGTAGAAGTCATGGCTGCAGAAGCATTTCCCTGTGCCAACAGGTAAGGCAGCAGTGCATTTAGGATGGTCTGGTGGTTTTTCAGAACAGCTACTACATCCCAGTTGTAGGCATCCATTGTAACAATGTAAGTATCCTGCTTCTGCCCCATTGTCTTTAGGATATCACAGATTTCTACCAGCTGTTTCCCTACCTCACTGGGGCCACTTAAACAGCGCATTTGTTCATGCTTCTGCCTCATGACACCTGCGATGGTAGCCAGGGATTGAACAAGGCAATGGCGTTTCTGCAGCAAACATAAAAGGAGGGAAACACGTCTTGTGATTGTTTTTGGACAGGGGAGAGCAAAGGGATCCGTCATGTCGTTGTAGATATGCCGCAACCCTATGCTTCCAAATTAACGCAGAATGGCGCAGCCAAATGGCTTGTGGCACCATGCTGCTTTACTTTGTAATAAATAAGTCTACCATTGCATTACATACAGGGCAGGTATGCACTATGGGATATACTTACAAGGCCCTTGGGCAGCAGGTGCATATCTTTTTGTGATGGCCACATAAAGCCACCCTGCAAGGCTTTTAGAATCCTTGTTAATATGGTCTCTTTTCATGCAGTACTTTGCATGAAAGGGCATTTCATGGATGTTGCTCTGGGTGTTACCAAGCAAAACACATGGTTTCAATCGCATTCAGAAATTTACGACGTTTCTTGAACATGGGAATGTGTCTGAATCCTACACCACTGAGGCGCGGCACACCCAAATGCCTTGTGGTGTGGCACTGTATCGCTTTCTTTTAAATGCAGTCCATTACATTCAGATACTAGTTGATCTGGTTAATCATGCTGCATAATGAACGACAGGAGGCAGTTGGTCAAGAGGGATGTGGATTAATGGAAAACTTTAGACATGGCAGGTAGGGACATGATGCAGCTTAATTGGCCTGTGCAATGTGTGATTGACCTGTGTCAGTTACTTTATCTGGGGTTACATGGAACAAGATCCAGAACCCAAAACTTTAAGCTTCACACAACACACTAGGACACAGGTACATAGCTGGCTGGAATCAACAACATGATCTATGACACACATATTTCCACTTGTGACTTACCCAATGACTCTATTCGGTTCTCATGTGCTGCACTGTCCTGTCCCGAGATTCCAGTGACCAACTCCTCTAGAATGAAAGCTTCCAGATGCTCCTCCAGGGCATCCAACACCTCCTGGTCTATTGGGCTTCCTCCTCTGGTCTGCAATGCTGCCTTGAGGTTTGACGCTAATTTGGCCTTTGTTCTGCACTTATAATCGTGCCAGCACTTCTTGCAGTCGGTAACTCTCCTCTTTGCTTGACCGACACAGTTTCTTTTTAGCAGGATGGACTGGTTTTTTGCCTCTTTTTTCCATAGTGACAATGTGGAGCTCACATACAGCTGATGTTGATGATTGGTGACCTCAGCGACCCGTATCTCATTTTCCTCCTCACTGAAGTTTGACTTCCTCTTCCTTTTTCCCTACCTGTCTGCGTGTGCATCCAGCCTGGTATTGGGGTTGTTTGGTTGGTACTCCTGAGTACTGCAGTGTGCTCCCTTCTCCATTGCAGACACCAGTATGGTTCCCCAAATCGTTTTTTGGGAAAATGTGTCGCTTTTCCCAATGTTTTTCCCGCTTGACGTAGTTGAGGCGGGATGTTCATGCTCATGTTACATGACGCAAGTCTGCCTCTGTCACTTTTCCAATAGTTGCTACAGGTTGACTAGTGGTTATTTTTCAGCACCTATGTACATTTTTTGGATGCATGCCATTGCCTTGTGCCATAGTCACCAAATTGTATATATGGTGCAACCACAGCATTTTATGTTGTCACACAGTGGAGCATTACATCTTGACGCATTGCTGCATTGCGGTAGAGATGCGTCAAATCTTGTAAATAAGGCCCCCAGAATGCTTCTTGGACATGAGAATACAAAAAGAAGAAGAATCATATTGAAGCATTACTGCATACTTATGAAGGACTAAAGTATCATTGCCTGCCATTGGATCATTGGCTCTTTAGTCTATTTTAATCGTACAGTAAACAGTCCTCTTGAAGTCCAACAACAAGAAAAAAATGAAGGACATCTTTACTAAAAGAACCATCATGATATGCTGGAACAGGGCTTTTCGCTATGATTTTGACTGGGAGTAGGAAAAAAGCATTTTCCCACGTCAACCTGTGGCCTGCTGTTCGAGGAGCAGTCCGAGATGGTTTTGGGCTACGACTCTCCAGTCAAAACACAACTACAAATGTCACTATTTCCACTGACCTTTTAATCACAAGAAACATAGCCACAGAAGAATCTCGAAGAGATGATTTCCAACTGGTGCCTAGGGTCGAGTGTACAGAAAACACACAAGATGATGGATGGAATGTTGCACACTGGCAAAACATTCACCCCCAGTCACAGATCTGGGTTTAATCCATCGTTATATTGCTCACCAAGCCAACACAGTTCAGACGTGGCCATATGCAAATCAGTCTTGACCCTGTGCCTCATGGGAACAATCCACCCCGAACTGCCCAGCCATGTCTTCCTCAGACTGGGAACAAGCATCCCAGGACCGGTTTCTGGCTATCAGCCGTCTTCAGCCAGGATAGCTTGACTCCAGTGGGGTAGTGAGCAAGGGACCCACGTCGGGGCATACCCTTCCCACATGGGGTGAACAGCAAAACACACAAGATGATGGACGAAATGTTGCACAATGGCAAAAGATTCACCCCAGTCACAGATCTGGGTTTAATCCATCGTTATTTTGCTCACCAAGCCACCCCAGTGAAGACATGGCCATATGCAAATCAGTCTTGACCCTGTGCCTCATGGGAACTGTACAGCCCGAACTGCCAAGCCATGTTTTCCCTGTACCGGAATCAAGCATCCTAGGACCAGTTTCTTGCTATCAGCCGTCTACAGCCAGGATAGCTTGGCCTCAGTGGCCTAGTGACAAAGGGACCCACGTCTGGGCGTACCCTTCCCACATAGGGTGAACAGCAAAACACACAAGATGATGGACCTAATGTTGCACAATGGCAAAACATTCACCCCAGTCACAGATCTGGGTTTAATCCATTGTTATTTTGCTCACCAAGCCACCCAAGTTAAGACATGGCCATATGCAAATCAGTCTCGACCCTGTGCCACATGAGAACAATCCAGCCCGAACTGCCAAGCCATGTCTTCCCTGTACCGGAATCAAGCATCCTAGGACCGGTTTCTGGCTATCAGCCATCTTCAGCCAGGAGAGATTGATTCCAGTGGCGTAGTGTGCAAGGGAACCATGTCTGGGCATACCCTTCCAACATAGGGTGAACAGCAAAACACACAAGATGATGGACGGAATGTAGCACAATGGCAAAACATTCACCCCCAGTCACAGATCTGGGTTTAACCCATCGTTATTTTGCTCACCAAGCCACCCCAGTTTAGACATGGCCATATGGAAATCAGTCTTGTCCTCATGGGAACAGTCCAGCCTGAACTGCCAAGCCATGTCTTCCCTGGACTGGAATCAAGCATCCTAGGAGCGGTTTCTGGCTATCAGCCGTCTTCAGCCAGGATAGCTTCACTCCAGTGGCGTAGTGAGCAAGGGACCCACGTCTGGGCATACCCTTCCCACATAGGGTGAACAGCAAAACAAACAAGATGATGGACGGAATGTTGCACAATGGCAAAACATTCACCCCCAGTCACAGATCTGGGTTAATGCATCGCTATCTTGCTCACCAAGCCACCCCAGTTCAGACATGGCCATATGCAAATCAGTCTTGACCCTGTGCCTCATGCGAACAGTCCAGCCTGAACTGCCAAGCCATGTCTTCCCTGGACTGGAATCAAGCATCCGAGGACTGGTTTCTGGCTATCAGCAATCTTCAGCCAGGATAGCTTGACTCCCGTGGCGTAGTGAGCAAGGGACCAACGTCTGGGCATACCCTTCCCACATATGGTGAACAGCAAAACACACAAGATGATGGACGGAATGTTGCACAATGGCAAAACCTTCACCCCTAGTCACAGATATGGGTTTAATCCATCAGTGTTTTGCTCACCAAGCCACCCCAGTTCAGACATGGCCATATGCAAATCAGTCTTGACCCTGTGCCTCATGGGAACAGTCCAGCCCAAAGTGCCACGCCATATCTTCCCTGGACCGGAATCAAGCATCCTTGGAATGGTTTCTGGCTATCAGCTGTCTTCAGCCAGAAGAGCCTGACTCCAGTGGCGTAGTGAGCAACGGACCCACGTCTGGGCATACCCTTCCCACATAGGGTGAACAGCAAAGCACACAAGATGATGGACGGAATGTTGCACAATGGCAAATCATTCACCCCCAGTCACAGATCTGGGTTCAATCCATCGTTAGTTTGCTCACCAAGACACCCCAGTTCAGACAAGGCCATGTGCAAAGCAGTCTTGACCCTGTGCCTCATGGGAACAGTCCAGCCAGAACTGCCAAGCCATGTCTTCCCTGGACCGGAATCAAGCATCCTAGGACCGGTTTCAGGCTATCAGCCGTCTTCAGCCAGGATAGCTTGACTCCCGTGGCATAGTGAGCAAGGAACCCAAATCTGGGCATACCCTTCCCACAAAGGATGAACAGCAAAACACACAAGATGATGGACGGAATGTTGCACAATGGCAAACAATTCACCCCCAGTCACAGATGTGGGTTTAATCCATCGTTATTTTGCTCACAAAGCCACCCCAGGTCAGATATGGCCATATGCAAATCAGTCTTGACCCTGTGCCTCATGGGAACAGTCCAGCTCGAACTGCCAAGCCATGTCTTCCCTGGACCAGAATCAAGCATCCTAGGACTGGTTTCTGGCTATCAGCCGTCTCCAGACAGGATAGTCTGACTCCAGTGGCGTAGTGAGCAAGGGACCCACGTCTGGGCATACCCTTCCAACATAGGGTGAACAGCAAAACACACAAGATGATGGACGGAATGTTGCACAATGGCAGAACATTAACCCCCAGTCACGGATCTGGGTTTCATCCATTGTTATTTTGCTCACCAAGCCACCCCGGTTAAGACATGGCCATATGCAAATAAGTCTTGACCCTGTGCCTCATGGGAACAGTCCAGCCCGAACTGGTTCAAGTGTACTGCACACTATAAAATGACTTAAAAACCTTTATATCCCCATTGTTTTCTATATATAAATGCTATCTGATAGTTTGATAACTAAGGTACCCAAATTCAATGACGTTGTTGTGGTTTCTTTTTAATCATTACATTTTACTCTTTTTAAGTAAATAGGGTTGGTATTTTTAACATACAATTTCTGAACTTTATTACTTATTTGATGTTGCTGTATATGTATCACATGCATGTTTCTCTGATGAAGGTCTTGTTGTTTCTATCTAATTAGTAAGTGCACACACTTTCTTTTACTGTAGGCATTGGATTGTTGAAATCCATTGAAGTTCAGTTACAGCTCGTATATAAAACATGACCACTTTTTCGCAGATACTAACGACTCACTTTATTTCAGTGGGCCATGGCAATAGTTAACACATTGGCTACCTTAGTGACATGTATGCGCATTATGAAAGTATCCACATGACACCCTTATTACATATATATATTCATCAAAGATAGCAAAAGCCACTCTGGTCCTGCAGCCATGTTTAAAAAAAATGTGTTTCTATCTTCTTGCTGAAACCCCCTCTTGGCCAAGGGGAGTGGAGATCGTTGCTGGTGCCTGAAAGGTACTTAGCACTGGTAAGCACCCTCACGAGGCATCACTTTTACTAACCTACAGGTTGCCTCATTATTAGGCATGTGATTCCACTAGTGATGTTATACATATATCAGATGGTCTGGAAGGGATACCATAGCCTCTCCCAGGTTCAACCAAGAATCGAGCTAGTGAGTGATTTGTACAGGAGGAACTACTCTGCCATCAGCTCCTCCCTAGACATGCCCTTCAACTTGAACCGCTAATTTCATTTTGTGGAAGGGAGGAAGGTGGGAGAGAGGGTGGGATGAGCAGTCCAGGTCCTCCCAGCCTCTCCCCCACTACCCTTGCCACCCAATGAGCAGAGGAAATGAACCAGAAAAGGTCATTGAAAAGGGATGTAACAGGATCGTTCTTAACCCTTCCTTCTAATCCCCACTTCCTGATTCAGGTTCCGATAGCTCAATACAATAGAAGCACTAAAAGAAGAAGAAGCTATGTGTCTGTCTGTCCCCCAGCAAGGAGCAAGAAGCTGTTCAAATTTTAAGATTCTTTTCTTAGCATGAAAAAGTAATAAACACCTAGCTCCTTAGTTTGGCACAAACCACACATATCTGCACACCAGCACTAAACCAAATGCTTTTTGTATTCCTTTTCAACCCTAGCTCCTTATTGAAGTGCTGACACATTTAATATGTATGTTCCCCTGCTAAAAGCCCCAACACTGTTTGGATTTTTTATTAGCACTAAAAAATCCAGACTGTGCCTGGCTACTTCTTGGGGTCCAGACACACACACATACATGTCTCAGCCCCAGCCTGGAGATATAATTTTTAGATTATGATGTTTTCCCTTGTTGGGGCACAGAGGCATGCATATATTTCTACACCAGCGAGGAGTCTGAAAGAGTTTGGATTTGTATTTGTCTTAGTTCCCCAAAAAATCTAACCTATGTCATGCCTGATGTGCACATATATATACCCTTATGCTCACACCTGTGCATCATAGAGGAACTCACACATTGTTTGAATTTTCTTTTAGCTATGAAAAGATCCAAACCACGTCTGGCTCCTTAATTTGCCACAGACACACAACAACAAAGCAGAGAGGGGACCTGATGCTGTTTTGATTTTTTCTTAGCCTAAGAAATAATCCAAACCATGCATGGCTCCTCACTGAGGCACAGACAAATATGCATGTCAGCTTGGAGCCTGAGTGCTGTTTAGAAAGTTTCTTTTTGTGTGAACAAATCAAACCATTCTCCTCTCCTCTTTGGGTTGCAGGCACATTCATACATGTGTGAACAGCAATGAGGAGCCCAGATGGTTTTAGGATTTTCTTTCCTACCTTCAGAAAAAATACAAACTCATCCAGCTCCTGACTGGAGGGCAGGCCCACAAGCAAATGTTTGAAATCCAAGAAGGACACCAAGCATTCCTTGGATTTCTTCTAAGCCTCTGAAAAAATCCAAACCATGCATGGTTCCTCACTGGGATAGAGACATATGTATGCAAAGATCTGCATCCCAGCGAAAAGCCCAGACACTGTTTAGATTTTTGCTTGGGCTTGGAAATAATCTTGAAGTAGCACAGACACAGACACAAACAAGCACACACACATATACACCCCAGTGAAGAGTCCGAACACTGTTTTTTCTTAACCTCAGACAAAATCCAATCTTCATCTGGCTCCTTCTACAGAATAGACACATGTCTGTGCCTCGAGTCTATCGGCACTTAGGAAATTCTGCTAGTGCATGACATTTCTGAACACTAGCCACCTCCCAGGTGCTGGGTGGTTTGGCTTGCAAGTATTCCACTAATTCTTCAGTATTGAATCTTTCATAGATTCACATGCTTGTATCTTTCCCGTCGTCATGGTGGGAGTCTCATGGTAACCGAATGACTATAGCAGTATCATAGAGTAAAACACTGCATAGAAAGTCCCATAGGTGACCATAATATTTGGTTGCCAATCCTCCTCATTATTTGGACAAAACCTCAGCCAATTAGCTGCCAGCCCTGACATCACACTCCTCAGCAGAGCCATCATACCTCAGATTTCCAACCGCCTTCGTGTGAAGAGGAGTCTCCCTGAGCTCTGCTCAGTTTAGTTCCTGTGCACTTTTCACCTTTCTCAGCTGAAAGTTTTCTTGCTACTGGATTGAGGTACTGTGCTATTTCCTTTACCTACAATGGCTGAAAGCTCCAAAAAGAGGCTGTTCAGGCCCTGCAGATCCTGTGGAAAACCTAGACTATACTCTGAGGATCCACATAAGGTCTGCTTATACTCTCTCCACCCTAAGCATGTCCCTAAAGACTGCAAGCATTGTAGAACCTTCTCGGCTAAAACCTTGAGTGACAGGGAGGCACGTTTATTATTGTGGCTTCAAAAGAGGAAAGCCACTACAGATTCAGACTCTGAAGAAGAAGTTGATCCTCAGACTCCCAAGAAAAGAAAGTCTTCTGCTCCAGAGGAGAAAATGACTGCTAAAAAGCAAAAAAACAAGGAAAAAGAGGCTTCTTCATCTTCTATGCCTCAAACACCGATGAAAAGATCCTCTGTTTTCAAGGGAGGTGTCATCTGCTCCTTCATCCAAGGTAGTATCTCCAGCTGTAATTCCTGTCAAAACGTCGACGACACAGTTGACGACGACTTCGTCGACGACGACAACCTCGTCGACGCCATCTGCGACGACGGCACCATTGACGCCGACGACATCATCGACGATAATCCGAATTTTGACGACGAGGGGAACTTCGGCGACAGGAGACTCGTCGCCGACACATTTTAAGTCTCCGAAGACAAAGTCATCCATTACTCGGAAGTCCTTTCACCCGTCAACGGGCTCGTCGACGGCGAAGAAATCTACTGATTTTACCAGTTGGACCAAGGTTTCACCGTTGCCACCTTCAACTCTGCTGGAAATGCAGTCAGAGGATGAGGAATCTGGAGTACCTTATAGTCCATCCCAGCTGCAGATAAAAAGTCAAGACACTGATGATGAGGAGTACCAGGAAGTACAGGAAGTCTTTTCTTTCCAAGATCGTCCAGTGACAGAAAAGAGATATGAGTCTTTTGAACAGTCTTACGACTATGAGGAAGAAGAAGTACAGCAGGAGGTGAGAGAGGAAACTGTTTCTATGCCAATTTCCCTGGTAACAGATCTTCGCCATGTGATTAACAACTACTATTGTCGTTTCCCAGAGGCTAACACTCCCACCTCAAAGTCCGTAACAAGTCCTGTTCAGGTTCCAAAGGCTCAGCCTCCACCTCTACCTACGCTTTCAACTCAAAAAATGCGTTCCTCTCCTATTGTCACAATCAGAGATGATCTAATAGAGATCAACCAGAGGAAGGTGAACTCCTTTAAGACAGCCCAGTTTGGACTAGATGGGATGAATACGTTATCCCTTCTACGCCATCTCCATCGCCGTCTCCAGCAAATTCTCCTCCTCAAGATATAGGGGGATTCCATGATATCATGGAGAAGGCCTCAAAAAGATTTGAGCTTCCGCTTCCAGTCAAAGAAGCAGAGTGTTTTCTTTATGACTTGAAAGAAGAATCACGAAAATCCGTCTGGTCAATCCCAATTATAGATTGCATTTGGGAAGAAGGGTTAAAATTGATGAAGAACCCAGCCTCCGCCACAGCCTCGGTGCTGAGGATAGAAAAAAGTATTGGGCACCTGAATCCTCTCTGGCGTGTTTAATTAGGCATCCACGGCCGGAATCTGTGGTGATGCAGGCAGCGCGATGCAATTCGCAAAATCCGGTCTCAACAACTGCAGCGCCTCCGGATAAGGAAGGAAGAAGCATGGATGGAGCGGGGAAGTGCTTTGCTGTGCTGGCGGCAGCAGCGATTAGGGCTGCAAAATGCCTTAGCTCTCCTCAGTAGATACAATCGCCAAATGTGGTCGGATATAGCTCCTTTATTGTCACATTTGCCAGAAGATTAAAAGGAAGAGGCAGCCACCATAATCTAGGATGGCTCCAGAGCGGCTTCTGAGTCCATCGATATAGCAATGGAAATGTCTTTGCTTTCTTTTCGACAGATACCAGCGGCTGTAGCGCTGCGAAGACAGGGATGGCTTAAGGCCACTTCATTTAGAACAGAAGTCCAAACTAAAATAATTGACATGCGGTTCGACAGAGAAAATCTGTTTGGTAAGCACATTGATGAAGCCCTTCAAGGCATTAAGGCCGACACTGATACGGCACGGACACTGGGATCTCTGCAACAAGGAATGTTTCAGTCCTTTCGAAGGAGAAGTTCGAGAGGACAGTATACTCAGAGACCAGCATATCAATCTGGCAGATATCAGCCTTACAATGAACAGGGATATCGCTAGTTCTCAAGTGGTCAGTAGTTTCGTTCCTCAGATTCCTCGTATCAGCACCAGACAAGAGGAAAGCCATCGGCAAGAGGCAAGTCTCAGCAGACTAATAGAAGACAGTGACTTCAGCATTGCGCCCACCACCTGTTCAAACTCCAACAACCATTATCTAACTCTATTTTACCAAGCATGGAAGTCAATTACAACGGCCAAATAGGTTTTGGACATAATCCATCAGGGCCATACCCTTGAATTTATACAGAAGCTTCCAAATGTGCCTCCAATCCTCCGAAAACAACGGCACCTGTCCGCTCTCAAAATGGAAATGTTATCTCTCTTACAAAAGGAGGCAATAGAGGAAGTGCCATGTCCTCAAGGAGGGAAAGGTTTTTATTTGCATTTCTTTCTGATAAAGAAAAAGCTTACAGGGAAATGGAGACAGGTAATGGACCTGAGAAGTTTGAACAAATTCATCAAAAAGATTTCTTTTTGCATGTTATCCCTTCAGGAAATATTACTTCTTCTTTGCTGAGGGGACTATTTGGCATCCCTGGACCTCTTCGATGCTTATTATCATATTCCGAACCACATAAAACACAGAATATGTCTTCGCTTCATGGTGGCGGGGTGCCACCACCAATTCAAGGTCTTGCCATTCAGTCTGAAATCAGCCCCAAGGGTTTTTACGAAGTGTATGGCGCCAGTGGCAGCTCACTTAAGACTTCAAGGTCTTCCTGTATCTAGATGACTGGCTCATAAAAGGTGCTTCAAATCAGGAAACGCAGCTCTCTCTCTGATGCATTGCATGTATCTCTTCAGTCGTCTCGGTTCGAAAGTCAACATGGAGAATTTCTGTCTTCTCCCATCTCAATCTCTTCAGTTTCTAGGAGCCATGCTTCGGACAAAAGAAGTGAAAGCTCACCCTTCAGAAGAACGGGTTCAGAAGATACTAAATCTGGCATCTCTTCTGCTAACAAAAAAGTTCACTTCAGTGAGGATCTACAAGTCATTGTTAGGGATGATGTCTTCTTGTATCCCATTGCCTCCCAATTGCAGGCTACATATGAGGTCTCTTCAAGAACTTCTGGACAAACAGTGGATTCAATCTCTAGGATCTTTCGAGGATCGGGTGTCCATCTCTCCTCAGATAAAAACAGCCCAGTCATGGTGGACAATCAGAAAACACTTAACGAAAGGTCTGCTATTCGAACCTCAGCATCACAGTTATGTAATGATGACAGACGCATCTCTGCAAGGTTGGGGGCACATCTCCAAGAATTAGAAATTCAAGGTCAGAAATAGAATCTCATCTTCACATCAATCTACTAAAATTAAAGGCAGTTTTCTTGGGATTACAGGCTTTTCTACCCAGGATCAGAGGTTCCACGGTTCTGGTCAGGACCGACAGTACGACTACCATGTTTTACCTACTAAAACAGGGGGGTACAACGTTGGAACTTCTCTCAAGACAAGCAAAGGAGATTTGGAGGTGGTTACTTCTCCACAACAACTTGCTGCAAGTGCAGGTGTCCCACGAAATGCCAGAGACGCTGTGGAACTTTCCTGTCCCTTGGAGCTTGCATACCACTGCTCGCCGCTCCCGCTGCGCGGGAGCCGCTTCGCCGCTTTGCCTTTGTGGGTGGTCCCACCATCTATAACAGCGCGGATCCTGTCTGCTGCCCGAGAGAACACCGTGGGTAAAAACATCCGAGGAGGCTGCAGGGGTAGCGCGGCAGGGACTCACTATCCCAGGAGTCCCTGCGTGACCACCTGACATCTGGTCAGCGCCCCCCTGAGTGCCCCGCCCACCACCGGCAGTCTGATAAAAGGAAGTGGGCCCACCTACCCTGTGTGTCCCACGAAACGCCAGAGACGCTGTGGAACTTTCCTGTCCCTTGGAGCTTGCATACCACTGCTCGCCGCTTTGCCTTTGTGGGTGGTCCCACCATCTATAACAGCGCGGATCCTGTCTGCTGCCCAAGAGAACACCGTGGGTAAAAACATCCGAGGAGGCTGCAGGGGTAGCGCGGCAGGGACTCACTATCCCAGGAGTCCCTGCGTGACCACCTGACATCTGGTCAGCGCCCCCCTGAGTGCCCCGCCCACCACCGGCAGTCTGATTAAAGGAAGTGGACCCACCTACCCTGTGTGTCCCACGAAACGCCAGAGACGCTGTGGAACTTTCCTGTCCCTTGGAGCTTGCATACCACTGCTCGCCGCTTTGCCTTTGTTGGTGGTCCCACCATCTATAACAGCGCGGATCCTGTCTGCTGCCCAAGAGAACACCGTGGGTAAAAACATCCGAGGAGGCTGCAGGGGTAGCGCGGCAGGGACTCACTATCCCAGGAGTCCCTGCGTGACCACCTGACATCTGGTCAGCGCCCCCCTGAGTGCCCCGCCCACCACCGGCAGTCTGATAAAAGGAAGTGGACCCACCTACCCTGTGTGTCCCACGAAACGCCAGAGACGCTGTGGAACTTTCCTGTCCCTTGGAGCTTGCATACCACTGCTCGCCGCTTTGCCTTTGTGGGTGGTCCCACCATCTATAACAGCGCGGATCCTGTCTGCTGCCCAAGAGAACACCGTGGGTAAAAACATCCGAGGAGGCTGCAGGGGTAGCGCGGCAGGGACTCACTATCCCAGGAGTCCCTGCGTGACCACCTGACATCTGGTCAGCGCCCCCCTGAGTGCCCCGCCCACCACCGGCAGTCTGATAAAAGGAAGTGGACCCACCTACCCTGTGTGTCCCACGAAACGCCAGAGACGCTGTGGAACCTTCCTGTCCCTTGGAGCTTGCATACCACTGCTCGCCGCTCCCGCTGCGCGGGAGCCGCTTCGCCGCTTTGCCTTTGTGGGTGGTCCCACCATCTATAACAGCGCGGATCCTGTCTGCTGCCCAAGAGAACACCGTGGGTAAAAACATCTGAGGAGGCTGCAGGGGTAGCGCGGCAGGGACTCACTATCCCAGGAGTCCCTGCGTGACCACCTGACATCTGGTCAGCGCCCCCCTGAGTGCCCCGCCCACCACCGGCAGTCTGATAAAAGGAAGTGGACCCACCTACCCTGTGTGTCCCACGAAACGCCAGAGACGCTGTGGAACTTTCCTGTCCCTTGGAGCTTGCATACCACTGCTCGCCGCTCCCGCTGCGCGGGAGCCGCTTCGCCGCTTTGCCTTTGTGGGTGGTCCCACCATCTATAACAGCGCGGATCCTGTCTGCTGCCCAAGAGAACACCGTGGGTAAAAACATCCGAGGAGGCTGCAGGGGTAGCGCGGCAGGGACTCACTATCCCAGGAGTCCCTGCGTGACCACCTGACATCTGGTCAGCGCCCCCCTGAGTGCCCCGCCCACCACCGGCAGTCTGATAAAAGGAAGTGGACCCACCTACCCTGTGTGTCCCACGAAACGCCAGAGACGCTGTGGAACTTTCCTGTCCCTTGGAGCTTGCATACCACTGCTCGCCGCTCCCGCTGCGCGGGAGCCGCTTCGCCGCTTTGCCTTTGTGGGTGGTCCCACCATCTATAACAGCGCGGATCCTGTCTGCTGCCCAAGAGAACACCGTGGGTAAAAACATCCGAGGAGGCTGCAGGGGTAGCGCGGCAGGGACTCACTATCCCAGGAGTCCCTGTGTGACCACCTGACATCTGGTCAGCGCCCCCCTGAGTGCCCCGCCCACCACCGCCTCGCCTACATCATCAAGTGAGAGCCCGTCTTGCGGGACGCAAGCGGGACGCCGGGCGAAGCCCGGGCAAAGGGCGGGCCGTCTGTGGCCGTCCGAGGTCGGACAAGGTTGGGTTGGGCCAGGAACTCTGCCCAAACACCTACAGGCCAACCGACGATCATCGACCTGCTAATCCATCGACTGCCAGGTAAAACGCTATTTAATCATTCAAGTTTTACGCCTTGTTATTGAAGCAAAACCATCTGTACACATGCCTGGTATGCCTGGTAAAAAGTTAACACCTGCAACCTACACCATGGAGAACTACTTAGTCCAGGTAATGGCGAAAATTAATAGCGATAGAAGGTCCTCATTGGGTCTGGACTCATCTACACAATTCCCATTAGTAGACACAGAGACAGAGGACCCTTTTGACCTGATAAATACTAGCCTCTCTGGAGCAGCACAAGCTTCCACACAGGACACTGTTATCATTCAACCCAGTGGCATAGTGGCCAGCACTGAAGACAATAGCGATAATGATGTAGTGACTTTGAGCCCTATGATCTGTGAGCCCATTACCCCTTCCACTGTTCCAATTCCAGCACCGAGGGTTACAGGGGTAAAAGAAAAGCTATACAAAAACGGCCGGGGTTAAGGTCAGCTAAAAACAAAACTGCTACACCACCAAGGAAAATCTCTGACGAAGAGGAGGATGATTCTTTGGGGGAAACATATGTGACCTTCTCTAATATTCAATTTCAGAAATTTTGCACTCTGATGGACATAAAAATCAAAGGGATTGTTAAACCTTTGATAAGCAAAAGTGATAAGTTGTCCGCTGAGGTGACTAAATTGGAAGGTCTCCTTGGTAAAACTCTGGGTGAAGTGGGGAAACTCCCTGAAGTCATCACGTCCAATGTACAACCTTTGGTTAATGACATTCTAGCAATTAAACTGCCACCCACTGTCGCCCAAAACCCCCCAGTGGCTCCTCTGATAAACCTACCGGAAAATAGCTCTGGTGTTGCACCCTCCGTCCATCTTAATGGTGAACCTAATACCTCGAAAGGGTCTTTTGAGCTGGTGGTGGAAGCCTCGCCATTAGTTCTTGTATTAGCAAACGTGCCCCCTCTGGCTTCCGGTGAAGTTGAAACAACAGCATCGCTCTTAAACAAATCTCTATCTTGGCTAACCAACAACATGGCCATATCTCCATGGGGGAAACAGCAACTGGCCGAGGAACTGGTAAATGCAAGAAGAGTGGAGTGGATTGGGAACAGGGAGAAAAAGTTCAAGGGTGATTGCGTTGTGCTTAATCTCTCTGACCCTGATGTATTACCAAACATACTGCCTAACATTTTTCCACCACAGAGACGTTCTACTTCTATTGTACCATTGACTCTTGACTTCTTTTACCCCCGGAAAGGCAGAGGCCCCAATCCAAGTACCTTAAGAACAAAATGGAACGTTGTAACCAAAAGGGGTAGTAAGAATTTTGGTTCCGTTGAGTGGAGTCTAGGTTTGGAAAACAGATTTTCTGCTCTTTCCAATCTAGATGCTTGCGATTGACAAATAACTAATTGTATGCCTCAGCTGCAAATACCCCCAGCCATGTGTGCAACAGGGGGGCAATATAGAGTTATGGACTCACTAAATGAGTTATGTAATCCAGATGTTTAGGTCGGATTAACATATTCAATAGTAGAAGACAATGTTAATGTGGATGTAAATTTGAATGGGCCTGATCACAGTTCTGAAATATGTGTGGAGCACGCCTTTGGGAACCTTCTATCTTGGAATGTAGCAGGGCTATGTTCCAAAATGGACTGTGGTGAATGGTTTGAATTTGTTAGCAAGTATGACATTTGCATTTTTCAAGAAACATGGGCCTGTGATCCTGTTTTTGCTTTGGGGTATTTGAATTATTATGTACCGGCTATCAAAGGTCCCAAAGGGAGACCAATGAGAGGTCTCACTATATGGGTCCGTCAGTCCCTGAAGATCTTAGTAAAAAATCTAGAGCTAAATCGCAAAGATATCCAGCTCATTAGACTCGAGAGGGACTCTTCCACCTCCATTGACATCTATAATTTATATGCTAGAGGGGGAAATGCTGGTAAATCAGCGGTTCTATCGTCTCTGTACAGTTACCTAGATATTCACTCTTCTGGGAGTAACATCTTATTGGCAGGAGACCTAAACCGTACTTTTGAACCCCTTGATACCGGTGAGGCTTTTTTAGGTGCGGAGGAAGACAAGATTTGGGAAATCCCTGCACTTGACTTAACCCCAATAACTCGCTGGACCGAGGATATCCTAAGCCTGAATGCTATGTGCCTTGAACACGGGTTAAGGGCCCTGAATGGTCGTACTAAGTCAGACAGAGTATCAGCCATGACTTTTGATAATGGAAGATCTAAGAGTCGTATCGACTATGTTATATGTAGTATGACCCTATGGTCATCCATTATTGATATGGAGGTTAAGGAAAGGCTTGAGAGTGACCACAATCCTCTTTGCGTTCTCCATAAATGGTGGCTGTCTGATGTAATTGCCCCTAGTACTTCTATTGACCCCTTACCCCCGCTGATTGTACCTACAAATGATTTACGCAGGCTGAGGTGGACTAGTGTTAAAACAGATCAGCTGGTTCTGGAAAAAATAAGCATGGCAACGGATAAGGCTATCATGGCCCTTGAGGGTGAAACTGGGCCTCTTCCTAGTAAAAACACTGTCACCAAGGTCCACGAAGTACTCTTTAATGAAATCAAAGGCCATTTTCTGAAACCGGCAAATAAAAAGACCCATGTCCACAGACCAGCACGATGGTACAATCATGAATGTAGGCTGGCAAGAATCTCCTTGGGTGACGCTATTAAAAACAAGAATTTAGAGGCAATTAGATCTGCCAGGAAGCATTACAAACAGTGTATAGCAACAGCGAAAAAAGATTGGGATGAGGTACACTGGAACAATCTAAAAAATGCAAGTGATCATAAGGACTCCAGGTTATTCTGGCATATAGTCAAATGGGGACACGACAGGATAGAAGAAGCAAGCACTAATAATGTCCCCCAGGATGCTTGTGTTAAGTTTTTTAGCGAACAGTATGCTTCTAGAGATCAGGCAGTGGATAGAAGGTGCATGTGCTGTTTACCAGCTGAGGATGACATCTTCACTAAGAATGAAATAGTCACTGCCCTAAAAACTGTTCGAAGTGGGCGGGCTCCTGGTATTGACGGGGTGCCGGCAGACGTTTTCCTGAATGACACTGATAGATGGTGCAAATATATCTATCTGTTGATAAATATGATTACCAGGGGGGCTGACATTCCAGCGACCTGGAGAGGTGCTGTAATCATCCCTATATACAAGAAAGGAGATCGGGCACAGCCCGGTAACTATCGCCCCATTAGTTTAATAGACACCATCCAGAAAATAGTGGGGCGAGTAATTGTTAATAGGTTGCTCGATTGGGTTGATGAACACAACATTTTATCCCCCTTTCAGGCCGGATTTCACAGGGCAACCAGCACTGTGGATCAAGTCTTCCGTTTCCAACTGATACAGTGGAAGACCGTGGTGCTAGGCGGAGGCAGCCTGTATGCAGCATTTGTTGATCTGCGGGCTGCCTTCGACCTGGTACCGAGGGCGAAACTGTGGGAAGTGCTTGAGACACTAGGGGTCCCTGGGGATCTGTTGACTTTAATTATGCGACTGCATGAGGGCAACTATGCCAAAATACGATGGGGAGGATATGGGAACGACACTGCCGAATTTCCTGTTGAGCTTGGGGTTCGGCAAGGATGTTCAATGGCCCCCACCTTGTTTACCCTTTTTATTAATGGTGTCGTTTCCCGCATGCAATCTCGGGCTGTGGATGCTCCTTCTCTCGCTGGGGAGAAAGTCCCCATTTTAATGTTCGCCGATGACACTTTAATTTTATCAAAAACCCCCAGTGGTTTACAAAAAGCATTGGCAATATTTGATGAGTTCTGTATTGACCACGGTCTTGAGGTGAATGCGTCCAAGACAAAACTCATGGCTTTTAACCCACATAGAAATTTTAAATCTAATATTACCATGAGTGGCCGCATTCTTGAAGTTGTAAAATCCTTCACCTATTTGGGGATCCTGATCTCCAATGACAATAAGTGGCAGCAACACCTTAATATTGCTACATTAAGGCACAAGCAGCTATCCGGCACTATAATTAAGGAGCATAGGAAGTCAATGACAAAACCTATTAAACCGCCCCTGATAATATATGAGGCAAAAGCAATTGGGTCTGCTTTGTATGGTGCGGAGTTATGGGGGTACGAAAACCTCCACGAACTCCAACTATCTGAAAATAAATTTCTGAGGTCATTGACGGGTACCCCACAGAGTAGCCCATTATTGCCCCTGCGTTACGAGTTAGGTAGAAGAGAGCTCACGGAAAAGGCCAAACTGCGCCCGATATTATTCTGGCGTAGACTTTGGACTACACCAGAGCTCTCTCATTACGCGGAAGGGTTCTCTGATGTCATCAAAGCTGACCATTACAATAAAATCAGATGGTTTAAAACACTAAAGATTGCACTGTTTAATTTAGGACTACATGCCTTATGGACAGATCCTGCTGGGGCGTTATTTCCCTCTAAAACTGTTTTAAAAGACATATTCTGGGAACACGTTGCTACTAGGAGCTTGCTTAATACCAACAGTGGGACCATGACCACTGGCTACCTAGAAGCTAAAATGTTCCCCATTTATGAAAAGTATTGGGACTACATAATGAACCCCCTGGACAGGAAATTGTTATTTCAAATGAGGGTAGGTTCGCTCCCCCTCCGTAACCTAACAACTAAATGGAAATCAGGGGGGGTAGTACTATGTCCAGCCTGTGGGGTAGGAAAAGAAACCCTAGGTCATTTCCTGTTTTGTTGCCCAGTATATTCTGCCCCAAGGCAAGCCTGGTTGGCTCCTATGTGTAGGACTTTAGGTACAAAAAGTAGTATGGTGGCACTGCGTATAGTAAAATCTACTACTGAAGAATGGATCAATATTGCAATTGCTAAGTACCTGGGATGGGCGTGGGTTTTAAGGCAGAGACTGTTGGTAAGTTAAATACTGCCATCAAGTCGACCAGAGACTGCTAGACATTTGTCTATTCTCTGTAACTGTTTAGTAAATAGCCGGAGACTGCTAAACTAATGTTTATTCTCTGTAAATTTTTTTAGTTGACCAGAGACTGCTAGACTTTTGTCTATTCTCTGTTTATACTATGTGTCATTGGCATGAACGTTGATTTTTAATGTAATGAACTCTCTTTTAATGTAATGATTTTCTGGGGATATTTACATTGTTATTATGAATGTCACCCCCCTGGTCTCTTTTTTCCGACGGTAATGATTTTTGCACCTGTACATATGACGTGTCACTGTTTTTCATTTTTTTTAAAAATGTGCATTGTTTTTTAAATTGTTAAAATGTGCATGTGCTTGTCTGATTGAGTATGTAAATTTAATTGGTTTTTTAATTATATGTTTGTTTGTCTTGCTTTTATGAGTAATACTCGAATTAAGCACCTTTTGAATTGGCAAGTGCAGCACATTCCGGGAGTGAACAACACGAGGGCAGATGCTCTCAGCAGATCTCCAAATGTTTCTCACGAATGGGAATTACATCAAGATCAACTTCTCCAAGTCTCTCGCCTATGGGGAACCCCACCACTGGACCTTTTCGCGACAGTTCGCTACTCAAAATGCAAGCACTTCGCAAGCAGATTCAATCAGAAAGGATCGTGTGGCAATGCTCTCCAAATGTTCAAAAGTGATCGGGAAATCAGAGCTGTGCCACTTGATTTTCATAGCTCCAGCATGGCAGAGACAAGCGTGGTTCTCCAAACTCCTCAAGCTGTCAGTGGCACCCAGGATTCAGTAACCACTCTCTCAGAATCTGTTTTCCATGAACAGAGGCCAAATTCTTCATCCGAATTTGAAATCGCTCAATTTATCAGCATGGAACCTCATGAACATGAGTTTCAATCTTTGAATATTACTCATGAATGCAGAGAGATTCTTTCCAAATCACGGGCGATCTCTACAAACAAGACCTATACGGCAAAATGGAGAAGGTTTTGTCAATTGTGCACTTCTCAAAATCTTCATCCTTTTATTATCTTTTCAGAACAAGTCCTGCCTTATCTTTTGCATCTCACTAGAGCGAAACTTTCCCATGCTTCTATAAAGGAACATTTGGCAGCTATCTCAAGATATAGAAGACATCCTAATCGTCCATCTCTCTGGTCTCAGAGAGTAATAAAGGAGTTTCTCAAGGCGACTTTTCAGGACGTTTCCTCCAGTTCAGCACCCAACAGTCTCATGGCAGCCTAACACGGTTCTAGAACAGCTCATGAAGTCTCATTTTGAACCGATACATAAAACGGATTTGCAATTTCTCTCATGGAAAACGGCCTTGATTTTAGCTCTCACTTCAGCAAGGAGAGTAAGTGAAATTCAGGCTTTCTCGATTTCTGAACCTTTTCTCCAATGTCTTCCTGACAAGGATGTCTTGAGCACGAATCATAAATACATCCCTAAGGTTCCGTCTATATTTCATCTGTGGTGTTACCTATGTTTTTTTAAGGATCCTTCTTCGCCTGCGGAGCAATCTCTACATTCTCTAGACGTCAAAAGGTGTCTAAAGTTCTACATTGACAGGAGGAAGTCATTCAGAAAAACGAACCAGCTTTTTGTAGCATTTGCTGGTCCAAGAAAAGGGTTGGCACTTTCAAGATCCAGTATTTCTAGATGGATTTCTTCGGCTATCTCTCTGTGCCATGACAAAGTCGGTAATCCTCTTCAATCCAGAGTACATGCACCTTCCACCAGAAAAATGGCAACTTCTACGGCAGGAGTGTCACTGCCAGACATTTGCCGAGCAGCAACGTGGAAAAATGTGCACACTTTTACTAGACACTATTGTCTAGATACAGCATGGCGAAATGACGCAGCAGTGGGAAAAGCAGTTCTTCACCATCTATTTCATTGAGGTAATGTTCAAGATTGTTCAAGACTTTATATTTATATATATATATATTTATATATATATATATATATATATATATATATATATATATATATATATATATATATATATATATATATATATATATATATATATATATATATATATATATTTATGTGTATATATTTGCTTTTCTTTCAAGGTTATGCTCTTGCTTTATTGATATTCTGTTTGTTCAACAGACATGATTTGTGTAAAGTTTGAAAACTATTCTAAGATTCAGTTTATTTATATACAAAAATAGGAGCAGAGCCCACAGCCTATCCAGAGCAACACATCTTCTGTAAGTACTGCTCACTATTCTGATACAAGCATGTGAATCTATGAAAGATTCAATATTGGAGAAAAATATAGTTACTAACCTGTACAGTATGGTTCTCCGGTATTATCTTTCACAGATTCACATGCAACCCTCCCACCTCCCCATTACTCAGGTAGACCTCTTATCTCTAGATATATCCTTGGCTCACACTCGGGCTGGAAATCTGAGGTATGATGGCTCTTCTGGGGAGTGTGATGTCAGGGCTGGCAGCTGATTGGCTGAGTTTTGGTCCAAATAATGAGGAGGTTTGGCAACCAAATATTATGGTCCCCTATAGGACTTTCTATGCAGTGTTTTACTCTATGATACTTCTATAGTCATTCTGTTACTGTGAGACTCCCACCATGATGACGGGGAAGATACATGCATGTGAATCTATGAAAGATAATACTGCAGAACCATAGTGTACAGGCAAGTAACTAGTTTTTTTTTCTTACCCAGAAATCCCTGCATAGGTCAAAACATTTTTTTAAATTATTTCCTCGCATTTTTGTGAGTGAAAGTTCCAGAATGTGTGGGGAAGAGAGTAAACCTACTAACACCCAGTGTTTCCACACATATACTCATATATATAGTACCTGCCATTTGTAGATGGACCTATCTAATCTAACAGTAACAGTTCAAATATGTGACTGTGTGAATTCAATTTAATTTGAATGTGGTCTTCACATGGTCAGAATTGTGGCCTATTGCAGACCTGTTAAATATACACATCCACTCATGGTGTAACGGTTGTATCAGGACAAATGTGGAACGCTTGGATGGTAGGCTTTTGACATTTGCTTTCCAAATTTCCAAAGAAATGTTCCCAGTTTATCAAATATGGGAATTACTCATGAGACCCAGCGGAACATAGTTGGGGGTCAAATATTGGCAGTACTTTATTCTTTTGTGAGGGAGACTGAAGGGAATGACCATGTTTTGGAAAAGAAATTGCTAAAAAATCTGACAAAAGTCATGTTGAGCGTGTTCTAATGGCCATCCAGTCAGGCCGAACAGCATCTGACTATTACCAACAAATTCCTAAGGTCATTCAAAATTAGAAATATAATTAATTGTTTATATACTTTCCACATAGTCATGAATGTAATTACTGTCATCACACGAATAGAGTGCCATGAACAGTGATCTGCTCCAATATTATATTATTGTGTAAACTACATTGCGTAGGAAAACCTACACATTATTGGCATCACATGACTCCAGACATTCAGGACAATATGTTCTTGATTAGTATACAAAGACACAAGGCAGAAATACCACTTTTCTTATGCACATCTGTCAAATTTATCTGTTGGAAAGTCGTATTGTCCGGAAATTAGTGTTCTGTAGTGCTCTCCAAGCTAAAGGCCTCCCTTCGCCTTTGGAAGACCAGATCAACTCTCCTGGGAGAAGAAAATCCCCCTTGAGGTTTAGACATAAAGTGCACAAATGCTGAGGCACATATAAAGTAGTCCAAATCAGTGAACAAGGCTTTAACCACCATAATGTGAGAGAGGAAGTCCATAAGTCGATCTTTGTTTTCCTCCGTATATCCTTTATTTCATATCAAAAAGAGTTTTCATAACATCTGAAACTGTCAGCAATCAATCAATCAATCAATCAATGACACTTATAGAGCGCGCTACATACCCGTAGGGTCTCAAGGCGCTGGGGGAGGGGGGGTGCCGCTACTGCTCGAACAGCCAGGTCTTCAGCTTCTTCCTGAAGGAGAGGTGGTCTTGGGTCAGGCGCAGGTCGGCCGGGAGGGAGTTCCAGGTCTTGGCGGCCAGGTAGGAGAAGGACCTTCCTCCTGTAGTCGCTCTTCGGATGCGGGGGACGGCGGCGAGGGCGTGGTTGGCTGATCGAAGGTGGCGTTTGGGAGCGTAGAAGTTGATCCGGCTGTTGAGGTAGCTCGGGCCTTGGTCGTGTAGGGCTTTGTGTGCGTGGGTGAGGAGGCGGAAGGTGATTCTTTTGTTGACGGGGAGCCAGTGAAGGTCTCTCAGATGTCTGGAGATGTGGCTGGTTCGTGGGATGTCGAGGATGAGTCTGGCTGAGGCGTTCTGGATCCGCTGGAGTCTCTTCTGGAGCTTGGCGGTGGTACCGGCGTAGAGGGCGTTGCCGTAGTCCAGTCGGCTGGTGACGAGGGCCTGGGTGACGGTCTTCCTGGTCTCGGTGGGGATCCACCAGAAGATCTTCCGTAGCATGCGTAGGATGTTGAAGCACGCCGAGGAGACGTTGTTGACTTGCCTGGTCATGGAGAGGGAGGAGTCCAGGATGAAGCCCAGGTTGCGTGCATGGTCTGTCGGTTTGGGTGAGGTGCCCAGGGTGGGAGGCCACCAGGAGTCGTCCCAGGCGGAGGGTGAAGAGCCCAGGATGAGGACCTCCGTCTTGTCAGAGTTCAGTTTCAGGCGGCTGGTCGTCATCCACTCGGCTACCTCTTTCATCCCTTCGTGTAGGTTGGCTCTGGCGGTGGCGGGGTCGTTGGTCAGGGAGAGGATCAGCTGGGTGTCGTCGGCGTAGGAGATTATGCTGAGGTTGTGTTGGCGTGCGATGGCCGCGAGGGGGCTAATGTAGACGTTGAAGAGGGTGGGGCTCAGAGAGGATCCTTGAGGGACGCCGCAGATGACTTCGGAGGCCTCTGACTTGTACGGTGGTAGGCGGACTCTCTGAGTTCTTCCGTCGAGGAAGGAGATGATCCATTCCAGCGCCTTGTCCTGGTTTCTGGCGTTGCTGAGGCGCTGTACTAGGGTGCGGTGGCAGACAGTGTTGAATGCCGCGGAGAGGTCTAGGAGGATGAGGGCCGCTGTTTCTCCATTGTCCATCAGGGCTCGGATGTCATCGGTGGCGGCAATGAGGGCGGTCTCGGTGCTGTGATTGGCTCGGAAGCCGGACTGTGAGGGGTCGAGGGATCCATTTGTCTCGAGGAAGGCGGCCATCTGCTTGTTGACGGTCTTCTCGATGACTTTGGCTGGAAACGGGAGGAGCGAGATGGGGCGGTAGTTCTTGAGTTCGGTGGGGTCTGCTGTCGGTTTTTTGAGTAGAGCGCTGAGTTCGGCGTGCTTCCAGCTCTCAGGGAAGGTGGCGGTGTCGAAGGGTGTGTTGATGATGTCTCGCAGGTGTGGTGCGATGACAGCGTCGGCCTTGTTGAAGACGTGGTGAGGGCAGGGGTCGGTTGGTGATCCGGAGTGGATGGAGTTCATCGTGCGGATGGTGTCTTCGGTGCTGATCGGGGTCCAGGCGTGGAGGGTGGTGGTGGGGGGTGGTTGTTCGGTCATGGTGTGCGTTGGTTGGTTGTTGAAGCTGTTGTGTATGTCGGCGATCTTGTTGTGGAAGTATGAGGCGAGGGAGTTGCAGAGGTCTTGCGATGGGGTGATGTCGTTGTTTCCTGCGCTGGGGTTGGATAGCTCTTTCACGATGTTGAAGAGTTCCTTGCTGTTGTGTGCGTTGTCGTCCAGCCGGTCCTTGAATGCAGTTTTCTTGGCGGCGCGGATCAGCTGGTGGTGCTTCCGAGTGGCCCGCTTGAGGGTGGTCCTGTTGTCCGGTGTAGGTTCCCTTCTCCAGACTTTCTCGAGGGCTCAGCAGTTCTTCTTGGAGCTCTTGAGTTCGTCGGTGAACCACGGGGCTTTCTTGCTGCCGGGTCTGCTGGGCGGGGTCCTCAGCGGGGCAAGCTCGTCCGCGCAGTTGCTGATCCTCTTCGTGAGGTTGTCGGCGGCCTGGCTGGGGTTCGCTGAGCTGGCAGGAGGGTGCTGTCTCAGGGAAGTGGCGAGCTGATCTGCTGTGATCTTGTTCCAGCTTCTGCGGGCGGCCTGTTGCTGGTGGTGGTGGGTCGTCGTTCTCTTGAAGGTGAAGTGGATGCAGCTGTGGTCCGTCCATTGAAGCTCTGTGGCGTGGCTGAAGTTGATGTCTGTGCTGGAGGAGAAGACTGCGTTGAGTGTGTGTCCGGCGAGGTGGGTGGGGGTGGACACCAGCTGCTTGAGTCCAAGGTTGGCGAGGTTGTCGAGCAGGGTGCTGGTGTTGCGGTCGTTGTTGTTCTCCAGATGGAAGTTGAGGCCTCCCAGGAGGATGTAGTCAGCGGAGGGGAGGGCATGCGGGCTGACGAAGTCGGCGATGTCCTCGCTGAATGGGGTGCGTGGTCCCGGGGGTCGGTAGATCAGGGTGCCTCTGAGGGTGGTGTTCGGGTTGGTGTGGATCTGGAAATGCAGGTGTTCGGCGCTGGTCAGGGTGTTGTCGGTGCTGGTCGTGAGACGGATGGTGTTCCTGTGGATGATGGCGATGCCTCCTCCCATCTGGTTGGCGTTGCGGTCCCTCCGGACGATCTTGTAGCCCTCTGGGATGGCGATGGCGATGTCGGGAGCTGAAGAGGCGTTCATCCAGGTCTCCGTGAGGAAGGCAACGTCAGGGGCTGTGGCGTCTAGGAGGTTCCAGAGTTCGATGGCGTGTCTGTGGACGGAGCGGGTGTTGAGCAGGATGCACTTGAGGTGGGTGCTGCTGGTGTTAGACTTGGCGGGTGCTGGTGCGAGGCAGGTCCGGATGCAGGTGAATTTGCAGGCATGGCAGCTGAAAGGTCCGTGGGTGCGTCGTGGTGTGGCTTGGTGGCATTCTGGGAGTCGGCCGGTGTTGAGTGCGATGAGGGTGGCGGCGGAGTACGTCAGGCGGGTAGGTTGGGGTCCTCGTGGGCCAGGGGTCCTGGCGCTGGGCGCGGTCCGGTCGCGGACGGGCGCAGACGGGCTTACCTTTGGCGCGCCTTCGGCGCACAATCGGCGTGCCCGCTGCGCGTTCGCACGGTCGCCATTTAAGGCCAAGTGCGCGGGTGGGCAGAGCAGCTGGGAGGCGGGAGCGGGGAGGAAACAGAAGACAAAAGGGGCGGGGCAAATGGCGGTGGCGGGAAGCGGGAAGCGGGGAGGGAGAGCGCAGGGCGGCGAGGTAGGCGGGCAAACAGGAAGGAAACTGAAACACGGCACAGAGGTTACATTAAGTGAAACAGGCACAAATGGAGGGCAAAATAAAAGGCAAAAACAGGAAGGAAAACGATGTCACGGCACAAAAGATACAAGCACAAATGGCGGGCAAAATAATGGTGAAAACAGCAAAAGAAACGATCACACGGCACAAAAGAAACAAGCACAAATTTAGGGCAAAACAACTGGCGAAAACCAAAGGGGAGCGACCAAGGCGGCAGCGAGGCCGGCGGCGAGGCAGAAGGCAGGCAATGGGGCACACGCAGCGGCTGGTGGCCGTGCGGCGCGGGGGTGTCCCACAAGTGGGACACGTGTTTCATCCGAAAGGACATTCTCAAGGCTGCAAACAATTTAAATCTACATTAAAACAATGGAAAATAAAAACAATCTCCTTGTATATACATTAAAGCACTTTATACAAAAAGTATCTGCTCAAAATATGGGCCTTGTGCCCATTTACTCACAAAGAGCAAACCACAGAGTTAGCGCCGAGAATAAAATTGAAGAAAACGGGAAATATGTTACAACCATAGGTCAAATAAATGCTGTTGCGCATGAAATACATCTGTATTATATAGAAAGATAGGGAGTGTGCCAGCCCTAGTGTTAATGATTCCCCATTGCAGATTGAAAAGTAGGATGAGCGTGTGTATCCATCATAGTCAATAATTACACCATTGTAATGTGACATGACCTTGAAGAACATGTGACATCAAAGAAAAGATAGTATCCACCACCAACGATGTAAAGAAAAAGGCAAGTTAGTTCCCCAAATGCCTATATTGTCACAGTGTAGTCAATGCACTACATCTTACCGAGACAATTCAGTAGGAAGATTCATACTCCAAGATTCGTTTTTGAAAAAGTTCACAACCGTCATAATAGTTTAACACCTAGTAAATGTACAAACAAAATGAATATGTCAGAACTACTATGTTTCAAAAATAATAATACTAAATGATCTCAAGTCCAAATATGCACCGTCCATCCCTGGCTTGACATCCACGACGTGGGTCCCTTCCCTCACTTTGCCACTGGATTCAAGCTAGTCCTGGCTGATGAGTGGTATTACCCTGACACCGATCCCAGGATTCTTGTTTCCGGTCCAGGGAAGACCTGGCTTGACAGTTCAGGCTGGAATGTTCCCATGAGGAACAGGGCCAAGAATGATTTGCAAATGGCTGGGTCCAAACTGGGGTGGTAAAGTGAACTAATGAACAATGAGAGATTCAACACAGATATGTGAGTGGGGGAGTGTATGAAAGGTTTCAGGGCTCCGTCCATCTTCTCCTTATGTATGCTTTGTTCGCCCTAAGTTGTCAGTGTATGCCCAGACGTGGGTCCCTTGCTCACTTTGCCACTGTATTCAAGCTAGTCTGGCTGATGAGGAGTGTTACCCCAAAACCAGTCCCAGCATGCATGTTTCTGGTCCAGGGAAGACCTGGCTTGGTAGTTCAAGCTGGACTGCTCCCAGGAGGAACGGGGTCAAGACTGATTTGAAAATGACTGGGTCAGAACTCGCGTGGTGAACCGAGCTAAAGACAGATGATTGATTGAACCCAAATATGTGACTGGAGGTGAGTCTCTGAAAACTTTCAGTATTCTCTCCATCATCTCCTTGTATTACCATAATTAGCTTATACTCAGATGGCCATTTATTTACTTACAAGTCCCTTGTAGACTGATATACCATATGCCCAGGGCCTGTCAATGAAATGCAAATGCAGTAGGCCTGCTGTATGTATTGTGCCACCCACTTAAATAGCACTCTAAATCATGTCCCAGGCCTGCTACTGCAGCCTGAATACAATTCTAAACTGCCATTTCAACTTGGCAAAAAAACCTTTGCCATGCACTAAACTCTCTTTTTATTACATATATGTCACTAATAAAATAGGCACATGAGGTTGGACATGTACTCTTTACATTTAGTAGTGAAAAAACTCAAAAACTAAGTTGTACTACTGTGTTGGCCCACCTCTCTGTGAAGAGTTCTGATCACATAGGAGGAGCGATGCAGATTGGTGAAACAATCTGATTTTCTATTCAGTCAAAGGAGCCCACATCTTGACGATCCTCCCTTCTAGAGTTCATAACTCCAACCTTTGAGCTGGAGTTGGAAACTATAGAGAAGGAACCCAGAATGGTGAGCTACATACAAAGATAAACATGCTGTGGCCAGCAGGTGCCACAGTACAACACAAAGGTAGGATAAGTGCTAACACTACACCCTCCCATGGAATAAGATTGGAGATTCCTTGATATATTTGATAAGCTGTCATTTTTAATTGAGCGTAGGTGGCGATATCATGTAAGTTGTCTTTGGAATGTTATGCTGAAGTCAAGTTTTTGATTGTAATTTTGAAAATGACACTTTTTGAAAGTTGGACTTTTACTACCCTAAGCCCTTTTGTGTCTGAAGCCTGCCTCGGGTTGCATAACTGGGTATAACTGACAGACTTTGTGAATTCATCCCAGAGAGTCACACAATGAAGGGAGTTGATGTACCTCAATGGGTTATCTGCTGGCAGGATGTGGGGCAGATGTGAGCACAGCCACACTTGCAACTGAATAAGGAGTGCTCTGCCTTCACACAAATAACCTATCACCTCCACGTTGTCACTGCAGCCAACTTGAAGCCAGGATAGGTGATTCAGGAAATTCCTTGCACCT
The DNA here is from genome assembly GCF_964263255.1 of Lissotriton vulgaris. Classification (NCBI taxonomy): domain Eukaryota; kingdom Metazoa; phylum Chordata; class Amphibia; order Caudata; family Salamandridae; genus Lissotriton; species Lissotriton vulgaris. Next base: position 617,737,916 of record NC_141689.1, read on the forward strand.
CAAAGCCATTATTTAGAAGCTTCTTCCACCTTCCAGAAGGAGAGCACCTTGGTATAAAAATAGGACCTCAGTCACCAACATTTCAGGACACTTGTGGATATTCTGCCAGGAAGAAGGACTACTGTGCTGCTGAAAGTACTGTCATTCAACTGGACTGCTGACCTACTGCTGTCTTGCTGAATTGCTGCCTTACTGTCCCCTAGCCTTGGGAAGAAAGACTTGACTTGCAACTTGAACCGACGACTATCCGAGTGACTTCAAAGGGCTAGTTTGATGTTCTCCTGATCTGAGTCTCAGGGACACAAATGTCTCCCTTTACTTTGGACCCACACCTGAACCCTGCCTTAATGACTCTCAAAAGGGGTGCTCCACCAGTGATGGACCCTTGGAAGTGGTGCTGAAGGTGAAAAGATATCCAAAACTCAACAGTGGGGACTTAGGGCCTGATATAGATCTAGGCAGATCAGGTCCACCCATGGCTTTTTCAGTGATCTCCCGGCCTGCTGGCTTGGCGGTACCGCCACCCTATTTAGATGTTAGTGGGTCCATTGACAAAAGACCGCATGGTTCTGCCATCACTGCCAGGAAATCTCGGCCACATTGACAGTGGGATAGGCAGAAGCGGCAGTCAGAGGGAGGACTGCCAGTTTCTCTGCCGGCCCAATCATGATGAGTCTTCCTTCGGATGAGACTGTGGCAGTAAAACATCCACACATGAGTTGGCATAATAGAAGACGTATAGGGTACAAACTCACCTTTTCTTACTGCCACACTTCCTTTTCTACCATGGATCCTATCTTCTAATTCCTGCCGCTGCTGCCATACAAAACCAAAACTGTCATTGGCACAATCAATGGTAATCTCTACTTTTACCTGTTACCTATTGCTTTGTCTGTTAACATTTGCACAGGTATTGTGCATTTATAAATCTCTCTGACAAGCAATAGCATATCAATATGCAATGCATACGTCTGTAATGTTAATGTTAAAGCAATTAAAGAAAAAACAGCAGTATGAACGCATTTTATGTATACATTTGGTGAAAGCTGCCTTCAAAAAAATGTTACTCTTGCACAAAAGTGGTTAGCTGAATAAAAATTCAAAAGTCACCATACAGGTGTTTAAACTATTTCTAAAATTCCCACATTAAAAACATGTGCAATACACATCACATGAATAAGTGCAATGTAATCTGATGTAGACATTGCACAAGACAAGGTGTACCCTTTACTTTAGAAATTAACAGTAAAATCAATGTCGGTGACAAATTAGACATATTCAGCAAATACATTCATGTAACATTTCACTTTGTCTTGTGCAAGTCATGTAATGTATCCAATTTCAATTTTCACAACATGTTTCAGACTGATCAGTAATCAAGGTGGAACAATCACACCTGTAGTAACAAATCCAATTACATTTTGTAAGTTCAATTAATTTGTGCAAGTGAACATTACTATGAAGAATGCCTGCACCTAAATTCAAATGACTGTCACATACTATGTTAACCAGGGTATGCACTTAACAAATTACGGGGTTACCCAGGTAAACGTGAAGAAAAACGTCATATGTCCTTGTCAACAGGAACACGACCCGGGGAGAGTACACGCTTGGTACCGCACTCAGTGAAACTAGAGTTTGGCGTCCTCTCTACAGCGACTGAAGTCGTGCCCGACTGCAGGCTATTCTGTGTATGACAAGACGCTCCTTTAGAACGCAACTAGGAGATCACTCAACTTTTCAACATTGACAAGGACATATGACTTTTTTATTCACGTTTAACTCACATTGGGTGTGGAGACCAGTTCCTTGCATTTTCTTTATTAACGGTCAAGGGCCCGGCAGGGTCGGAATTATCACCAGCTGTGCGATCTTCTGGTTTTGATACAGCCTTTATAGACCTGAGGATTCGCAAAAGCGATAAAACATGTGTCGGCTGGCTGTTTGATATAATAAAGGACTCCAACGGATGACTCTCCTTCTGGAGATTCCTCGAACTTTCTGTCGCTTTGTTTTTTCACTGAACTGGTATTTGTTACAGAACATAAGTTTTACTGTGAAAGAGTGCATTGGGTAACCCTGTAGTTTCTGCAGTTGGTAGTTCAGTCTACTTACTTTTTGAGTGGTTCTAAGGGCTCTCCACTCACCCTGTGCATCACCTGATAATAGCTAACCAGTATCCTGTGTGTTGAAATTAGGCTGTGCACCTTTTGTTTCTCTGACTACAAGCCCTTCGGGATTCTTACATGCACTTAACAAAGTAGACAGTAAAAACATCAGTTGTATTGCCTACTATACTGGCAAATTAAAATAAGTACATTTTATTCAGAAACATTGTTAAGGAAAATAAATTCCAGGACTAATTTGATAAAGCTCTCAAAATAATATTCAAGCCAAATGGCAGTCCATAAAGCCCACAATTTTGCACTGTTGTGCAGTGGCACAAAGCTTTCTTCCAAAATCACTGCCAAGGGGAACCTCTTCAGGAAGGGGTACCTAGTGGGCAGGGTAGGAATCTCAAAGATCTTTTATGGGAGGGATGCCTCTGGGTTTGGCAGGGGTGCCCTTGGGTTTTGGTAGGAGTTCTCCTGCATTTGGTAGGCGTTGGTTGGGATGTGGAAGCAGAGAATTTGCTCTTGGCATGGGTGGATTGGGATGTGGAAAGGGTGGGTTGGGGTATGGAATAGGTAGATTGGAATTTGATAGGGTTTTTTTAAAGTTTGGCTGGGGTTAGGGCAATGGTACAAAGGATATCTTCAATGAGAAAATGGGTAGGCTGTTCGGCAGCGATTTGGATTTGGGAGGTAGAGAGAATGGATTCGCTTGATGTTCTTGTTGAGGTGCACGTACCAGTGGGTCTGCTGTATGTCATGCATGTTTGGATGTCTTGCATCATAGGTGTCTATTGTTTGGATGAGTATGGGGATTTGAGTTTTTTGTGCGTGAATTTTAATGTGTGTGTGTGTGGATGGGTGTGCTGTGGAGGTGCTGGATGTGGTTGTGGTGCATGTGGGTGTGGTGGTGGCTGCAGTGGTTGTGGAGGTCCTTGGTCTGGTTGTGGTGCATGTGGGTGTGGGTGTGGTGCTGCCTGTGGTGTCTATGGGTAGAGGGGGTAATGAATGTGTGTGGTGGATGCTGCGGTGTTTGTGGTTGTACTAGTGGTGGAGTCGTGCATGCGGGTGTAGTGGTGGTTGTGGTGCCTGTGGATGTGCTGGTGGTGGGGCTTGCAAATGTGGGTCTGGGGGTAGCTGCAGTGTCTGTGGATGTGCTGGTGTTGAGGGTGGTACATGTGGGTATGTGGTGGTGGCTGTAGTGTCTGTATATTTTATTGTGCGCCTTTGTATTTTGTGGTCACTGTGTTTATGTGTGTGTGTGTTCTGCTTGTGTGTGTTGGAGTGGGTATGTGCAAAGGTGTGAGTGTTTTTCGAACTGGTCTGGGAATAGGGAATTGCGATGAGAAAGGGCGCAAGTTGGGGCAGAAGGTTAGAAGGCTGCAGTCAGTGAGGAGGCCAGATCTCGAAAAGACGGATGTAAGCAAGACATACTACTAAGAATGCCTTCCAGGTAAGCTACCATTTATTGCATATGGCAGCTGAGCTCCTGGATGGCATTCAGGAGTTCAGTCTGGCCCACAAGGATGCTGTGGAGGAGGTCAATAGACAGCCAAATCCGTGCAGCTGGGGGGACAGGGGCAGGGGGCGAGATGCCTGGAATGAAGGAGATGCTAGCCCTTTTAGGGAGTGGGATTGGCCAAGTGGGGGAGCAAGAGGAAGGGTGGAGATGATACTTTGGGTGGTAGACGAGGATACAGGCATAGCAGGTATAACAGGAGCAGTAGAGTCCGCCACCACTATGGAATGGTCGCTTGGGAAGGCCTCCAAAGTTGATGTTGAGCTGGAGTCCTCTATGCCAGCCCCTCACCCTCCATGGCACTCTGTGCCCCTCTGTGTTGGTAGTCTCACCAGGTGAAAACACTAGCTATGTCAAAACATTATAATGTACAAAAAACAATCATAGACTATAACACAACCATGAACTTGATATCAAAAATAATTTGTTTTAATTAAAAAAGATTAGTTTCACAATCGAGTTTTGTATACATGATAAATTGATGCAATAAAACAGATATTCTTTATAAATAAAACATATGAGTTAAAACCACAGGGAAAACAATGATGTTTATCCTATCTAATATTGTTGAGGCTGTAGTCTGTCAGTCAACGCGTTTCGACACGTCGTGGTGTCTTCATCAGGACAATTTATTTGCAGCCAGTTTTTCTAGAGAGAACAGAACATTTTTTGTTCTTATTCACATTTACAAGAGTGTTATAGTTCCTATTCATATACTGATTATTAATATCAGAAAAAAGACTCTCGATTCAATTATTCGTGTTCATTTAAGATTATAAGAAAAACACATCTTTTTGTACATAGCATTAGTGTAAGGAATTCATTCTTACATGGAGGTACTATAAAAAAGGTATGTTGAAGAGATATTTTCATTCTGGTTATTGATTAACATCAAAATAGCGTCATTTTCACTCCTCTATGAAATTGACTATGTCAAATTGGTACATCCGCTGTATTTGATGAATCTTGATAAAGTACCTTATTTTTATAGGATCTTTATTCAATACATAGCATGGGATTCCCTTATTTTTGTTATGCATTCTCTCCCATATCTTAGATCTAATGTACATCAACAATTTTTCTTAAGTAGCCCTTCTCCCAAGGCGGCAGAGGTGGATAAAAGAAGTATAGAAAAAGAGAAAGAAAAACAAGCTTTTCTTTAAAGACCGCTAAAAAAGTTCCATCAGGTAAACAAAAAAATGGTAAACGTATAACCCGACTTTGGATTTAAAGCATGTCAATGTATAAATCCAATGAAACGCTAGTAATAGTTATGACGTAATAGACAACTTCATAGGTAGATATGCCTTATAAGACGTTCTAACAAAAATAAAAAGAGGACTAATTTTGGATATTAGATAAACTGGAAATAGGACTATACTTTTGTTTCTTTGAAAAGCTTGTTTTTCTTTCTCTTTTTCTATACTTCTTTTATCCACCTCAGCCGCCTTGGGAGAAGGGCTACTTAGGAAAAATTGTTGATGTACGTTAGATCTAAGATATGGGAGAGAATGCATAACAAAAATAAGATAATCACATGCTATGTATTGAATAAAGATCCTATAAAAATAAGGTACTTTATCAAGATTCATCAAATACAGCGGATGTACCAATTTGACATAGTCAATTTCATAGAGGAGTGAAAATGACGCTATTTTGATGTTAATCAATAACCAGAATGAAAATACCTCTTCAACATACCTTTTTTATAGTACCTCCATGTAAGAATGAATTCCTTACACTAATGCTATGTACAAAAAGATGTGTTTTTCTTATAATCTTAAATGAACACGAATAATTGAATCGAGAGTCTTTTTTCTGATATTAATAATCAGTATATGAATAGGAACTATAACACTCTTGTAAATGTGAATAAGAACTAAAAATGTTCTGTTCTCTCTAGAAAAACTGGCTGCAAATAAATTTGTCCTGATGAAGACACCACGACGTGTCGAAACGCGTTGACTGACAGACTACAGCCTCAACAATATTAGATAGGATAAAGATCACTGTTTTCCCTGTGGTTTTAACTCATATGTTTTATTTATAAAGAATATCTGTTTTATTGGATCAATTTATCATGTATACAAAACTCGATTGTGAAACTAATCTTTTTTAATTAAAACAAACTATTTTTGATATCAAGTTCATGGTTGTGTTATAGTCTATGATTGTTTTTTGTACATTATAATGTTTTGACATAGCTAGTGTTTTGCTTGCAAGATAGCCTGGGTTGATACCTTCAAATTGTACGTTTTTCCCTGACCCAGGATCTTTATCCTCACCAGGGGGCCCTTGATATTTCACAAAAAAAAAGTCTCACCAGGTGAGACGCAGTGTCCATCTGCTACCCTGACTTCATGGCCAACTTCTCCTTCACCTGCTCCTGGTAATGATGAACAAACATGTTCAAAAGGTTTATTGTAGCTGTGTGAATAAAACTGATCAACAACTTTGAACTAAAACATTTCCTAGTTTCCATATTACTCATTCTACAAGGTTCACAAACAATGGTATTATATTATCATATCATGCATGCAGGGAACATCTTCGGATACCATTTGATCACTGTTCGGTAATTCCCCATGAAAGCTTCTACATAAAATATGATCTTGTCTCTTTTACCATAATCATTTTTCTAAAGGAGCTGTTGAGCACCTGTGAATGGTTGGCCTTTGTTCTCCAGAATAGTATATTTATGTCACTAATTAGGGTATGCACCAAATATGCCTTTAAACGCTTTGTGTCCAAAAAGCAGCATTAATGACAATCAATAAAACTAAAATATGAATAAATGTATGCCAAAGGATACTGCAGTGTTGTAACAATATTTGTGGAAACTGAAAGCCTGTCCCCTTTGTTTGGCAATTTCACTATGGCAACATTTACTCCAAGTAACACAAGTATTGTAGAAATGTGCAACATATTACATGCTTTCAGTACGAAAGTAGCTTATCAATGTAACACACAATATGTATTTACCTATGCTTTCTGGTCCAGTGTCGGAGGTGCTCCCACCTTTTGTAGCATTGGATGCTGCACCACTTGTAGACCCCCAGGGTCCACACCTTCCTGGTGATGAGGTTCCAAATTTCTTGCTGCTGATGAGTTTTGTCCTGTTTAGATATAAGAAATTAAAGAAATATCAATGGTTTGTCTGTATTGATGTAACACCTTTTTTCTACATCTATCATAAGCATTACTCATAAGTTACCATACAGCATGGAATGAGTTGACTTACGTCAATATGTCATTGACAACTTATTCACATAAGTGTTAGCATTTCTTTACACATTATCACTTGTGATTCCCTTGCTCACTTTGCCACTAGATTCAAGCAAGCCGGGCTGAAGACGGCTGGAATGCCAGAAACCGGTCCTCGGAAGCTTGTTTCCGGTCCAGGGAAGGCATGGCTTGGCAGTTCGGTCTAGACTGTTCCCATGAGGCACAGGGTCAGACTGATTTGTATATAGCCATGTCTGAACTGGGGTGGCAGAGTGGGCTAAAGAACGGTGATGGATTAAACCCAGATCTTATGACTGGATGTGAGTGTTTGATTGGTTCAGATGCTCCGTCCATTACCACCCCCTTTTGTACCGCTTTTGGCCGCCATAAGTGTGGCAGGGTATGCTCAGACGTGAGTCCCTTGCTCACTTTGCCACTGGATTCAAGCAAGCCGGGCTGAAGACGGCTAGAATGCCAGAAACCGGTCCTCGGAAGCGTGTTTCCGGTCCAGGGAAGGCATGGCTTGGCAGTTCGGTCTAGACTGTTCCCATGAGGCACAGGGTCAGACTGATTTGCATATAGCCATGTCTGAACTGGGGTGGCAGAGTGGGCTAAAGAACGGTGATGGATTAAACCCAGATCTTATGACTGGATGTGAGTGTTTGATTGGTTCGGATGCTCCGCCCATTACCACCCCCTTTTGTACCGCTTTTGGCCGCCATAAGTGTGGCAGGGTATGCTCAGACGTGAGTCCCTTGCTTACTTTGCCACTGGATTCAAGCAAGCCGGGCTGAAGACGGCTGGAATGCCAGAAACCGGTCCTCGGAAGCTTGTTTCCGGTCCAGGGAAGGCATGGCTTGGCAGTTCGGGCTGGACTCTTCCCGTGATGCACAGGGTAAGACTGATTTGCATATAGCCATGTCTGAACTGGGGTGGCAGAGTGGGCTAAAGAACGGTGATGGATTAAACCCAGATCTTTTGACAGGGTGTGAGTGTTTGATTGGTTCAGATGCTCCGTCCATTACCACCCCCTTTTGTACCGCTTTTGGCCGCCATAAGTGTGGCAGGGTATGCTCAGACGTTAGTCCCTTGCTCACTTTGCCACTGGATTCAAGCAAGGTGGGCTGAAGACAGCTGGAATGCCAGAAACCGGTCCTCGGAAGCTTGTTTCCGGTCCAGGGAAGGCATTACTTGGCAGTTTGGGCTGGACTGTTCCCATGAGGCACAGGGTCAGACTGATTTGCATATAGCCATGTATGAACTGGGGTGGCAGAGTGGCCTAAAGAACGGTGATAGATTAAACCCAGATCTTTTGACTGGGTGTGAGTGCTTGATTGGTTCAGATGCTCTGTCCATTACCACCCCCTTTTTTACCGCTTTTGGCCGCCATAAGTGTGGCAGGGTACGATCAGATGTGAGTCACTTGTTCACATTGCCACTGGATTCAAGCAAGCCGGGCTGAATACGGCTAGAATGCCAAGAACCGGTCCTCTGAAGCTTGTTTCCAGTCCAGGGAAGGCATGGCTTGGCAGCTCGGGCTGGACTGTTCCCATGAGGCACAGGGTCAGACTGATTTGCATATAGCCATGTCTGAACTGGGGTGGCAGAGTGGCCTAAAGAACGGTGATGGATTAAACCCAGATCTTTTGACTGGGTGTGAGTGCTTGATTGGTTCAGATGCTCTGTCCATTACCACCCCCTTTTTTTACCGCTTTTGGCCGCCATAAGTGTGGCAGGGTACGCTCAGATGTGAGTCACTTGTTCACATTGCCACTGGATTCAAGCAAGCTGGGCTGAAGACGGCTGGAATGCCAGAAACCGGTCCTCGGAAGCTTTTTTCTGGTCCAGGGAAGACATGGCTTGTAAGTTCGGGCTGGACTGTTCCCATGAGGCACAGGTTCAGATTGATTTGCATATAGCCATGTCTGAACTGGGGTGGCAGAGTGGCCTAAAGAACGGTGATGGATTAAACCCAGATCTTTTGACTGGGTGTGAGTGCTTGATTGGTTCAGATGCTCTGTCCATTACCACCCCCTTTTTTACCGCTATTGGCCGCCATAAGTGCGGCAGGGTTCGCTCAGATGTGAGTCACTTGTTCACTTTGCCACTGGATTCAAGCAAGGTGGGCTGAAGACAGCTGGAATGCCAGAAACCGGTCCTCGGAAGCTTGTTTCCGGTCCAGGGAAGGCATTACTTGGCAGTTTGGGCTGGACTGTTCCCATGAGGCACAGGGTCAGACTGATTTGCATATAGCCATGTCTGAACTGGGGTGGCAGAGTGGCCTAAAGAACGGTGATGGATTAAACCCAGATCTTTTGACTGGGTGTGAGTGCTTGATTGGTTCAGATGCTCTGTCCATTACCACCCCCTTTTTTACCGCTTTTGGCCGCCATAATTGTGGCAGGGTACGCTCAGATGTGAGTCACTTGTTCACATTGCCACTGGATTCAAGCAAGCCGGGCTGAAGACGGCTGGAATGCCAGAAACCGGTCCTCGGAAGCTTTTTTCTGGTCCAGGGAAGACATGGCTTGTAAGTTCGGGCTGGACTGTTCCCATGAGGCACAGGGTCAGACTGATTTGCATATAGCCATGTCTGAACTGGGGTGGCAGAGTGGCCTAAAGAACGGTGATGGATTTAACCCAGATCTTTTGACTGGGTGTGAGTGCTTGATTGGTTCAGATGCTCTGTCCATTACCACCCCCTTTTTTACCGCTTTTGGCCACCATAAGTGTGGCAGGGTACGCTCAGATGTGAGTCACTTGTTCACATTGCCACTGGATTCAAGCAAGCCGGGCTGAAGACGGCTGGAATGCCAGAAACCGGTCCTCGGAAGCTTTTTTCTGGTCCAGGGAAGGCATGGCTTGGCAGCTCGGGCTGGACTGTTCCCATGAGGCACAGGGTCAGACTGATTTGCATATAGCCATGTCTGAACTTGGGTGGCAGAGTGGGCTAAAGAACGGTGATGGATTAAACCCATATCTTTTGACTGGGTGTGAGTGTTTGATTGGTTCATATGCTCCATCCATTACCACCCCCTTTTGTACTGCTTTTAGCCGCCATAAGTGTGGCAGGGTATGTTCGGACATGAGTCCCTTGCTCACTTTGCCACTGGATTCAAGCAAGCCAGACTGAAGACGGCTGGAATGCCAAAAACCGGTCCTCGGAAGCTTGTTTCCAGTCCAAGGACGGCATGGCTTGGCAGTTCGGGATGGACTGTTCCCATGAGGCACAGGGTCAGACTGATTTGCATATAGCCATGTCTGAACTGGGGTGGCAGAGTGGGCTAAAGAACGGTAATGGATTAAACCCAGATCTTTTGACTGGGAGTGAGTGTTTGATTGGTTCAGATGCTCCGTCCATTACCACTCCCTTTTGTACAGATTTTGGCCGCCATAAGTGTGGCAGGGTATGCTCAGACGTGAGTCCCTTGCTCACTTTACCACTGGATTCAAGCAAGTCGGGCTGAATACAGCTGGAATGCCAAAAACCGGTCCTCTGAAGCTTGTTTCTAGTCCAGGGAAGGCATGGCTTGGCAGTTCGGGCTGGACTGTTCCCATGAGGCACAGGGTTAGTCTGATTTGCATATAGCCATGTCTGAACTGGGGTGGCAGAGTGGGCTAAAGAACGGTGATGGATTAAACCCAGATCTTTTGACTGGGTGTGAGTGTTTGATTGGTTCAGATGCTCCGTCCATTACCACCCCCTTTTGGACCGCTTTTGGCCGCCATAAGTGTGGCAGGGTATGCTCAGACGTGAGTCCCTTGCTCACTTTGCCACTGGATTCAAGCAAGCCGGGCTGAAGACGGCTGGATTGCCAGAAACCGGTCCTCAGAAGCTTGTTTCCAGTCCAGGAAAGGCATGGCTTGGCAGTTCGGGCTGGACTGTTCCCATGAGGCACAGGGTCAGACTGATTTGCATATAGCCATGTCTGAACTGGGGTGGCAGAGTGGGCGACAGAACGGTGATGGATTAAACCCAGATCTTTTGACTGGGTGTGAGTGTTTTATTGGTTCAGATGCTCTGTCCATTACCACCCCCTTTTCTACCGCCTTTGGCCGCCATAAGTGTGGCAGGGTATGCTCAGACGATAGTCCCTTGCTCACTTTGCCACTGGATTCAAGCAAGCCGGGCTGAAGACAGCTGGAATGCCAGAAACCGGTCCTCGGAAGCTTGTTTCCGGTCCAGGGAAGGCATGGCTTGGCAGTTCAGGCTGGACTGTTCCCATGAGGCACAGGGTCAGACTGATTTGCATATAGCCATGTCTGAACTGGGGTGGCAGAGTGGGCTAAAGAACGGTGATGGATTAAACCCAGATCTTTTGACTGGGTGTGAGTGTTTGATTGGTTCAGATGCTCCGTCCATTACCACCCCCTTTTGTACTGCTTTTGGCCGCCATAAGTGTGGCAGGGTATGCTTAGACGTTAGTCCCTTGCTCACTTTGCCACTGGATTCAAGCAAGGTGGGCTGAAGACAGCTGGAATGCCAAAAACCGGTCCTCTGAAGCTTGTTTCCGGTCCAGGGAAGGCATTACTTGGCAGTTTTGGCTGGACTGTTCCCATGAGGCACGGGGTCAGACTGATTTGCATATAGCCATGTCTGAACTGGGGTGGCAGAGTGGGCCAAAGAACAGTGATGGATTAAACCCAGATCTTTTGGCTGGGTGTGAGTGTTTGATTGTTCAGATGCTCCGTCCATTACCACCCCCTTTTGTACCGCTTTTGGCGGCCATAAGTGTGGCAGGGTATGCTCAGACGTGAGTCCCTTGCTCACTTTGCCAGTGGATTCAAGCAAGCCGGGCTGAAGACGGCTGGAATGCCAGAAACCGGTCCTCGGAAGCTTGTTTCCGGTCAAGGGAAGGCATAGCTTGGAAGTTTGGGCTGGACTGTTCCCATGAGGCACAGGGTCAAACTGATTTGCAAGTAGCCATGTCTGAATTGGGGTGGCTGAGTGGGCTAAAGAACGGTGATGGATTAAACCCATTTCTTTTGACTGGGTGGGAGTGTTTGATTGGTTCAGATGCTCCGTCCATTACCACCCCCTTTTGTACCGCTTTTGGCCACCATAAGTGTGGCAGGGTATGCTCAGACGTGAGTCCCTTGCTCACTTTGCCACTGGATTCAAGCAAGCCGGGCTGAAGACGGCTGGAATGCCAGAAACCGGTCCTCGGAAGCTTGTTTCCGGTCCAGGGAAGGCATGGCTTGGCAGTTCGGGCTGGACTGTTCCCGTGAGGCACAGGATCAGACTGATTTGCATATAGCCATTTCTGAACTGGGGTGGCAGAGTGGGCTAAAGAACGGTGATGGATTAAACCCAGATCTTTTGACTGGGTGTGAGTGTTTGATTGGTTCAGATGCTCCGTCCATTACCACCCCCTTTGGTACCTCTTTTGGCCGCCATAAGTGTGGCAGAGTATGCTCAGACGTGAGTCCCTTGCTCACTTTGCCACTGGATTCAAGCAAGCCGGGCTGAAGACGGCTGGAATGCCAGAAACCGGTCCTCGTAAGCTTGTTTCCGGTCCAGGGAAGGCATGGCTTGGCAGTTCGGGCTGGACTGTTCCCGTGAGGCACAGGGTCAGTCTGATTTGCATATAGCCATGTCTGAACTGGGGTGGCAGAGTGGGCTAAAGAACGGTGATGGATTAAACCCAGATCTTTTGACTGGGTGTGAGTGTTTGATTGGTTCAGATGCTCCGTCCATTACCACCCCCTTTTCTACCGCTTTTGGCCGCCATAAGTGTGGCAGGGTATGCTCAGACGATAGTCCCTTGCTCACTTTGCCACTGGATTCAAGCAAGCCGGGCTGAAGACAGCTGGAATGCCAGAAACCGGTCCTCGGAAGCTTGTTTCCGGTACAGGGAAGGCATGGCTTGGCAGTTCAGGCTGGACTGTTCCCTTGAGGCACAGGGTCAGACTGATTTGCATATAGCCATGTCTGAACTGGGGTGGCAGAGTGGGCTAAAGAACGGTGATGGATTAAACCCAGATCTTTTGACTGGGTGTGAGTGTTTGATTGGTTCAGATGCTCCGTCCATTACCACCCCCTTTTTTACTGCTTTCAACCGCCATAAGTGTGACAGGGTATGCTCAGACGTTAGTCCCTTGCTCACTTTGCCACTGGATTCAAGCAAGGTGGGCTGAAGACAGCTGGAATGCCAAAAACCGGTCCTCAGAAGCTTGTTTCCGGTCCAGGGAAGGCATTACTTGGCAGTTTGGGCTGTACTGTTGTGGTAAATAAAGTTTACCTATGCGGAATTTCTATGCGGTAAAGTTCAATAAGAATAACTCAATCAAAAAATGAGAGGCAGAGTCCGTGGCATCTGAGTTTATAAGGGTTTTATTCCATAAAATGGAATTGGTTCGAACCAGGTATCATGTTCCATCACCACGAAGGTTCAGGAAGGGATAGACAATGCTTTATTAACAGAGTACAATATATATAGTAAATGCATATAATGGTGATGGATACAGAAGGCGTAACAGCTGAGAGAAAAGAGATAAGAACACATGTACGTAACAGAAGGCGTGCAGGAGGGCGTACACGGAGGTGTGTGCTAGACAACGTCACATGAGTGTGTCACAGGTGGGTGGATCCATAGAGGAATCCGGCAGTGTCAGCAGAAATATATGGCAGAGATGCGCGTGCAGCAGCATGACGTGTGATTGACGTGGAACTGGAGGGTGAAGGGGACTTGACATTTAGCACTATACGTGGAGACAGGAGTGTGGCGTGTCAGAACAACCTAAACCCAAATCATATCTAATATCTTGTGTTTGAGGAACTGTATTATCTAGAAGGAAAGGTCTCTCGGGCAGAGGCTATTCTATACTGACTGCTAGTATGCGACTACGTGTCTACGTGTAATGCGAGGGGGCCATGGGCCTACCATGGTAACGGGAGCAATGAATTACTTGCACGGAGACAGTAAGGCCGGGCCCTTTGCTCTGCAGCTGGGGAGATGTTTTCCTAAATCACTAGACAGGAATGTATTTTCGAGGAGCGGAGCAGATAACTTGAAGGCAAAATACAGTCTTGGCAGGCAAGCAGGCCGAGCCGGGCACCGCTCGCCGCACAGGGAGTAGGGTAAGGGTCATGGATGCAGATCCAGGCTGCAGCTTTCAGAGGCAGAAGGCAGAAAAGGCTCGATGGCAGAAATCAGGGCCTAGCTCCCCAGAGCCAGGAAAACGTGAAAGTGCACCATGTAAAGACGGTGGCACGACATACTTAGGAACTGAATATTCGACCCATTCATGGTGGATCTGAAAGAGGACATGTTAACGTTGGACGCAAATGTATTTGCGTCTTCATAGCTGGTTGTGGAGGGAACATACATGTACTTGAAGCACATACATGGAGCCGTTGGGGTCTACGTTAGGGGACACAATTGACCATAAAAATTCATATTACCTCATTCCCTCCTTGTCCCCTACGGACCCTTCATGATATATCGATCTTCATTAATCCATCGATTTGTTCATATAACATCATTTGCTCTTCCTTTTTCTGGCGGGATTTAGAACGTGAACTTGAATGGGGAATACATGATGTGGCGCACAAGCCGCAAATCGCAGGCCCACATTGCAAACATAGGCAACAACTGAACACTATGAGAAGGGCTATTCCGAGGAAGGATAAGACTTTCCATCCCCAGGCTGATAACACGCTCCAGAACCAACGGGACCAAGTCCAGGTGCCTGGATTCTGGTGTATCTGACTTGCAATCTTGTGAAGACGGGTTATGGCTCTATATACTGATGGTGCGTTTTCTGGAATGAAAACACAGCAACTCGATCCGGTGACTCTACAAGCTCCGCCCCTATCGGCCAGGATGACGTCAAGGACAAGACGATTTTGAAGAACAACAATCCGCATAGCAGACTGCTCCTCTGTTAAGTTGCCTAGGGCGGAAGTAGTTTCATTCACTACTGCTTCGAGGGTTCTGGTTAATTTACGTATCAGTTTACTATTAAAGACAGCACCTAAATAGGGAAAGAAACCTTTATTGAAGTCTGTATACTGCTCCCATGCCGTTTCAGTGTAGTCGACAATCGGGAGATCTCTCTTGGATCTATTGTATACTAGATGGTGTTCCCTATGATAATCAGGTGGAGCTAGGAAAACAGGTGGCAGAAGGAATGCAATGTAACAAGTACCATCCCAATCTAGAGGTAAGCGTATATATGCTGTATGACCACAAATGAAATAGGAATGTCGGGAAGCTTTGAATGTAGACTTGCCTTTATCACTGAATTCGATCACAGTAGTACATGTACTATGACCTAGGTGTACTGAACCATTCTTTCTGACACATAATTCACCTTTGACTGGTAATACTGACATTGCGGGCAGGACTGGTTCGGCTTCGGACTGGACATTCAGAATCATGAGGTTGAGTGTAAAATTACCTAATCCATATACTTCGTTTTCTAGATCAGTCCCTGTCCTTTGGGGAAGACCCTCCTTGTCAGGGAAACATACTTTATGCAAAACTGTGTTCAGATTTCCCCATACCCAATTGCCCTGGTAAACTACGGAATCAGAATCTAAAGAATTCATTAGACTAAACCATGCACCACAGGAACCATTATGTGTGAACGGGTACGGAAAGAGGGGCAGAACTCCCTTGTACTTCTGATAGGGAGGGAGTCGGCCACATATCCAACAATTGGTAGCATTGCTGGTCTGATGGGAATGATGTAACATACTGATGAATGTATTGTTGCGCAGCGCAAGTTGGTAAGATAACTCGTGCGGGGGCAATTCACTGAAAGTATGCTCGGCAGTGTTATTTGAAGAAGAATGCGCACGTGTGAAAATAGGAAAGTACATGTGTAGCAATATACTTGCAGCAATAATCATAAGACTCAGAAAAAACATAATCAATAATGTCACAATGCAGTGACTACGGAGAGATTTACAATATTCATGTTTCTTGATCTGTTTCTGTCTATCTCTCTCTCTATTGGGGTCTAGTCGGTACATGTCAGGAACTTGTCTAACCGATTCACCTAGGGGAGGACTTAAACAATTAAACTGTCTGACTTGCTAGACCTCAACTTCATGCGAAATTCTTGAGAAGGAGTTTTCTCTACCAGGGGGAGTTTAGTATCAGTCTCTGGAAGGGGGCAGGGCTGGGAGTCTAGTTTTGGCTGTAGTCCATAGTGTCTTTTTACATGACTCGAGTGGAGCCAGCCCTTGCGGCCCTCCACTTTCACTGCTGTCCTTGTTGTTAATAACACAAGCTTCGGCGCCTGCCAACGGGGCTCCAGCGGACTCCTCCTGTCGAAATTCCGGATAAAAACGTATTCTCCAGGGACGATCTCGTGTGGCTTCACCTCGGTGTTGTCGGGAAAGGCTGCAGCTACCTGTGAACGACATGATTGTAGTGCAGACATCAAGGAGGCAAGGTAATCTGTCAGCATATTACAGTCAACATCTGTTATTTTACGAGGCAGAGGCGTCCCCCACATATTCGGTGGCCTACCAAAGACCACCTCATACGGGGATAGCCCTGTTCTTGAATGTGCTATCATTCTCATGTAAAAGAGTGCAACTAGTAAAGCTACTATCCAGTCAACGCCTTTCTCTCAACAGATCTTGGCAAGGCGAATTTTCAGGGTCTGATTATGACGTTCCACGAGACCTGCTGCCTCGGGATGTCGGACACAGTGGAACTTCCACTGATAACCTAGCAGGAGTGATACCTGCTTCATAAGTTCGGACGAGAATGGCTGACCATTATCTGAGTATACGATACGGGGCAAACCATACCTGGGGAAGAATTCACGTACCAGCTGCTTGGCAGTGGTCGGAGCAGTGTAATCTGGGACTGGATATGCTTCTGTCCATCGGGAAAGTGCACATACAACTACGAGGACATATTTGAATCCTCGACAACGTTCCATCTGGATATAATCCATCTGGAGGACTTCAAAAGGGTGATCGGGAGGATGAAATCCACCTTGCTCTACGGGAATGCTTTTACCTGGATTGAACTGACAACAGATCATGCAAGTACGCACTTTCTGTTTGGCTGCTGCTCGTAAATGCTTATTGAACCAAAGGTTTTGAATACTGTCTAACATGGCTTTTTCTCCTAAATGTGCAGGACTATGTACTGTGTTAATGATAACCTGAACCATAGAGTCGGGGAGAAACCATGTGGCTTTCCCCTTCGTCATCCATCCCTGTTCTGTCTGGATCCCTCCTAGTTCAATCCATTTCTTGATTTCGTCTGGGGTAGCATGTGTCTGTATGTCAATTACATCTAGGGCGGGATCCCTAACTGTCATGCAATGTGTCGGTGTCGGGACTACTGTCTTTGTCAGGTCAGTTGCGTGAGTCTGAGTCTGAGCTGTATGCTTGGCTGTTCGATCTGCCAGGTCATTACCCTGGGAAATGGTATCTGTGACTTTCGTATGTGCCTTGCACTTCATGATGGATATCGCTGTAGGCAAATGTATTGCGTCTAACAGAGCTTGAATGAGAGGACCGTGCTGGATCTTGGCTCCGTGAGAGGTCAAGAAACCTCTCTCTCGCCAGAGTACACCGAAGTCGTGTACGACTCCGAACGCATAACGGGAATCTGTGTATATGTTAACTTTCTTACTCTTGGCTCGAATACAGGCTTGAGTCAGAGCGATGAGCTCCGCTGCTTGGGCTGACAGGGTGTCAATACGATTCGTTTCTATGACTTCAGTTTCTGTCGTTACTGCATATGCGGCCACTAATTCTCCTGTACTGTTTCTCATACATGAACCATCCACATAAAGTGTCAGGTCTGGATCTGGTAATGCAGTGTCTGTCAAGTCTTGTCTGGGTTTCGTCGTAATGGTAATGACTTCAACACAATCATGTGCCAAAGGGTCTGTCTCACTTAATGGCAGAAGTGTAGCAGGGTTCAATGTATTGTAACGTCTGATTTCTATGTGTGGCTGAAACAATGTCAATTCATAACCTGTCAGTCGTGCTATAGTCAAGTGCTGAGTCTGTGTTCGGTTTAAAAGAACTTCCACGGAATGTGGAACTTGCACTGTCAATTGGTGTCCTAACACTATGGAATCACTTTGTCTGATTGCTAGAGCTGTTGCTGCAACTGATTTCAAGCACGCAGGCAGAGCCTGGGCTACTGGATCTAATGTACTAGAAAAATAAGCACACGGTTTATGTGAACCTGCTTGATCCTGGGTGAGTACTGACAATGCAGTACCTTCACGTTCTGTGACAAAAAGTGTAAAAGGCTTGCTGTAACATGGTGTCGCTAAAACTGGTGCTTGACATAAGGCTTTCTTCAGATCGTCAAAAGCATGTGTATGTTCCTGAGTCCAAGGGAGGACAGTCGATGTCGCTGCCTCCTGAGTTGTCAACTGTATGAGTGGCTTGGCTAGAAATGCGTACTGAGGGATCCATTGTCTACAGTAAGAAGTGAGGCCTATAAAGGCCCGTACCTCCTTTTGTGTCTTGGGTTGTGACATGTTTACAATTAACTGGATACGGTCAGGTGTTAGCTGTCTCCCCCCTTTGGACAGCAAGTGCCCAAGGTAAACCACTTGCTGAACACAGAATTGCAGCTTCGAAGGAGACACCTTGTGTCCCTTGTCAGCCAAGAAATGTAAAACTGTCAGTGATGCTTGTTCACATTCTGGTTCACTACGGGCGGTGATCAATAGATCATCGACATACTGAAGTAGGGCAGCGTTGTCAGGCATGTGAATACTGTCAAGTTGTCTTTTCAATGCTTGGCTATAGATGCTGGGGCTTTCTGTGAATCCTTGAGGTGCGCGTGCAAATTTGAAGCTTCGGCCATTTAAACAGAATCCGAAAAGATATTGGCTTTCCGGATCGATTGGGACACTAAAGAAGGCGTTCTTCAGATCAATTACAGTAAAGAACGTTGCCTCTGAATCAATAGCTGTCAATAATGAAGAGATGTCTGGAACCACAGGGTACTGTGGTACAATGCATTTATTCAATTCTCGTAAATCGATCACTAATCGATAAACTGGAGGTGCATTTGGATCAGTACGTTTAAGAATTGGAATGATAGGGGAATTACATAGATTCGAGTCGGTTTCTACAACCACTCCTTGTGCAATGAGCTCGTCAGTGATTTTCAGTAAAGCCACTACAGCATCTGGTGGTAACTTGTATTGTCGGATGCGTGGTAGTACTACTCCTGGCTTGAGTGTGACACGATATGGAGTGATGTGCATACAACCTACATCAGTGGGGCCTTGTGCCCATAAATGTGCAGGAACATTCTGTAATCTGGAATCAATATCTCTCAACACATAGTGACCCTTAAAGTCACGCAAAAACAATCTTACTCCTTCCGGAGAACAACAAATTACAGCTCCTAGAGCTTTCAGCGTCTTGATACCTAATAAGTTTTCTGGACATGATTTCGTGAGCAATAAATCTGTAGTACGGGACAACGGACCGACTGAAAGGGGAACTGGTTTCGATACTTCATTTACAATAGGCTTTCCTGAAAATCCAAGGGAAACATTCTGTGAGCCTGAGAGGGGTGCCCCTGGAACCTCGTTGTGACTGATTGTTGTTCTGCTTGCCCCTGTGTCAATCAAAAACTTTCTATCTTTTCCTAATACTTGACTATGTACGTAAGGACCCTCTTGATCCACAGGAACCTCAATAAGAGGCAAGCCAACCTCCCTCTCTAGGCTGTTTCATGTGTATCGCTGGTAATCGGGGTAATCAGTTTGTGCATACTGGTACATCTGCTGAGTGGTATGTTGTGTTGCGGCAATCGGTTGTGGCTGTGGTACCGCTACGGTCTGTACTGTCTGTTGTGGAGCATGCATAGGCTGTACATTCTGTGGTACGTGTTGTTGGACCTGGTCCTGTCTAGGAGGACGCGGTCTCTCTTTAGTTTTACCTGTAGATATATTGTGTTTCAAGACTGCACAATCGTTTACATAGTGACCTGGCTGTTTACAATAGTTGCATGTCCCTTTAACAGGAGCTGCTGAATTATTGGACTGTGGCATACCCTTTTTCTGACCGTCAGCTGAAACTGACTGAGCAACGAGCATTTTCATTTTCGTGTATTTCATACGTCTTTGTTCGTGATCATGTTCTTCTCTAATTCTGTTCTGGTGGTACTGTAACATTTGTAACATTTGTGAAGGCGTGTTTGCTTGCCATGTGCTCTCGACTTTCAGTACACGATTCTTAACTTGGGGCAGAGAATTCTCGACAAATTTAGATACAAAAAGGTGTGGGTATGACTCGCTACTTGCTTTCAGGCCACTATTAATAATGAAACATTTCTCAAATCGGGAATAAAAATCACTAGTGTCTTCATCGGGTTTCTGTTTGCAGGCTGAGATTGCATCCCAGTCCTCCTTTTTAGTTGCTAATAATCGTGGCAAGACCTGTACTAACAATCCTGGTAATGCTTTAGTTTTGTCCCCAAGACCCAACCCTGGGGTTCGGGTCGTTTCTTCAGTTTCTAATGCAGCCCAATCTATCTTTGTGTCTCCCACCTCCCATTCTTTTTCTTTGAGTTTCTCGTAAATACCGGCAGGCAATAACACTTTCAATATTTTCATAATGTCGGGATAGGTATAATCTCCCATGAGTAACATGTCTTTTATTTCACGGTGGAAACCTGCAGGGTCTTTATCATGACTGGGCACTAATTTCTTCATTTCCAATAATTCCATTTTAGTTATGGGCGTGTATACAAATACACGTGTAAGGGTGTTATCATTATTCCTGACTGGATGTACTTCTCGTAAGGGATTCTGTCTGTCTATGTAAAACATTTTTCTTTCTGGGGTTGGAGCTGAAACAAACTGTGGATTCAGGAAGGCACTATATCTGCGTCGATGTTCTAAAATTACTTTAATTAAATCGGTACCCAGGCCTCTCCATTTATTCATGAGTAACTCTATTAGTACATCAGGTAGGGGACCTGGGTCAGAATGTTGGCTCTTATACAATATGAGGAGGTGCTGAATCATGTACATACTAGCTAGTCGCTGTTCGTCTGGGGAAAGATTCAAAAATGTTTGCGCTAATGCGTCATCATTATATTTATCAGGATTGTCAGCCCATTGTACTGCTGACCTGGCTAATTCTTGTTCATCCATGGAATTGAGTACATGGTACCCCATTCGTTCTTGAAGTATTTTATCGGTAGCCTGAAATAGATGTTCAGGAGTCTTCGGATTTGACATAGCAGAGTGAAAAAGTCTCTTGCTTTCTGGACATAACGTTTTATTAAAGGGTCTACCCTTTCCTACATATGCTACCGTACCTATGTCTTCTTCTAGCTCATCCTCCTCTGAGGATTTAGGCTTGTCACTGTCTGCTTCATTTTCAGCATTCTCTCTTTCATGAAATACTATTATTTCTTTACAGATTTTTCTGTACATGGCCTCTATACATTTCTGTTTATCATGTTTTCCGTCTGCAATATTCTGACCCCATGTGGTTAGTACCTCCATCTCTTCTTTATTTACACCAGGCCGGTCTCGTTCTCTTATGAAACAGTTTATGAGGAATCTTAAAATCATACTTTGAATGTCTACTTTCTGATGTGCCATGGCCTCGTGAATACATTCCTGACCTTCCCCAGTCTGAACAAAACAATATATCCTGTCTAGATGATTTTTCATTCCTGGAAATAGAACTAAAAAGTTTGCAGCACGTCTTATACGTATTGAGGCTAATATCATGCAACCGTCCTTGCCTGGTACTGGATCATATCTACAGTCTGTAAGATA
Source organism: Lissotriton vulgaris (assembly GCF_964263255.1). Lineage (NCBI taxonomy): Eukaryota > Metazoa > Chordata > Amphibia > Caudata > Salamandridae > Lissotriton > Lissotriton vulgaris. The sequence continues at coordinate 617,759,519 of NC_141689.1, forward strand.
CTCTTTAAGCTTTTCAATTGGGACTGCTCTCGGGGTATGTTGCATTGCTAGTTCTCTAATAGTTAATCGCTGAAATGGTGGCGGGGTATGGTAACCTCCTGATGCACCTCCTGAGGCGGAGGCTTGAGCATCACCTGTCTGTAGGGCCGTGTCAGGCCCAAAAGGATTAAGCGGATTAATAGGGGGTATAACAGGTAAGGGTGGAGGAAGCAGACCGGGAGGGGTAAGCTGTTGCGGACCTGGGGGCCAAAGATCAGCGGGTGGTACAGGTGCAGGTGGGACATTAGTATATTCAGGAGCTACGTCATCTAAATAGGAAGAAAGGAAAATATCTGCTGCGGTCTTGTGACGTAATTTAGTCGGAACCAATGGAGGGGGCAGATCTTTCGGTATTTCCGGGGTCGCCTTAGGCAGGCCCTCGGCCAGGTCTGGATACAATCCTGTCATAATTGCGTTACTCCGTCTATCGTGTTGTTCCATTCTAACTCGTTCTCCTTCTTCTAGTAGTTCTTTTTCTTTGGCTTTTTCAGAATCCTCTCTACTTTTCTCTGCTTTTCTGAGTGCTTTCTCTGTCCGTCTGTGTGATTCTTTACGCCATAGTTCAATGGCATCTTTCTGTGACTGTCTGGCTTTCTTTTTCCATAATGCTTCTTCTACTCTCATGATGCACTCGGCATCCCATGTCCCTGTAACGGGCCATCTCTGATTCTCTGCTAAATCCTTAGTGTAATCCACCCACAAGTCGAGATATAATACGGCATCTAAACCGTGTTTGTGGTACATAAAATATCCGGGAGTGTCCCTGGGAGGGATGGGAACAGCTTCCTCGAGTATTCCTTTTCTAGTTCCTATCTGTCTTAGTTTAGAAAACAGTGGCATTCTGAACCTTGATACTTGATACTTACTCGGACTTGGACACAACTAATACAATAAACACAGTAATGAAGATCAAACAATCACTCATACCACGACATTAAAACATTTCGGAAACGAACAATAACTTGATAACTGGATACTTGATATACTGCTAAACAGTACAGATACACTCCTAAACAGTGCAGACCGGGTCTGTGTACCCAAACCCGTCTTGACCGGACACAAATTAATGCACCCGTCTAGATGCGTCCCCAGCAACGGTACTCACCGGGAAGCACGGAACGGAAGGCCTCGGAAACTCGACACTGGACTGGACCGGACTGGACTCGACTCGACTCGTGACATAGGTACTTCGGAACTTCGGAACTGGTGGGCCTCTGAACACCTCCGACCTTGCTCTCTCGGCTGGGCTCTGGTCGGGATCCTCCGCACTCCTCACCGCCTCGTCTGGGTGTCGATCGCAGCCTCAGTCACCTCCGTTGGCCTGAGGGAGATACAGGAAATCCTGCGGGTACGGGTAATTGTCCGTCACGGCTGTGGCAGGGGACTAGGCTTGCAACGCACCGCCGGCGCGTAAGGTGGGGGAGGGGTCCCTGTTCGGGCACCAAATTATGTGGTAAATAAAGTTTACCTATGCGGAATTTCTATGCGGTAAAGTTCAATAAGAATAACTCAATCAAAAAATGAGAGGCAGAGTCCGTGGCATCTGAGTTTATAAGGGTTTTATTCCATAAAATGGAATTGGTTCGAACCAGGTATCATGTTCCATCACCACGAAGGTTCAGGAAGGGATAGACAATGCTTTATTAACAGAGTACAATATATATAGTAAATGCATATAATGGTGATGGATACAGAAGGCGTAACAGCTGAGAGAAAAGAGATAAGAACACATGTACGTAACAGAAGGCGTGCATGAGGGCGTACACGGAGGTGTGTGCTAGACAACGTCACATGAGTGTGTCACAGGTGGGTGGATCCATAGAGGAATCCGGCAGTGTCAGCAGAAATATATGGCAGAGATGCGCGCGCAGCAGCATGACGTGTGATTGACGTGGAACTGGAGGGTGAAGGGGACTTGACATTTAGCACTATACGTGGAGACAGGAGTCTGGCGTGTCAGAACAACCTAAACCCAAATCATATCTAATATCTTGTGTTTGAGGAACTGTATTATCTAGAAGGAAAGGTCTCTCGGGCAGAGGCTATTCTATACTGACTGCTAGTATGCGACTACGTGTCTACGTGTAATGCGAGGGGGCCATGGGCCTACCATGGTAACGGGAGCAATGAATTACTTGCACGGAGACAGTAAGGCCGGGCCCTTTGCTCTGCAGCTGGGGAGATGTTTTCCTAAATCACTAGACAGGAATGTATTTTCGAGGAGCGGAGCAGATAACTTGAAGGCAAAATACAGTCTTGGCAGGCAAGCAGGCCGAGCCGGGCACCGCTCGCCGCACAGGGAGTAGGGTAAGGGTCATGGATGCAGATCCAGGCTGCAGCTTTCAGAGGCAGAAGGCAGAAAAGGTTTGATGGCAGAAATCAGGGCCTAGCTCGCCAGAGCCAGGAAAACGTGAAAGTGCACCATGTAAAGACGGTGGCACGACATACTTAGGAACTGAATATTCGACCCATTCATGGTGGATCTGAAAGAGGACATGTTAACGATGGACGCAAATGTATTTGCGTCTTCATAGCTGGTTGTGGAGGGAACATACATGTACTTGAAGCACGTACATGGAGCCGTTGGGACCTACGTTAGGGGACACAATTGACAATAAAAATTCATATTACCTCACTGTTCCCATGAGGCACAGGGTCAGACTGATTTGCATATAGCCATGTCTGAACTGGGGTGGCAGATTGGGCCAAAGAACAGTGATGGATTAAACCCAGATCTTTTGGCTGGGTGTGAGTGTTTGATTCTTCAGATGCTCCGTCCATTACCACCCCCTTTTGTACTGCTTTTAACCACCATAAGTGTGACAGGGTATGCTCAGACGTTAGTCCCTTGCTCACTTTGCCACTGGATTCAAGCAAGGTGGGCTGAAGACAGCTGGAATGCCAAAAACCGGTCCTCGGAAGCTTGTTTCCGGTCCAGGGAAGGCATTACTTGGCAGTTTGGGCTGTACTGTTCCCATGAGGCACAGGGTCAGACTCATTTGCATATAGCCATGTCTGAACTGGGGTGGCAGATTGGGCCAAAGAACAGTGATGGATTAAACCCAGATCTTTTGGCTGGGTGTGAGTGTTTGATTGTTCAGATGCTCCGTCCATTACCACCCCCTTTTGTACCGCTTTTGGCCGCCATAAGTGTGGCAGGGTATGCTCAGACGTGAGTCCCTTGCTCACTTTGCCACTGGATTCAAGCAAGCTGGGCTGAAGACGGCTGGAATGCCAGAAACCGGTCCTCGGAAGCTTGTTTCCGGTCAAGGGAAGGCATGGCTTGGAAGTTCGGGCTGGACTGTTCCCATGAGGCACAGGGTCAAACTGATTTGCATATAGCCATGTCTGAATTGGGGTGGCAGAGTGGGCTAAAGAACGGTGATGGATTAAACCCATATCTTTTGACTGGGTGTGAGTGTTTGATTGGTTCAGATGCTCCATCCATTACCACCCCCTTTTGTACCGCTTTTGGCCGCCATAAATGTGGCAGGATATGCTCAGACGTGAGTCCCTTGCTCACTTTGCCATTGGATTCAAGCAAGCCTGGCTGAAGACGGCTGGAATGCCAGAAACCGGTCCTCGGAAGCTTGTTTCCGGTCCAGGGAAGGCATGGCTTGGCAGTTCGGGCTGGACTGTTCCCGTGAGGCACAGGGTCAGACTGATTTGCATATAGCCATGTCTGAACTGGGGTGGCAGAGTGGGCTAAAGAACGGTGATGGATTAAACCCAGATCTTTTGACTGGGTGTGAGTGTTTGATTGGTTCAGATGCTCCGTCCATTACCACCCCCTTTGGTACCGCTTTTGGCCGCCATAAGTGTGGCAGAGTATGCTCAGACGTGAGTCCCTTGCTCACTTTGCCACTGGATTCAAGCAAGCCGGGCTGAAGACGGCTGGAATGCCAGAAACCGGTCCTCGTAAGCTTGTTTCCGGTCCAGGGAAGGCATGGCTTGGCAGTTCAGGCTGGACTGTTCCCATGAGGCACAGGGTCACACTGATTTGCATATAGCCATGTCTGAACTGGGATGGCACAGTGGGCTAAAGAATGGTGATGGATTAAACCCAGATCATTTGACTGGGTGTGAGTGTTTGATTGGTTCAGATGCTCCGTCCATTACCACCCCCTTTTGTACTGCTTTTGGCCGCCATAAGTGTGGCAGGGTATGCTCAGACGTGAGTCCCTTGCTCACTTTGCCACTGGATTCAAGCAAGTCAGGCTGAATACAGCTGGAATGCCAATAACCGGTCCTCTGAAGCTTGTTTCCAGTCAAGGGAAGGCATGGCTCGGCAGTTCGGGCTGGACTGTTCCCATGAGGCACAGGGTCAGACTGATTTGCATATAGCCATGTTTGAACTGGGGTGGCAGAGTGGGCTAAAGAACGGTGATGGATTAAACCCAGATCTTTTGACTGGGAGTGAGTGTTTGATTGGTTCAGATGCTCCGTCCAGTACCACTCCCTTTTGTACAGAATTTGGCCGCCATAAGTGTGGCAGGGTATGCTCAGACGATAGTCCCTTGCTCACTTTGCCACTGGATTCAAGCAAGCCGGGCTGAAGACAGCTGGAATGCCAGAAACCGGTCCTCGGAAGCTTGTTTCCGGTACACGAAGGCATGGCTTGGCAGTTCAGGCTGGACTGTTCCCATGAGGCACAGGGTCAGACTGATTTGCATATAGCCATGTCTGAACTGGGGTGGCAGAGTGGGCTAAAGAACGGTGATGGATTAAACCCAAATCTTTTGACTGGGTGTGAGTGTTTGATTGGTTCAGATGCTCCGTCCATTACCACCCCCTTTTGTACTGCTTTTGGCCGCCATAAGTGTGGCAGGGTATGCTCAGACGTTAGTCCCTTGCTCACTTTGCCACTGGATTCAAGCAAGGTGGGCTGAAGACAGCTGGAATGCCAAAAACCGGTCCTCAGAAGCTTGTTTCCGGTCCAGGGAAGGCATTACTTGGCAGTTTGGGCTGGACTGTTCCCATGAGGCACAGGGTCAGACTGATTTGCATATAGCCATGTCTGAACTGGGATGGCAGAGTGGGCCAAAGAACAGTGATGGATTAAACCCAGATCTTTTGGCTGGGTGTGAGTGTTTGATTGTTCAGATGCTCCGTCCATTACCACCCCCTTTTGTACCGCTTTTGGCCGCCATAAGTGTGGCAGGGTATGCTCAGACGTGAGTCCCTTGCTCACTTTGCCACTGGATTCAAGCAAGCCGGGCTGAAGACGGCTGGAATGCCAGAAACCGGTCCTCAAAAGCTTGTTTCCGGTCAAGGGAAGGCATGGCTTGGAAGTTCGGGCTGGACTGTTCCCATGAGGCACAGGGTCAAACTGATTTGCAAGTAGCCATGTCTGAATTGGGGTGGCAGAATGGGCTAAAGAACGGTGATGGATTAAACCCACATCTTTTGACTGGGTGTGAGTGTTTGATTGGTTCAGATGCTCCGTCCATTACCACCCCCTTTTGTACTGCTTTTGGCCGCCATAAGTGTGGCAGGGTATGCTCAGACGTGAGTCCCTTGCTCACATTGCCACTGGATTCAAGCAAGCCGGGCTGAAGACGGCTGGAATGCCAGAAACCGGTCCTCAGAAGCTTGTTTCCGGTCCAGGGAAGGCATGGCTTGGCAGTTCGGGCTGGACTGTTCCCGTGAGGCACAGGGTCAGACTGATTTGCATATAGCCATGTCTGAACTGGGGTGGCAGAGTGGGCTAAAGAACGGTGATGGATTAAACCCAGATCTTTTGACTGGGTGTGAGTGTTTGATTGGTTCAGATGCTCCGTCCATTACCACCCCCTTTTGTACCGCTTTTGGCCGCCATAAGTGTGGCAGGATATGCTCAGACTTGAGTCCCTTGCTCACTTTGCCACTGGATTCAAGCAAGCCGGGCTGAAGACGGCTGGAATGCCAGAAACCGGTCCTCAGAAGCTTGTTTCCGGTCCAGGGAAGGCATGGCTTGGCAGTTCGGGCTGGACTGTTCCCGTGAGGCACAGGGTCAGACTGATTTGCATATAGCCATGTCTGAACTGGGGTGGCAGAGTGGGCTAAAGAACGGTGATGGATTAAACCCAGATCTTTTGACTGGGTGTGAGTGTTTGATTGGTTCAGATGCTCCGTCCATTACCACCCCCTTTGGTACCGCTTTTGGCCGCCATAAGTGTGGCAGAGTATGCTCAGACGCGGGTCCCTTGCTCACTTTGCCACTGGATTCAAGCAAGCCGGGCTGAAGACGGCTGGAATGCCAGAAACCGGTCCTCGTAAGCTTGTTTCCGGTCCAGGGAAGGCATGGCTTGGCAGTTCGGGCTGGACTGTTCCCATGAGGCACAGGGTCAGTCTGATTTGCATATAGCCATGTCTGAACTGGGGTGGCAGAGTGGGCTAAAGAACGGTGAAGGATTAAACCCAGATCTTTTGACTGGGTGTGAGTGTTTGATTAGTTCAGATGCTCCGTCCATTACCACCCCCTTTTGTACCGCTTTTGGCCGCCATAAGTGTGGCAGGATATGCTCAGACGTGAGTCCCTTGCTCACTTTGCCACTGGATTCAAGCAAGCCGGGCTGAAGACGGCTGCATTGCCAGAAACCGGTCCTCAGAAGCTTGTTTCCAGTCCAGGAAAGGCATGGCTTGGCAGTTCGGGCTGGACTGTTCCCATGAGGCACAGGGTCAGACTGATTTGCATATAGCCATGTCTGAACTGGGGTGGCAGAGTGGGCGACAGAACGGTGATGGATTAAAACCAGATCTTTTGACTGGGTGTGAGTGTTTGATTGGTTCAGATGCTCCGTCCATTACCACCCCCTTTTCTACCGCTTTTGGCCGCCATAAGTGTGGCAGGGTATGCTCAGACGATAGTCCCTTGCTCACTTTGCCACTGGATTCAAGCAAGCTGGGCTGAAGACAGCTGGAATGCCAGAAACCGGTCCTCGGAAGCTTGTTTCCGGTACAGGGAAGGCATGGCTTGGCAGTTCAGGCTGGACTGTTCCCATGAGGCACAGGGTCAGACTGATTTGCATATAGCCATGTCTGAACTGGGGTGGCAGAGTGGCTAAAGAACGGTGATGCATTAAACCCAGATCTTTTGACTGGGTGTGAGTGTTTGATTGGTTCAGATGCTCCGTCCATTACCACCCCCTTTTGTACTGCTTTTGGCCGCCATAAGTGTGGCAGGGTATGCTCAGACGTTAGTCCCTTGCTCACTTTGCCACTGGATTAAAGCAAGGTGGGCTGAAGACAGCTGGAATGCCAAAAACCGGTCCTCGGAAGCTTGTTTCCGGTCCAGGGAAGGCATTACTTGGCAGTTTGGGCTGGACTGTTCCCATGAGGCACAGGGTCAGACTGATTTGCATATAGCCATGTCTGAACTGGGGTGGCAGAGTGGGCCAAAGAACAGTGATTGATTAAACCCAGATCTTTTGGCTGGGTGTGAGTGTTTGATTGTTCAGATGCTCCGTCCATTACCACCCCCTTTTGTACCGCTTTTGGCCGCCATAAGTGTGGCAGGGTATGCTCAGACGTGAGTCCCTTGCTCACTTTGCCACTGGATTCAAGCAAGCCGGGCTGAAGACGGCTGGAATGCCAGAAACCGGTCCTCGGAAGCTTGTTTCCGGTCAAGGGAAGGCATGGCTTGGAAGTTCGGGCTGGACTGTTCCCATGAGGCACAGGGTCAAACTGATTTGCATATAGCCATGTCTGAATTGGGGTGGCAGAGGAGGCTAAAGAACGGTGATGGATTAAACCCATATCTTTTGACTGGGTGTGAGTGTTTGATTGGTTCAGATGCTCCGTCCATTACCACCCCCTTTTGTACCGCTTTTGGCCGCCATAAATGTGGCAGGGTATGCTCAGACGTGAGTCCCTTGCTCACTTTGCCATTGGATTCAAGCAAGCCGGGCTGAAGACGGCTGGAATGCCAGAAACCGGTCCTCGGAAGCTTGTTTCCGGTCCAGGGAAGGCATGGCTTGGCAGTTCGGGCTGGACTGTTCCCGTGAGGCACAGGGTCAGACTGATTTGCATATAGCCATGTCTGAACTGGGGTGGCAGAGTGGGCTAAAGAACGGTGATGTATTAAACCCAGATCTTTTGACTGGGTGTGAGTGTTTGATTGGTTCAGATGCTCCGTCCATTACCACCCCCTTTGGTACCGCTTTTGGCCGCCATAAGTGTGGCAGAGTATGCTCAGATGTGAGTCCCTTGCTCACTTTGCCACTGGATTCAAGCAAGCCGGGTTGAAGACGGCTGGAATGCCAGAAACCGGTCCTCGTAAGCTTGTTTCCGGTCCAGGGAAGGCATGGCTTGGCAGTTCAGGCTGGACTGTTCCCATGAGGCACAGGGTCACACTGATTTGCATATAGCCATGTCTGAACTGGGGTGACAGAGTGGGCTAAAGAACGGTGATGGATTAAACCCAGATCTTTTGGCTGGGTGTGGGTGTTTGATTGGTTCAGATGCTCCCTCCATTACCACCCCCTTTTGTACCACTTTTGGCCGCCATAAGTGTGGCAGGATATGCTCAGACGTGAGTCCCTTGCTCACTTTGCCACTGGATTCAAGCGAGCCGGGCTGAAGACGGCTGGATTGCCCGAAACCGGTCCTCAGAAGCTTGTTTCCGGTCCAGGAAAGGCATGGCTTGGCAGTTTGGGCTGGACTGTTCCCATGAGGCACAGGGTAAAACTGATTTGCATATAGCCATGTCTGAACTGGGGTGGCAGAGTGGGCGACAGAACGGTGATGGATTAAACCCAGATCTTTTGACTGGGTGTGAGTGTTTGATTGGTTCAGATGCTTCGTCCATTACCACCCCCTTTTCTACCGCTTTTGGCCGCCGTAAGTGTGGCAGGGTATGCTCAGACGATAGTCCCTTGCTCACTTTGCCACTGGATTCAAGCAAGCCGGGCTGAAGACAGCTGGAATGCCAGAAACTGGTCCTCGGAAGCTTGTTTCCGGTACACGAAGGCATGGCTTGGCAGTTCAGGCTGGACTGTTCCCATGAGGCACAGGGTCAGACTGATTTGCATATAGCCATGTCTGAACGGGGGTGGCAGAGTGGGCTAAAGAACGGTGATGGATTAAACCCAGATCTTTTGACTGGGTGTGAGTGTTTGATTGGTTCAGATGCTCCGTCCATTACCACCCCCTTTTGTACTGCTTTTGGCCGCCATAAGTGTGGCAGGGTATGCTCAGACATTAGTCCCTTGCTCACTTTGCCACTGGATTCAGGCAAGGTGGGCTGAAGACAGCTGGAATGCCAAAAACCGGTCCTTGGAAGCTTGTTTCCGGTCCAGGGAAGGCATTACTTGGCAGTTTGGGCTGGACTGTTCCCATGAGGCACAGGGTCAGACTGATTTGCATATAGCCATGTCTGAACTGGGGTGGCAGAGTGGGCCAAAGAACAGTTATGGATTAAACCCAGATCTTTTGGCTGGGTGTGAGTGTTTGATTGTTCAGATGCTCCGTCCATTACCACCCCCTTTGTACCGCTTTTGGCCGCCATAAGTGTGGCAGGGTATGCTCAGACGTGAGTCCCTTGCTCACTTTGCCACTGGATTCAAGCAAGCCGGGCTGAAGACGGCTGGAATGCCAGAAACCGGTCCTCGGAAGCTTGTTTCCGGTCAAGGGAAGGCATGGCTTGGAAGTTCGGGCTGGACTGTTCCCATGAGGCACAGGGTCAAACTGATTTGCAAGTAGCCATGTCTGAACTGGGGTGGCAGTGTGGGCTAAAGAACGGTGATGGATTAAACCCATATCTTTTGACTGGGTGTGAGTGTTTGATTGGTTCAGATGCTCCGTCCATTACCACCCCCTTTTGTACCGCTTTTGGCCGCCATAAGTGTGGCAGGGTATGCTCAGACGTGAGTCCCTTGCTCACTTTGCCACTGGATTCGAGCAAGCCGGGCTGAAGACGGCTGGAATGCCAGAAACCGGTCCTCGGAAGCTTGTTTCCGGTCCAGGGAAGGCATGGCTTGGCAGTTCGGGCTGGACTGTTCCCGTGAGGCACAGGGTCAGACTGATTTGCATATAGCCATGTCTGAACTGGGGTGGCAGAGTGGGCTAAAGAACGGTGATGGATTAAACCCAGATCTTTTGACTGGGTGTGAGTGTTTGATTGGTTCAGATGCTCCGTCCATTACCACCCCCTTTGGTACCGCTTTTGGCCGCCATAAGTGTGGCAGAGTATGCTCAGACGTGAGTCCCTTGCTCACTTTGCCACTGGATTCAAGCAAGCCGGGCTGAAGACGGCTGGAATGCCAGAAACCGGTCCTCGTAAGCTTGTTTCCGGTCCAGGGAAAGCATGGCTTGGCAGTTCGGGCTGGACTGTTTCCATGAGGCACAGGGTCAGTCTGATTTGCATATAGCCATGTCTGAACTGGGGTGGCAGAGTGGGCTAAAGAACGGTGATGGATTAAACCCAGATCTTTTGACTGGGTGTGAGTGTTTGATTGGTTCAGATGCTCCGTCCATTACCACCCCCTTTTGTACCGCTTTTGGCCGCCATAAGTGTGGCAGGGTATGCTCAGACGATAGTCCCTTGCTCACTTTGCCACTGGAATCAAGCAAGCTGGGCTGAAGACAGCTGGAATGCTAGAAACCGGTCCTCGGAAGCTTGTTTCCGGTACAGGGAAGGCATGGCTTGGCAGTTCAGGCTGGACTGTTCCCATGAGGCACAGGGTCAGACTGATTTGCATATAGCCATGTCTGATTTGGGGTGGCAGAGTGGCTAAAGAACGGTGATGCATTAAACCCAGATCTTTTGACTGGGTGTGAGTGTTTGATTAGTTCAGATGCTCCGTCCATTACCACCCCCTTTTGTACTGCTTTTGGCCGCCATAAGTGTGGCAGGGTATGCTCAGACGTTAGTCCCTTGCTCACTTTGCCACTGGATTCAAGCAAGGTGGGCTAAAGACAGCTGGAATGCCAAAAACCGGTCCTCGGAAGCTTGTTTCCGGTCCAGGGAAGGCATTACTTGGCAGTTTGGGCTGGGCTGTTCCCATGAGGCACAGGGTCAGACTGATTTGCATATAGCCATGTCTGAAATGGGGTGGCAGAGTGGGCCAACGAACAGTGATGGATTAAACCCAGATCTTTTGGCTGGGTGTGAGTGTTTGATTGTTCAGATGCTCCGTCCATTACCACCCCCTTTTGTACCGCTTTTGGCCACCATAAGTGTGGCAGGGTATGCTCAGACGTGAGTCCCTTGCTCACTTTGCCACTGGATTCGAGCAAGCCGGGCTGAAGACGGCTGGAATGCCAGAAACCGGTCCTCGTAAGCTTGTTTCCGGTCCAGGGAAGGCATGGCTTGGCAGTTCGGGCTGGACTGTTCCCGTGAGGCACAGGGTCAGACTGATTTGCATATAGCCATGTCTGAACTGGGGTGGCAGAGTGGGCTTTATAACGGTGATGGATTAAACCCAGATCTTTTGCCTGGGTGTGAGTGTTTGATTGGTTCAGATGCTCCGTCCATTACCACCCCCTTTGGTACCGCTTTTGGCCGCCATAAGTGTGGCAGAGTATGCTCAGATGTGAGTCCCTTGCTCACTTTGCCACTGGATTCAAGCAAGCCGGGCTGAAGACGGCTGGAATGCCAGAAACCGGTCCTCGTAAGCTTGTTTCCGGTCCAGGGAAGGCATGGCTTGGCAGTTCAGGCTGGACTGTTCCCATGAGGCACAGGGTCACACTGATTTGCATATAGCCATGTCTGAACTGGGGTGGCAGAGTGGGCTAAAGAACGGTGATGGATTAAACCCAGATCTTTTGACTGGGTGAGAGTGTTTGATTGGTTCAGATGCTCCGTCCATTACCACCCCCTTTTGTATCACTTTCACTAGTTACACCAACTATTTATGTGTTGATGAGAGAAGTATGTAGTGGTAATTTCTTAGGAAGGGCAAGTTCGGGGAAATGCAGGCCAAAGATGTTTGTTGATCAAAGTTTTGACACATTGACTACTATGTTCAGTTACATTGTTTATCTCTGAATGTTTTGTGAAACTGTGTCCTCTAAAAGTTGACTTTGTAATGTGTCAATTATGTTATGTTTGATTGGTAATCTTTTAGTTTTTATCTGTTTTACGATCCTTCACAATGTCATACTTATTTGGACATTTCAGAGTTGTAGCATTTGAATGTATATGGTGCTGTTTCGAAGTACAAAGGGAACATTGGTTGAGCCTAGGAAAGACAGACACAAACTCTGGGTGTACACATCTTATATCTAGGCAACTTCCACTGTTGTTGAATGGAATATTTGAAGATTACGTTGTACTTGCTCTCTGTCGTGTGCTGGAACCAAGGCAATCTGTGTGCCACCATTAGCTCAAACCACATGTCGCAGTGGAGACAAATCATATTAATCTCCTTTCACATTGGCAAAATTCTCATTGTATGTAAAGTGTATGTAGCTGTTGATATGTCTCATCATTGTAGGACATACTTCTTGTGGCACACCACTAAAACTTGGTTGTGACATTCCACTAGATACTGGAATGATCCTTTGTCTAAACAATGTACTGCTTCCATGCTTTATCTATTGGTATTATTGATGTGGATTCCTTATCTGAGCCGGACCACTTGGCTCCAGCTGATGACACGTGTCAACGAAAATGTGCCTATTCAATCTGGTTTTGTAGGCTAGATCCCCTTTTTCCATATTGGCAAGGTCTGGAACTAGAAATGCGAAAACTGATTTTAGTGTCATGTATAGATTGGTATGTTAGTGGAAATGTTGACAATTATTTTTCAAATGGAATCAACATAATAGTAGATGATTTAATGCTGTATTTTTTTGAGAGTCATTGTTGGGAACCTGAGAAAAACATTACCTATTTGCAAATTATGTATGTTTCCAAAATCATTTTATTTTTTTCATTGTAAAGTTCTGATGGAAGAAAACAAATACATTGCTAGAGTTGAGATATGCAACACCCCGTGCATGGGTTTTTAAATGTGAAGGAATTAAACAGGGTGAAAATAAAAAATAAAAAGTAATGGCACCATAATTGGAGAGCCAAAATTGTTTGAAGTCCAATATCTAAAATACCACTGGTATCAGAAATATAAACATATCCGGGAATAGTTCACAGAGTGAATGGTACTTACACACTGAAGGAAATTAGGGCTGGGGTTGCTTGATGATGGTGGTAGAGGTCTTGCCATCCTCGCTTCCTGCTAATTTGTATGGATGGCCCCTCCTGCGGGGAAGGGAGGATCCACAGTTGCAGGGCCTGGAGTGTCTGCAGGTGGTTCTTCCTGTGGTAGGGCCTACTGTGCCTGTGGCAGATGTAGATGGTCCAGATGTTATAGAACCACAGGAAGAGGAAGATGGTGCTGGGAAAGTACTACACATATGGGCGTAAATATTCTGCAGCACACCTGTCAGGGAGCCAATATTGGAGATGTGAGCCTATATCTAATAATCAAGCTACCTCTGCAACTGTTTCATCTCCAAGAAATTGGTGAGTACCTGGCCCATCATATCTGGGGACTGATGATAGGTTAATAATAACAAAAGTTATATATAGGGTTGAAGGGATATTTAAAGACCTACCTCGGATTTCTTCCCCAATCAATTTTATCAAAACTAAATAAATAATGTGGGGGTCTCTTAAAAACTGGGCCCTCACTAAGGGAAAACCTCTAAAAAATGTATGTCAGCAAAGAGTACTACAGGAAGAAATCAAAGAGTAAGAAGACCCAAGAGAGCAGTTGGATTCCCATCACACACTGAAGTAATCTATCTCATCATCTGGGTATTCTTCCTACCATCCACCTTGCCTCTTGATCATAGAGGAATTTCTGGTGGGTAGTGATATGCATGGATCATATAGAAGGAGCAAAAAGGCGAGATAGATCAAGCTTTTAATGCGCCTAGATGTGTAAAAGACTAGTGCATGGGAACAGTAAGTGCAGTGCAATGTGAAAGTGCAATTTAAAAAAAGGAAAAAATAAGAGTGAAAAACTTTTATTGGGATACCTCTTATAGCCCTTATTAAAAACAGTGCATGAAGCAATTTTCAAAAATACCTGCTTGTCAAAAAGGTTGACATGTTTCAGCCTTCAGGACTAATAGTTCCTGGCTTTCTTCAGGACCTGTCTACAATTGTTACGGCTACTGCATTAAAAAGAGTGACTCAACGGTGAATATACAAAATGAATAGAAAAACTGAAAAGGAGGTTGGAATCAATACAACCTTTTTTGCTAATATCAAATCCTCAGTATAGGCGGGATCCGGATGTTACCTGTAAAAGATACAGTATTTATAGTACTCCAAACTGAAACAGACATACAAAGTCCCCAGAAACAGTGGTGTGCATAAAAGTCAAACCTACTGCTATAATTACATATGGTATAGAAAAGATTAAAACATTTAGAATAGTTTGCGCTCACCCGTTTTAGATCGTATACAGATCGTATGTAGGTTTACAGGAACTACACGACATGGCGCTGCCAACGTTGGTTTGGTTCCCTATTAGGTGGTCAAATCTGAGTAGTTCAATTGTGCTTTTCTCAGAGACCCCTACTCACATTATTCTAGAGATATCTGTAGTAGGAGGGAAAAAAATTAAGCATGGGCGAATTTTGCGGATTTGCGAACTCGCAATCCGCAAAATCCGCGAATTCTCGCGAATTTGCGGATTTTTTTTTTTGTGTTTGCGCGGGTTTCTGCCAGTTCGCGAGGGTTTTGTACACTTTCGCAAATTGCGAACTTACCTGTCGGGTCGCAAGTTTTGCGAACTTGTTGTTTCTACGTGTCCAGCCTGTTTGGGACACTCTTCTTCATCACTGCCACTCTCTGTCACCACTGCCACTCTCTGACTACTCATGCCACCCTCTGGCCCACCCATGCCACCCTCTGTTTCATCACAGCACCCTCTGGTTGTCCAGTCAGTGTACATTATTGTGGCAACGCAAGCACACCTTCCCTGCCTCAAGTGACCTGAATTAATTTGGGGCTGATTAATGTGTCACAGAATATTTTTTTAGCTGGCACCTGCTTCCTTAGTGCTTCCTGATTAGTGATCTTTTGTACTTGCTAAGTGCTTTCATTGTTGCAAAATTAGTTACAACACCTGCCCTGCCCCAACTGACAATAATGAATTAGGGGCTGATTAATGGATTTGAACTTCCAGCCTGGCTCCTGCTTGTCTCCCTTAGCTGTAATTCAGGACCTTTGTGGCATATGTGTAACTATTCTGAGGTTCAGAGCAGGGTCACATAATAGTTGCAACTGGCAACTGAACTCTGGAGGGGCCCCTCAGGAAGCACTACAGGAAATGGCTACTAATGATGAGCCTGAACTTTTGAACCTGGTAAGTAGTTTCAGTTTTGCTAAGATCGTATTTCTGCAATTTTGCACTTATTCGCGGGGCGCGAAGTTGTACTGGGAAGCCGCGAACTCACGCGAACAGTGCGAGCAGTGCGAGCAAAATCCGCTGCTCGCGGATTTGCGGATTTTGCGGGAGATTCGCGAATCTCGCGGATTGCGAATTTACCGAAAATCCGCAAAATTCGCGAGCGAAACGGATTTTCCGCCCATGCTTAAAAAAAATTCACCTCAGCTTCGTAGGCATATCCTATGTATAGGCTGTATGTTTATTCAAGCTTAAAGGACAAACAGTTCCTATTGTGCATTAACCCTTATTTCTGTTTCCTTCAAACTTTTTTTTAACTATGGCTGATGATGACCTCATTGACTCAGCGGAGGAAGGAGAACAAGAAGGTGAAATAAAGATTTCAGAAAATGTCAGAACTGCCCTTACTTTAAAACTAGCAGACTATGGAGTCACAGCTAGGGGTTGATAGTAACACTAATGATTGAGGCTCACAAATCATATAGAACTGAGGTATTCTATTCATGGATTAAGTTCCCATCAGCAGATGCACGCTCAAATACTTTTCATTCTTACACTGAAGATGAAATACTAGAGGAATACTCTCTGTAAGAGGACATTGAAGTTCCGCTCACCTACCAGGAGCACATAAACTGGTGTAAAGGCGTCCTCCCACATACAAAATATAAAGTAAAACACGGTCTGCTTGGCAAAGACAGTGCGACTTGGACAGTCCTAGTTGCTTATACACTGACCCTGACATTGATACAATGCCGGTAGCAGACTTATGTTCGCTACACAAGGAAATAATAAAAATGTACAAAAACCTGACACAGTTTGTGATGAAAACACTCACACTGCAGCCAAAAAGGACTACACCAGCAGGACAAACTCAGGGGTCTGCGACTAAAATAAGTCCAAAAATGAAAAATGATGCTATGGGTAAAATGCAGACTAGACGTGAGCAAATACCATTCTGGATAGCATAGAAAATAACACAGCTAGAGGCAGTGTTTCCGGACACAAGCACTCAATAAAAACACGGAATGCTAACAAGCTGCTTTCCAATGGGGATAGCTCCCCAGATAGAGGATGGTACCTCTTGGGGTACAGTTGTCACTGCTATCTATTACAGAACTCATGGTATCCCTTCAATAGCAGTAATACCACATGTAATAAGACAAATACAGAATGAGTATGGAGCAGAACCTGCTCTGAACTTAGGGATGAAATTCTTAGGACATTTTGTTCAGGTAGCAACTATTATATTAGCAAATGTAAAAGAGGAGGCAGCAGCAGTGGCAATACGGCAACACCTGAGGGACTTCACTCCTTTATAACAGGAGCAGGAGTTACCTAAAATTATTGAAGACACATATGCTGAATTAGGTAGACATAATTTGGGAGCTAGAGCAACAAAACCTCACTCATGGGTGGTCCTGAAAAGGACAACACAAATCAGGCACCTGATTCTTCCAAAAAGAAATGGGACGGTAAAAAGAAAAAGAATGGAGAGAATAAGCCATAATCCAGGGGTAGGGGTCCTCAACAGGAGCCCTCAGAAAGGAGGTACAACCTTAGAAATTGTGATAACATTAAGAAATCTGATAGGTATCAAGATACTGAAACACGTTCTTCTTGTTCCTTTCAGGGTTCGTCAAAAAAGGGAATCAAAATCAGAACACAGACAAAAAGAATAGACACATTCCAGAGACACACAGTGTACTTTGGACTATAATATCAAATAGAAGATAAACAAAAATCAAAACCTAAATTAAAAAAAAAGGTAGAAGGTCTTAAAGTTAGACATGCCCAGAATTCTGAGGACTCAACTTCTGAATGAGGAATGAGCTCTGATGATGCTAGACAGTGCAGCAGGAGTAACAATAGCTTGCCAGAGCCTGATTACATTTCTGGTGACAGTGGCGTTGAATGAACATATCATGGTGGAGACACCAGATACAATGGTAACTGTCCCAGACATGCTATATGACATAAGACTCCAAATGGAAGGGGACAAAACCAGAAAAATTAAAGGTTTCTTTTGGGAGAACCTGACCTATGGCTATGACATCATTTAGGCTAAAAAAGATAGGACACCTGACATCATTATTAAGTGCCAAAAGGGAGAAACAGTAATTTTACTGCCTTTTTCCGACCTCGTTCCAATATACTTTAAACATACATATGCGCAGGAGTGGGAGGTAGCACTTGCTCCAGCATTATATCACAACCATGTAGGGTGGGATACTGAGTCACCTCACCATGAAATCCCAGTAAAAATAACTGCAACACCACAGAGACAATACCTTATTAAACAAGAAACGAAGAAACATGTCAGGGAGATCTTAGATCAACTTGAATACCAAGGTGTAATAGAAACGTGCACCTCAATGAATGATCCTTTGTTTCCTCTAATGAAACCTGATAATTCTTATCATCTAGTTTTAGACTACAGACATTGGAACACATGCTGAAAAAACATTTGCCGTACAGAACGCACACCTTGCTGCATTAATCAATAACATTGTGAGGAAAAAATTCAAAACAACAATGGATATCTCAAATGGATTTTTCTGCAAATATATAGCGCCTGAAAGCAGATATT
Organism: Lissotriton vulgaris; assembly: GCF_964263255.1. Lineage (NCBI taxonomy): Eukaryota > Metazoa > Chordata > Amphibia > Caudata > Salamandridae > Lissotriton > Lissotriton vulgaris. Next base: position 617,777,486 of record NC_141689.1, read on the forward strand.
TGAAAGCATTCCCAGCTATTGTTTCCCAGCCTCAGTTTTGTAGACTGCCCAGAGGGTATGAGAATAGACCCAGGTTATTCTCAGCTAGGGTAACAGAGTTACTTCAAAAGTTTCATGAAGAGGCATTGTACTATGTAGATGATATTTATCTGATGGATGATGATTTAAAAGATCATTTGAACAGGGTGAGCAACATCATTTTGGGGTTTGTCTCTGAGGGCTACAAATTTAACTTAAAAAAAATCGAAAATAGCCCACCTCCATGTCCTACTTTTTGGGACACAAGTTATCAAGTGAAGGGAAAAGCCTTACAGCTAAGTTTTTTTTAGAAAAGTGCACGCTGCTCCAACCCCCAGAAATTCTGAAAACCTTAAAATCCATATTGGGATTCGTAAATTTTGTCAGAACATACATTTTGGATTACGCAGAAAAACACACAGATATACTTTGTTCCTTACAAGCTGGCATGATAGCTTCAAAACATCTACACACACACGTGTACACAATCAGGGTACACTTACCTAACCTTCAATGAAAGAGAAACAGTACCCATAGCATACAAATCACACCTGTACACAAATGCTGAAATGCATTTTGCTTCAACAGAGAGCAGTACAGACTGCTGTGGTGAGAGAAAGGATTCAGAAAAGGGGGTGGTGATGAACAGAGTGTCTGAATTAAGCAGACCCCTCTTACCCAGTCCAAAGATCAGGGCTTGATCCATCACCGTTATTTATCTCACTGCACCATCCCAGTTCATAACTTGGCTATATGCAAATCAGTCTGTCCCTGGCCCAGTGCATCATGGGAACAGGGCAGACTAAACTGAGAGAAAGAGAACTGGCTCAGGGGAAAAGAATAATTGACGTAACTCCAGTACCGGTGTTAGAGGATGTTACAAAGGCAAGCTTTCCAAATCCTAAAGCTTTGCATTCAAGATGGATACAATGGGCTAATTCTCTCACTTTAACAGATGTTGACTACAAATTTGATTCTACACTAAAAATGCAAGCATTTCTGTAATACGAACAAGAATATACTCTCCCACATGAAATAATGCCTCTATATCAATATAAATACATCATTTACACTGACTATTCGCTCAGCCTGACATAGGAAGTAAACAGCAATCCAATGCAGCTTGTGCAATTGTAAAAGGACGTATGCAGGATGGCAAGTTCCATCCTAGCAGTACAAAGACGCAATCTAGGAGACTGCACGGCACAGCTGGCAGAATTAAAAGCACTATTACTGGCACTAATACAAACTGATCGGGAATTCCCCACACTCATAGTGTCTCCCATCCATCGCAGTGCCACCCAGCCTTTAGCCAGGAGAGGCCCAATAGCTAGTAACCGCCTCACTGTCTTGCTAACAGTAAGATCCCATCCTAGGAGGGCACTTTTAGGGTCAGGTTCCAAGTCAGCGCTGATAATTGTTCCAAATTCCTGAAATACCTTATCCCAAAACACCCTAATCCCCGTATATTGCCAAGCTAGGTGCAAGAATCCAGTATCCTCTGCCTCACATCTCAGACAGCGGGAACACTGAAACTGTCACACAGCAGTGCAATATGTTGTGTGCAGAAATTTGTAATCACTGAGTCTCTGCCTCCGATTGAGATAGACGGACTGGGTACGGGAGCAACTGTACTACCACTCTTTGTCGCACAACGGGATGCCCAGATCTTGTTGCCACTCCAATCTGACTTCGTAGGACTTCAGACCCCGAGTGGCCTGTAGACTAGAGTAAAATGTGGTTATCAACTTAAGGGGTTCTTGGTTTTAAAGAGGTTAGAGAGCGTCTCCATGGCTTGCAGTTCCCGTAATTCGTCACCCAGGAGAGCACGCTACGTGTGTATAGCCCTGAAGTAATGAAACCATGCTGCACCCATTGGTGTCAACCCCGGTCCTTGCAAGGCCTCCAACCATGCTAGTGTACCGTCGCAGATGAAGTCTCCAATTTTATTGATGCCCATGGAGTGTAATGCCTGCCGTGCTCCAGCATCTGTACTCAGTGAGACCCACAATCCCCACTCGAGTGGCATTTCTGGGGAATACAGGAAGGCTCCTGCCTGCATGTGTAGAAGCTTCAGCTATGCATGTACCGTAGCAGCCAAAGAATCAAAAACACGCAGTCGCCTAGAGGACGGACTGGTGAGTAATTGGGGCAATGAAAGAGGTTCTGCCGCATTTTTTTCCAAATATAAAAAGGGAGCATCTTGTGGGCCGTGAGTCCAGTAATGAGCGAATGTGCTGTTTGCAGCATTGTAATATTTTTCTGAGTCCGGGGCGCCCAGTTCGCCGAGCTCATAAGGAAGAGTGAGCGAGTCCCACCTTATTCGGGGCTGCTTACCGGCCCACGCGAGTCGTATTAATTGTGTGCGCCAGATTTTAAATAAATGCCTGGGTAGGAGAATAGGTATAATCTAAAAGAGAAAGAGGAACCCTGGTAGGATTACACCCGACTCTGCCATTTCTTCATATAGCATTTCAAGGTGTGGGTCAGTATATCCAGGAATTCTTTGTAAAAAAACACCGAAGACCATCGGCCCCAGGGCCTTCCCCGATGCCATCCCTCTCAATGCGCCCCTGGTCTCATTGACTGTCAATGCGCCATTCAATATTCTCTATGTTTGGTTACTAGCAAGGGCATTTTTATGTATGAGAGATATTCCTCTAGGGCTTCACTGTCTGTTGGGATTTGCAAGGTATATAAATTCTGAAAATACTCACGGAAATGTGTTACAATATCTTCAGTGGTGTCTTGGGCCTAAGTAATCCTGCCAGCATGGCACCCGATTGATCCCTCTCCCAGTATACATGTGTTGTTGCATACTTCCCTATGTGTGTAATTTCATCATTAGCAATATCCTCCACTAATTTTAGTTTCAGATATGCAGCACTTTGTGAATTCCTGGTTTCAGACAGAGCACATTCTAGTTGGCTAATATCCTTTTCTAAGAGATTCACCAGGCACTGAATTGAGCACAGCACTCCTGCATGCTTTTAGATCACCCCCAATATAGACCGTGAATGTTTTACATACTATGGTGAATGATTGGACTGAGCCGATGTTATTAGATAAGGACTCTTCAACGCTGTTGCCAGTTTCTCCCGAAATACTGCGTCTAATAGAGAGTAAGGAGGAAAGCGCCACATAAATGCCAGGGTACAAGGAGCACGGTAGCTCATGTTAGTCGAACCGGGGAATGGTCAGGATATGTATGCAGGAGATGATTGCAAGTGAGTACCCGAGACTCTAGCCTCCCAGAGATTAACCAAAATCTGCGGAATACCCTGCCATTGCACCAGTTTAGCCGCTAGGGAATTGTAAAATTGAGGGTCATCGTAATTGGGGCAAACACTCCTACTAGCACAAATTGTAAGTCGGCTTTCTTTCAAAGAGCTACCACAAACTTACCCTGTGTCAGTCAATAAGCCTGTCATTTCCACCCGCCTTTCTATTGACCCATAGAAGTACCCCAAATGTGAATTCTGAGGAAAGCAAATTCCCTGTAATTTCCGATGCTCATCTTTACTACGTTCTGGGGGGAGATGCATCTGCTGTATGATTGAAATAGACACTGAGTGTCTCTTTAAGTAGGCACCAATTTTCAAACTTTTCTGCTATTGTTTAGACCTCGAACGTTCCAAGTGATGAATTGAAGTCCCTGTGGTACTACTCTATCAGTGGCCATGTGGTAGAGGTGACCCCTGCATTAGACAGAAACGCATGTCTAAATGTACACTGTGTGAAAACCACAAAACAGAATATTAGCAGTGCAGTCATATGCATAGATATGAAGAACATTCCCTCCCACGCCACAAAAATCCTCAACCATCGTGGCTAGGTGCATTCCCCCTGCCCCACCCCAACCCTCAACAGCAAACAATAACCCCAGAAAATAGAAGGCTGACAGTGTGATACACTTGGGGGCAGATGTTGCTATCAGTTCTGGTCCCCTCCCCCACTGTGTCCATAGTCTACATTTCTAACCATTAAAACATGCTTCTTTGTGAGGTGCCAAATAACATGGTCCATGCGCAGAGCAATAGGCGCCTGCAATGAACAGTACACAAATGTGCTAGGAATCATAGATCAAGCCCCCAGCCATTGTCACCCATAAGGCTTGCTGTATTGTAACAGTATCCACTACCCTTTACGCTTCATGTCACGCTAGTTACCCAAAATGTCACTGGATAGTCCATTTGATATCCTCAGCAGAATAGTTTATACATTCACTCTTCTTGCAGCTGTTCTTCATGGGGACTTGACAAGTCCTCCGCCTGAGACCGCAAGGTTGTGACAGTGGCTCACAATACGGCTTTAGGGTCGGTAAAATATTTACCTTACTGTCCATTTTAATTCTCGGTTTAGAGGGATAGAGCATACTGTATTCCATGTTCAGGTCCCAGGAGCTTCTTTTATGCCAGAATGAAGAGCCTACATGCCTCCTGAACTTGCAATGTGAAATCAGAAAATAGGGCTATGTCTGATGCCTCATGTTGGAGCGACCCTAGCTCACAGGCTTTACGCAAGGATTATTCTCGGTCTCTGTAGTTCAGGAATCATGCGATTATGGGTTGAGGGGGTACCCTTGGAATTGGTCTAGGTGCCAACGATCGATGCGCACGTTCTCTGACGAAGATGTTCCAGAAGGTAAATGGTCAGGGTATGTATGCAGGAGATGATTGCAAGTGAGTACCCGAGACTCTAGCCTCCCAGAGATTAACCAAAAATCTATAAAGGTATGGGTATCATGAACTGATGAGTAATGAGTATAACCACGCACTGCAGGAAATCTATGTCTCCAGATATCCAAGACGTCAGCTGTGTTCATGATGTTTTGCAGAGCTACTGCTGTGGCTGCTGGGCGTCTGAGTGGGCACTTTGACCTATCAATGTGTGGGTCTATAATACAGTTAAAGTCCCCCCAAATTTGCAGAATACCCTGCCATTGTACCAGTTTAGCCGCTAGGGAATTGTAAAATTGAGTGTCATCGTAATTGTGGCCATACACTCCCACTAGCACAAATTGTATGTCGGCTTTCTTTCCAAGAGCTACCAAAAACTTACCCTGTGAGTCAGTCAATAAGCCTGTCATTTCCACCCCCGCTTTTCTATCGACCCATAGCAGTACCCCTCTAGCATGCGATGTGAATTCTGAGGAAAGCAAATTCCGTGTAATTTCCGATGCGCATCTTTACTACGTTCTGGGATGAGATGCGTCTCCTGTATGATTGAAATAGACACTGAGTGTCTCTTTAAATGGCACCAATTTTCGAACTTTTCTGCTATTGTTTAGACCTTGAACGTTCCAAGTGATGAATTTAAGTTCCTCTGGTACTACTCTATCAGTGGCCATGTGGTAGAGGTGACCCCTGCATTAGACAGAAACCTATGTCTACAATGTGCACTGTGCGAAAACCACAACACAGAATAATATTGGTGCAGTCATACACATAGATATGAAGAACATTCCCTCCCACACCACCAAAACCCACAACCATCGTGGCTAGGGGCATTCCCCCTGCCCCACCCCAACCCTCAACAGCAAACAATAACCCCTGAAAAAAGAAGGCTGACAGTGTGATACACTTGGGGGCAGATGTTGCTATCAGTTCTGGTCCCCTCCGCCACTGTGTCCATAGTCTAGATTTCTAACAATTAAAACATGCTTCTTTGTGAGATGCCAAATAACATGGTCCATGCGAAGAGCAAGAGGTGCCTGCAATGGACAGTCGGTAAATGTGCTTGGAATAATAGATCAAGCTCCCACCCATTGCCACCCATAAGGCTTGCTGTATTGTAACAGTATCCACTACCCTCTACGCTTCATGTCACGCTAGTTACCCAAAATGTCACTGTATAGTCCATTCGATATCCTCAGCAGAATAGTTTATACATTCACTCTTCTTGCAGCTGTTCTTCATGGGGACTTGACAAATCCTCCGCCTGAGACCGCAAGGTTGTGACAGTGGCTCACAGTACGGCTCTAGGGTCGGTGAAAAATTTACCTTACCGTCCATTTTAATTCTCAGTTTAGCAGGATAGAGCATACTGTATTCCATGTTCAGGTCCCAGGAGCTTCTTTTTTTCCGGGATGAAAAGCCTACATGCGTCCTGAACTTGCAATGTGAAATCAGGAAATAGGTACATGTCTGAGGCCTCATGTTGGAGCGACCTTAGATCACAGGCTTTACGCAAGGATGATTCTCGCTCTCTGTAGATCAGGAATCATGCGATTATGGGCCGAGGGGGTACCCTGGGAATTGGTCTAGGTGCCAACGATCGATGCGCATGTTCTATGACGAAGATTTCCGGGAAGGTGATCCGCCCCATAAGTGTGACAAGAAGATACTCCACATTCTGCTACATATTGCCTACATTGGATCATATACAAAAAAGAATAGGTCCGGAGGAATTAATATAAAGTTTTTTATTTTTGAGGAGAGCACATTTAATTACCCTCTCTTTAGTTTTTAGTCCTTCACACACATATTATCAAATAGATAAAGACACACATATACAATAGCACCAGTCAATGAACAACACGTAATAACTAACATAATAACATGTGAAAAATATATACAAAACCATACATATGACTGTACGTTGCCAATACCCAGAAAAATAATACTACCATTTATTCTGGGTGATACACTCAGAGGTAGTCTAGGTAAACACTTTAGGCAAAGGGACTAATTTTCTTATAGCTCTAACTGTGTCCCTAAAGAGTTACTAAACCATTCCTTATAAATTTGATAAGGACTCCTCCTTAATAGATGTTGATGCGGACGTGTTTCCGCCTTCGACGTTATTCTGTGCCTCCTCAGGACAGGGGCAATCAAACAAAGCTAAATAAAATGAATACATAAATTAATTCACATATATTTCTGACCTCAAACTTGTATAAATCATACTGGCTGGTCCAAGCAGATTCCCGTGCAGTTATGGTTACCGCAGTACCACCAAAGGTGCGTAACTTGTGCAAAAAAGCAAAGAGCAAAACGTCCCAGGAAAAACAGTCTGTAAATCACGGATTCAATAGGCTAAAGATACAATGAATAGATAACCTCACACCATGAAACAAACCAAATGGAGTCCGTGTGAATCAAAAATAAAAGTTAAAGCCCCAAAAGTACTTGGAAAGACAGAAATACAGGCCCATATCGGGGGCAAGATAAAGTAATGTCGCAGCTCACTCACATCAAAAACTGTCACGGCTTGTGTCTGTTACAGACCCGGGTCTTTTGCGCCTTTAATTGTGTCCCAAACAAACGGTGAAGAAACCTAAGGAATCACACATGGAAAAGCAGTAGCAGGTTACTAGAACTTTCACAGTGGAGCTTGTTGAGGCTAAATCCAAACCTCTTAACTCGCCATGTGGTGTAGCCCTGGGATCCTCTTTAAGTCCCACTCTTTTCAATATCTATGTTGCCCCTTTAGCGGCAATAATAAGGAATTGTGGGTTTGTTCCTGTATCTTATCTCATGCAGACGATACCCAAATAGTGGTAGCAGTCTCAAACAACGTCGAAGAGACAGCAGACAGATTTAATAATTGAATGAGACAGATTAATCACTGGATGCAGTGTAACTGCTTAAAACTAAACGGTGAAAAAAACGAAATCATACTGCTTGGGACAGACATAAAAATCTGGTCCCCAGAATGGTGGCCAGACAGCTCAGGCAAATGTCCATCCCCAGTGAACAAAGTGAGAAATCTCGAAGTAATACTGGATAACAAACCCTTGTTTAATGCTCAGACAAACAAATTGGCTTCCACAATATATTATATTCTCAAAATGATAAGGAAACTACTGCTGTTTATTCCCCATGATTCTTGCAAAACGGTAGTAACAGCATTGGCTTTATCTAAGCTAGATTATGGGAATGCCTTATATGGTGGGAGACAGACCCAGCATCTAGCAAAACTGCAGTGCCTACAAACCGCTGCAGATATACTGGTGCTGGACATTCCCATATTTGAGTCAGTTGCACACAGATTGGGAACCCTCCATTGGCTACCCTTGGAAAAAAGGATAACATTTAAGTTAGTCTGCTTGGCCTATAAAGCCATCCATGGGATGGGATCCCAGTTTTTAAAAACACACTTGAAACAGTACGAGCCATCCAGAAGCCTGAGATCTAGCCAAGCAAAACTGATTCAGGTTCGGAAATTCAAGCAAGTCAGGTGGGTGGGAGAAGTTTCCTGCTACAGGCAGCTAAGGCCTGGAATCTTCTCCCTATATCAATCAAAAATAACCCATCCCTGCTTGCATTCAGGAAAGAGGTAAAAACCTGGCTGTTCACCTCCTGTTAGAACATCATTCTCGGCAGAATCCTGCGTTACATCTACTCAGCCCTAAGATGCCCATGGGCAATCGTGCGCTTTATAAATTCACAAATCAAATCAAATCTAACTCTATTGATGCTTAATCAATGACCAATGCCTCTAGTTTAAAACGTCCAGAGCTCTCCTCTCTCTCTCACAGAGGAAAGCCTTCCTTCAAAATATGTCAAGGCTTCTGTAGGGACCACTCTGAATCACTGTCTCCCTATAGGTACGAGAATCCGATCATTATGAGGTATTGCTACAAGTAGTCTTCTCTCTCCCCCATTACCAAATAACATGCCTATTACCCTTACCCAGGTATGGGAGGGTGATTTGGGTATGCCCCGTGCATTTATTAAATTGGATCTCTCGGCAACTCCTAAGAATCGCACATTATTCCGCCTCAATCGCGGTTCAAAGTCTTTGGTCCTCGCCTTAAGCCTGCATAGAATTTTTTCCCTTTCTTTGTCGGTCTCTGCATCCACAGGTATTACATCTTCAATGTCGGAGACCTGGTGTTCCACCACATCACGGAACTCCCCATGCTTGTTCAGTCGTTCTGACATACGGTCCATCAGAAAAGAAAGTGCGCTGATATTACTGTCAAATTTGGAGAGTATTTGTTGTATTGTGCGGAATGCATGTTTCACATCACTGTCTACACCTGCCTTCGGTTCGTCTAAGGCATTATTTTGTTCAGTAGGAGCAGAGTCTTTTGACCTTGGAGTTTTGCGTAAATCAAAATGAAGCTTGGCCTGAAGCTTGTCTGTCTTTCCCATGGTGTGAGATTAGGTGCAGGATAAGTGAGCAGCGCAGAATTACTGGATTGGTGTAAGCAGAGTGATGTCTGGCACACTCCTGTCAGGATCTCGGTGCTACAGTAGGCAGTGGTAGCAGGCTCAGCTCTGATATCTTGAAATGCACTTTTCCCCAATCGTGTCCACACAAATATTAGATGAGTGTCTCCTTCTATATAGTGGAATTAAAGTGGCAGCATTCCTCGCCTGGATAAGCTGACTTACAGGAGCAGGCTGTGAACAGTACCGTCCTCTATGTCTTCAACTGCCTGAACACAGCGGCCAGTCTCACCAGTGATGTGGGCACACTCCAAGAGGGCACTGGCATGTCTGAGGGTCCCAAGTGGCAGAATAATGTGGGTTATTTCTGCTCTCAAGAGCTACAGGAATTTGGAGCCGCAAAATGGCACCTATCACAGGGTCCCTACTCATCATTGCCAGTTCACGCTCAGGACAACAATACAGTGAGCTGTTTTTACGGAAGCCACCTTGTGGAAGAAATGGGCGCTGGTTGTACAGCAGCCCCCGGTGGGCAAGGCTAGGCTCAGATGTGCGCAGTCACCCGATGGCGGATTCTCAGCCAGAGCCTGGAGCCTGCCAGCCTCTTCTCTGCCCCAGCAGCTTAGCATGGCAGGTATCTGTGCATCGCAGGAGGCCAGCCAACATTACTGTTCATAGAATTCACAGTGTAAGTAACTTCACACGGAAAGGGCACTTGTGAGCTTCTGCCACACCTGGATGGGCTGCAATGTCAATCAGACCATAGCGAGGCCTCACATTGCTCAGTTGCCAAAGTGCGTCGCAGTCGGCAGCTCCCAAGTATCGCACCTGTTTTTACTCCGCTGGGCGCGTTGGAAAGCTCTTAGCTGTGGTGAGACGATGGCACTGCCCATTCAGGGTATAATATGGATCTTCATGTGAGTTATGGCAGATTTCTGGTGGCGATCAGGTGAGCTTCACTAACTCATAGCCCTCTTGGAGTCTTTTTCAAATTATTGTACGAGGAAACAAGGCTGCCGACGTTGTATCTTAATAAGGATACTGGTCACTGTACACATTACCATTACTGTGGAGTGTTGGAGGAATGTGTTGAACTTACATTTGCATAAAAATTGTTATTGAGATCTCAGGATGTTTTCTACCTATACCGTTTAGGATATCCTTGGTTCGAATACATGGACAGACCTTGCCTCGATTTAAATATATAAGTCCTGATGAATTTCCATCTGTGGAACGAAATGCGTGGGCTGATGTCCAATTCTTACTTTCTACGACAATAAATACAATTTCTGGATTCATTTGGAGTAAATTGACTTTATTTTGGTGCACCTTCCATTCTGTACAAAGCCATCTTGGAGTCAGGCAGGTTCTGCCCCCCTGCATCTGGCTACTTCATCGATTTCAACACCTTTTCCCTGGATTCAAGTGTAGTGAGTTACCACCAGCTCCAGTTTCCGACAAAAAACAACTTCATTATTTTTACATTTTTATGAAAAAGTCATAACTAGTCTCACCATGGCTACAGCTCTGCCATAATAACAGGAATACTGTTCCTACTATTTTGGATAGGTTTAATGAATGTCTTTTCCCTAATCATGAATGGACACTATCTCCCAGATGGCTCTGCAGTATCAAAAGTGAACTTTGTGCTGAAACCTCTTACATCATCTCATCGTGAACAAAGAGACATGTCCTATGTGAACATTACAGCGGTTCCAGTTTCTGACAGAATAGTTTGGGATATGTTTTCATATGATGTATTTGGTCCCAGTACATATTCTGATAATCAGGATTTTGAAACTGTTAATAATATGTTGTCTGATTTTGAACTGTCTGCTGCATTTGCAACAAGTGAAATGTTTGAAGACTCTTCTGATTTTAACGCAATGTACTTTTACCAACATTATGATCATCACTTTCTGCATAAAACACGTAAAGTTGTTGCATACAACAATAGAAACATTGGCCAACACCACCAAAAGGTACTTCACAAACATGTGCACAAAAGTTTGCTTATTTTTCTGGTTTCTGTACATCAGATCCACGATCATATTATTATATGCTTGCTCCTTCATCTGCAAAGAAGAGTATGCTCACTAACACAAAACAGATATATTCTGCATCCTTCAATGCCCAACTGTATCAACAGGGTTTCGGCTTATGGAAAGACACTATAGACATTAAATTAGTCTGGGGACTAAAGAATGGGAGGTTCAGGGAACCAAGGCACTATTTAGAGCATGTCTCATACCACAATAAATGATTTTTCTTAACAATACTGTGTAACAGACTTCCTGTTTTGGGTTAGCCAAGATCAAGGACTTGAACACACCTGCATTCCCTCGCGTTCACACTTGGAGCGATGGTAAAATTATAAAGGGTGAGGGTATACTAGATGACATCATGCATGGCGTTTCATACAATTCAGCAGACCCCAATTGGAAGGGATGGTTAGTCTGACCTATCAACACAAATAGATGTGTCAGTCAAGATTTGGGGTACTGCTGAAGGGTTTACTACTGATAGGCCTGACTTACGCTATATACAATGAGATCATCCAGGGGTGGTGACATCATACATGATTGGGAAGTTATGCCTAGATTGGCTAAGAACTGCAACACTGTCTCAGGTGGAACAACACTTGCCCCTACTGTCAGATGACATAGATCTCCGGGAGGTTCTACTAGGTCCCCAAAAGCCACGTCAGAAACGCTTCTTATATGCTGCAGAAATATGGAGGTAGCACCAGTTAGAAAGTAACTTGCAAAAGCGTCTAGTTATATCAAAGTTCCTTTTATTGTTCTTTTTCAGAAGTGCACAAGACAGCCAACGCGTTTCGCTCCCACCCTGGGAGCTTCGTCAGGGCGAAATGAAGGGTGAAGGTCTGATTTGAAAAGTCCAGAGACTGCAAGGCTATGTATCGCTGGATAGAACTTCCGATGAATTGAATTATCAACACAAAGATCTGTGAAGAAGAAGTGTGTTTTGTTTTGCCGGTAACGCGTAAAATTTCCTCATTCACCAGATATGGAGATGTATATCAAGACGTTATTAAGAAATAATTTTCAGTGCGTTATCCAATGGTGGTGCTCCAAAGGTAATAGACAGACCTTAGTAAGCTGCCCAGGAACCTCGTTCTGCACGCTATATAAAGCCAGTGTTGTCCTTCGAATCGGGACGTCCCGTTTCGAAGGACAACAATGAATGAGGAAATTTTAAGCGTGTGCCTCATCAGTGCCTGGTAGTTGCTGAATGTGCCAAGGTGAGTTTACCACGGAGCTGCTGTTAAATACCACCCAAGTGTTCTCATTGGCTGGGAGTCGTTCTCAAAGAAAGCGGACAGGGAAAGTTCCTCCGGTGGTAAATGTCGCTATGCTCCCAACCAAGAGACCTCGGACACAGTGCACCAAGTCCCACAATGAGGAACTAACAAGCAGTCAGATTAAGGTACACTGACCCATCCTCGCACATGATAATGCTTATGTTGCTTTGCTGGCTCCTTTAGATATTGCGGGAAAACATAGGTCGGCTGCCATCACTGCTGGGCAATCCGTTAAGCAAACATACTGTTTGCTCCCTCTCTCCAATTCCTTCGAGACACTCCGGGTTGGGGGGGGCGCCGCATTTTGCCTTCCAAGCACTCCAAGCCAAAGTTTGTCGGTTTTGTTCGGAGCTCCAGACCGAGGGGCGTGTCAGAACAAGCGGAGCCGAACTCCGCCTTCACATACTGTTCCAACCCTGCTTAACTAAATGACAGGTCTGACACATGCTCAGATTACCAACAGTGATTTAATTCCACCGGTGCACATTTACCAAGATTCGCGATGTCCACAATTAACAGCCTCCGGCAGACGCGTTTCAGCATGTGCCTCATCAGTGCTGGGTAGTTGCTGAATGTGCCAAGGTGAGTTTACCACGGAGCTGCTGTTAAATACCACCGAGTGTTCTCATTGGCTGGGAGTCGTTCTCAAAGAAAGCGGACAGGGAAAGTTCCTCCGGTGGTAAATGTCGGTATGCTCCCAACCAAGAGACCTCGGACACAGTGCACCAAGTCCCACAATGAGGAACTAACAAGCAGTCAGATTAAGGTAGACTGACCCATCCTCGCACATGATAATGCTTATGTTGCTTTGCTGGCTCCTTTAGATATTGCGGGAAAACATAGGTCGGCTGCCATCACTGCTGGGCAATCCGTTAAGCAAACATACTGTTTGCTCCCTCTCTCCAATTCCTTCGAGACACTCCGGGTTGGGGGGGGCGCCGCATTTTGCCTTCCAAGCACTCCAAGCCAAAGTTTGTCGGTTTTGTTCGGAGCTCCAGACCGAGGGGCGTGTCAGAACAAGCGGAGCCGAACTCCGCCTTCACATACTGTTCCAACCCTGCTTAACTAAATGACAGGTCTGACACATGCTCAGATTACCAACAGTGATTTAATTCCACCGGTGCACATTTACCAAGATTCGCGATGTCCACAATTAACAGCCTCCGGCAGACGCGTTTCAGCATGTGCCTCATCAGTGCTGGGTAGTTGCTGAATGTGCCAAGGTGAGTTTACCACGGAGCTGCTGTTAAATACCACCCGAGTGTTCTCATTGGCTGGGAGTCATTCTCAAAGAAAGCGGACAGGGAAAGTTCCTCCGGTGGTAAATGTCGGTATGCTCCCAACCAAGAGACCTCGGACACAGTGCACCAAGTCCCGCAATCAGGAACTAACAAGCAGTCAGATTAAGGTACACCGACCCATCCTCGCACATGATAATGCTTATGTTGCTTTGCTGGCTCCTTTAGATATTGCGGGAAAACATAGGTTGGCTTCCATCACTGCTGGGCAATCCGTTATGCAAACATAATCTCTGCTCCCTCTCCCCAATACCTTCAAGACACTCTGGTTTGGGGGGGGCGCCGCATTGTGCCTTCCAAGCACTCCAAGCCAAAGTTTGTCGGTTTTGTGCGGAGCTCCAGACCGAGGGGCGTGTCAGAACAAGTGGAGCCAACCTCCGCCTTCACATATTGCTCCAACCCTGCTTAACTAAAAGACAGGTCTGACACATGCTCAGGTTACCAACAGTGATTTAATTCCACCGGTGCACATTTACCAAGCTTCGCGATGTCCACAATTAACAGCCTCCGGCAGACGCGTTTCGGCGTGTGGCTCATCAGTGCTGGGTAGTTGCAAAGGGCCCGATGTAGGTAGGGCTTTACCGATCGGTATCGGCCGAAAATACCGATTTTTGGCCCTTACCGATCGGTAAACAGCCATCGAGATGTAGGGAACCAAAAACAGAACGAATCGGATAGAAAACCGATTTGGAATGTGTACCGAATGTGAAAGAATCCGATACGTACATACCGAAAATCGGATATGTAACGATTCGGAAAAACACCGATTCGGTTACAAAGACCGAATCGGTCCATGTACCGAATCGTTAGTGACACCGAATCGGAAAATCACCGATTCGGTCCCACTACCGATTCGTTAGTGACACCGAATCGGAAAATCACCGATTCGGTCCCACTACCGATTCGTTAGTGACACCGAATCGGAAAATCACCGAATCGGTCCTACTACCGATTCGTTAGTGACACCGATTCGGAAAATCACCGATTCGGTCCATGTACCGAATCGGAAAAAATACCGATTCGGACATGATCCGAATCGGAAAACATGCCGATTCGTATGAATCTCCGATCGGGAAATTCCCCGATTCCGACAGTTGGGGAGATGTAGGGAGGCACAGAAACACCGAAATCGGCTCAAAATCGGTAGAATTCACTCGGTATTTACCATGGATTGCAATCAGGTGGTAACCAACTCCAACCCATATAAACAGTCCCAAAATGCATTGCAACTTGCAGGATGGCAGCTTTCTATGTCATTGCGAGGCGGCTACGGCTACAGCAGGAAGGACTGAGGGAATGGCTAAGAAATGAACAGGTCTACAGACAGAGGATAACCCTGTTCATGCTCACTGAGGCTGAGATCCTACAGAGATACAGGCTGGACTCTGACACCATACTTGAGCTCATCAGGGACCTTAAGCCATACTTGGACCACCACACCCCAAGGGCACACGCCATCCCTGCGCACGTCCAGGTGCTATGCAGCCTACACCTGGTAGCGTCTGGCAGCTATCAAAGTGGAGTAGCAGCAGCAGGAGGGGTGAGCCAGAGCAGCCTGTCAAGGTTCTTCCACATATTCCTTGACGCCATGATAGACAGGATGGACCAATACATCTCATTCCCTGCAACCCACGCAGAACTGCTACAAACCAAAGCGGACTTCTACCAGATGGCACACTTTCCCCAAGTCATCGGTTGCATAGATGGCACGCATATTCCGATTTGCCCACCAGCGGACACCGAATACATATACCGCAATCGGAAATCGACACACACCATCAACGTGCAGGTGATCTGCAATGCCAAGTGCACCATCACAGACCTGGTAGCAAAATTTCCAGGGAGTACCCATGACTCCTATATATTCCAACAGAGCGGCATATATGCACGGCTGATGGCTGGCGATTTTGGAGAAGGATACCTCCTAGGTGAGCCACATCATCAGACCCCCATAACACATAGTAGGTAGGTGTAATACATGTATGCATGTGTCTAATGTGACCCCTTTCTCTTCCAGGCGACAGTGCATATGCCCTCCGCTCATTCATACTCACCCCCTACCTCAACCCCTCCACACCCAGCCAAAGGAGGTATAACCGTGCCCACATACGCACCAGGAATGTTGTTGAACGGACCTTTGGCATCTGGAAAAGTAGATTCAGATGCCTGCACAAGAGTGGAGGTGCAAGGCAGTATACCCCCATCACCTGCTGCAAGATCATAGCTGTATGTGCAATGTTACACAACCTTGCGGTCAAGAAGGGCACTGAGGTGGAGTTGTCTGACTACGAGGACTATGACGACGACGAAGCTGTGCCACTGACACAGCCAGCTGGGGTGTGTACGCCATGTGATGGCAGATACAGACGTGAGGAGATCACTGAGAACTATTTCTGACTGAGTACAGATGCAAAGACACCTAAATGTTGCTTGGAAAATAAAATTTTTAATAGTGATGCACCACAGTTACATCACTGAAGTGCATCAAAAAATGGAGTCTGTCAAAACAAATAAAGTCCAGGGTTCTGGTATGATCATCCCCCCTTGCCAGCCTATTTTTTGGCCCGCTTTCCAGACCCACTGGGGTGTCCCTCGGCCCCCTCCGAATGGCCTGCAGCATCAGCGGATCGCCTGGTGCTCCTCCTTGGCTCTGATGCAGCGCTGGCCGGGCTGCTGCGGCTGCTGCTGTCACCAGCATCACCCAGGTCCAGGGCAGGATTGGAGGCGGCGTTTGATATTAACATGGCCTCCATGGCCGTGGTGATCCTGGCCATCCCCCTGGTCAGCTCAGCAGTATGCTGACTCTGCACCGACTCCTGATTAGAGCTACGATGGCACAGCTGTGCGGTCGCCGCTGCAAGGCGGGCCATGGCCCGGTTGAGCACCCGGGCATCCCTCCTGCGCGCAACCTCATGCTCCTCCTGCCTGGCAGAGGAGTGGGTGATGGCAGTGGTCAGCCTGCCCAACCCTGCTGCCACCTCCTTGTTGCTGTCCACAACAGCCTGGAACCCCTTCACCAACTCCCCCATCTGCAGGTTGTGCTGCAGGAGCTGGCGTTGGCAGGCCATGGTGGATCTGGCCTGTTGGCGCTGGATTTTGACCATCTGGCCCTCCAGGCCCAGGAACACACTGCCCTCCCGTGCTGGTGCAGCAGTGGTGGTGGTGGTGGTGGTGGTGGTGGCACGGCGTCTGGCACTGCTGCCTCCGGCCTGCTGAGTGGGCTGGGGTGCCACTGGTGGTGGTGTGGTGCTGGCCGGTCCCGGAGCACCTGCTCCCAGGACAGGTAGGACGGGTGGCAAGGCCACGGTTGTGGCAGGAGCTGTTGTCGGCGGAATGGTCTGCCTTGTTGGGGAGTTGTATGGTGAAAATTGCAAGGGGGGTGAGCTGGGCAGTACTGGGGAGTGCACTGCCTGGAAATCAATCACCAGGACTCCCTCCATTCCAAGCCCTGGTGTGTCTCCTTCCTCATCCTCTTCCTCCTCCTCCTGGCCAGGCTGGCTGGTGCTCGGCCCTGCCACTGCAGTATGTGATGTCGAAGCTCCCTCTGCTGCCACAGTGGTGCCGCCTGATGGTGCCCCTAGGTACAAAGAAGCATTTGTAAACTGAGTGCCGATGTATTACAGTCAGTACAATTATGGCATTCCACATGTCCTTGCATCTCCTTACACCGTGTCACACTGTTTCCTGTCTTGTGATTCTGCACTGACATATTTGGCTAACTTCTGCTGACTACATGTACCATGATGCTTGTCTCTTGTATGTTGGTGACAGTACAGTGCTGGTGTTTGCCTATGCATTGTGTCTAATGGGGAGGTGTCTGGTAGGGTGTGTCATGATGCGCATGCTTCTTACCTGTAGCTGTGGCCATCGCAGTGCTGTCCAGGGTCCCGATCCCTACGATGCTCTCCCTCTCGATGGTGCTGGAGACAATTTCCTCCAGCTCGGTGAGGGGTGGCGCCGGGTTCTTGCCTCCTCCGGTGAGTCCAGCCTGCCTTTGGAGGTCGGCCAGCTTCCTCTTGGTGAGGCTGCGGAGGTCATAAAACCTTTTCTTAAGTTCCTCAATGGACCTGGGGGTGACTCCAGCAGCATTGACCTTCTGGGCGATGTCTGCCCACAATCTCCTCTTGGTGCTGTCTGGCACGTTGAGGGACAGCTTGCCAAAGAGCTGGCGGTGCACCCTCACCACCTCCTCAACCAGCACCTGTAGTTCTGTGGTGGTGAATTTGGGCTTCCTCTTTTGGGAGGACTTCTGGCTTCCTGCCTGATCTGCCATATTCTCTTGCTCCTGCTCAGTCTGCAACCTCCTTCTCCCACTGCTGCTAACTGTGTGTTGGGCTCAGGCAGGCTTTCCAGAAACTTCTAGAAACTTCTTAATTGGCTGCACCTGCCAGGGTTGCCACTCCCTGTTTGGGTGGGGGAGGGGGAGCCACCTCATTGGCTGAATCGCCTATTGCCGAGTCTGCTTTTACCGATTCGGTAAAATCCGATTCGGTAAAATCCGATTCGGTATTATCCGAATCGGTAAAAGCCGAATCGGGTCATGCAATGCATTCCTATGGGCTTTTTCGCCATGGGTCTATGATTGCCGATTCGGTTTTTACCGAATCGGCTTTTACCGATTCGGTATTCGCCGAATCGGAAATATCCGAATCGGTGGTAGCCGATTCGGTATTTTCCGATTCGTTGTTGGCCGATTCGGTAATTTCCGATTCGGACCGAGCTGAATCGGAACGTACCGAATCTCATTACCGATGCCGACCGAATCGGTTTTCATTCGGTATTTTTTTCCTACATCTCGTTTTCCGATTTCAGAATACCGATTCGGCCCGCCTCGGTATTTTGAAATCGGAAAATCCCGTTTACCTACATCGGGCCCTAAATGTGCCAAGGTGAGTTTACCACAGAGCTGCTGTTAAATACCACCTGAGTGTTCTCATTGGCTGGGAGTCGTTCTCAAAGAAAGCGGACAGGGAAAGTTCCTCCGGTGGTAAATGTCGCTATGCTCCCAACCAAGAGACCTCGGACACAGGGCACCAAGTCCCGCAATGAGGAACTAACAAGCAGTCAGATTGAAGTACACCGACCCATATATATAATAACATAGGGGTTATTTACAAGCCCTTGCGCCGCTGATACGTCACTTTTTCCCGTGTTAAAAGTGACGCACCTGCGACTAAAGGGGCTTGTAAATAAGCCCCCATATCTTGGCCGGAGAAGCAGAGGAGAAAGACTTCCATGCTGACACACTGGCGTGAAAAGCTGATGATCCTGCATGCAGACACTCCAGCTCGCAGTGGTCTGACCTCCCTCATGGAGTGGCCATCTCGAGACCAAGATGGGGTCCCACAATCTTTCACTTCCGGTAATTGGGTTGGCTTCAGCCTAGGAGGATTCTTGGCTCTACACCTGCATACATGCTAGATGCGCTTAGGTACATCTAGTTAGGTTTGCATCATACTGTCATGTATTTATTTGCTTGCATATATTCTTTGGTTTAGCACTATGGTAGAAATCTATCATCCCTTCACTCTGTTGATGCATATAATCATTTATATTTGTTTCTGTTTTATGGTTGTTTCAGCACACTTATTTTACACTAGAATGACGCTGGTTCAATAAATGCTCATTGAAAACGTCCCCACCGAATTTATTCTCTGTATCTCTCTGAGACAAAGTGCATACAAGTAGCTGAGCAAAAAGTACTGTACTGTTTCCACAGCCCCTGATGGGACAGGGTTAAGTAATGTTCGATAGTTGCCAAGAACTATTCTCTCCTTGGTAAGAGGAGCTTACAGTGGCACTGTGAGGTAGCCGGTGTACAGGCAAACAAACCTGGGGGGGGAGTCTATGTTGTCTAAACACACAAGATACTATATAGGCTTATAGGAACTACATGACAGTGGGAGAGAGTGAAAAAATAAAAGAGAACCAGAATGAGATACGCAAGGGAGTATGGAGAAGGTCCCAGTTTTAGGAGAGCAGTAGAGCAAATACTGAGTATACAAGCTTCCCAGGTTCGCCCAACCTGACTCCGCTTACTGGAATATCATCTAGTTGAAGAGTGCCACCCATGCCCATGTTTTTATGGTTGAAGAAAAAAAACAGGGAGCAAATCACTAAAGTTAAATGTTGCTGAGATAGCTCGCCTTGAACACTTGGATTCTAGTCTGACTGAGAGACAAGGTTGAATGGTAACCTAAAAAGGCTGAGTTGAATTAATATGTCAGAATGAGACTACACAAAGGCAGGGTACTCATGAGCTGCATAAAAGGTAATACTTGAAAGTAAATATTACAGTTTAAATACATTTACATAGGATGTTCTTCACGCACATTCCGACTTCATACCAGACGATACACTAAAGGCTTTTCTGTGGTATATGAAATCTTTGGCTGGTGCTGCTAGATCGAAAGGAATACCACCCCTTCCTTAAATGGGCCTCGCCACAGCTCACAAATGTAAAAATTCCCTTTCCCCCACTCCTTCTGCATTTCTGAAACTCTCCAAAACGATGAGACAAGATTGACATGTAGTTCTCAAAACTTGATCTCCTTATTTCTTGGCAAGTAATACTGGGTCTGAGTTTGTCCTCTTCCCTACTAAATACAATTATCTAATACTGTATTTGCCCATGCCTCCCGTTCTCGTTTTATGTGTCTGCACATTTTATAGGTCCATCAGGAAAGAAGCGAGACCTCTCTCCATGCAAACTAATTCCACCAACTAGCAGCTGTGGAGAGGAGATCAGATTTCGTAGCCTGTAAGATGGTGCACACGGCCTAGTTAGCATGTAAATGTAAATTGATATTTGTATAGCGCACTACTCACCCGCAAGGGTCTCAAGGCGCTTGTACGAATACTGCTGTGGAACCCATCCTGGCTTTCCCTGTGAGGCGTCCACTCCTCGGCACCCCCAAGTTGGAGGCCAGGCATCCTTAGCGTTGTGGGGGCCGTTGTGGAGATTAAGCAAGCTATTGCCCAGAGTTGCAGAGTGGGACTCCATGATTGGAATAGGCACTGAGGCGAGAATTATCAGGTCCGTGGAATTTTTGAGCCCAAGACCCGCCGAGGCGGGGAATTGAACCCTGGTCCTGGGCTAGACCTCTGCATCAGGGTCTGCCGCTCTAATCATTGAGCCACACTTCTCTAGCATAAGTCAAGAAAATGCACATTAACAGGTCACATTAAAATCGTTTCAAAAGTAATAATATCAGATAAGTGTTCACATGTAAGTTTGAATATGCTTTACTATTCTGCACTTTGATAATAATAAACAATTCTATTAATGCCCGAAACACTACTACAAGCTCATGCCCCCCAGGCACACAAACACACACATATACATCTGGAAGAGGAGGAACACAAACCTTACTTGCTCCTCTCTGACATGAGCATGCACACTATTCGCCTTCAAGGCCGGCCCATGCTTGCAGGCTCCTCCATCTACTAATTCTGGCTAACAGAACACCAGAGCCAGGTCCACGAGCATCTGCCCAATCAAAAGCCGAAATAGTGTTGGGGGTACAGAGCAACACCTTTTTTCTACATTGCGACTTCTGACAGGGCAAGAGGGTGTACGATTGGCAAGCATTATATTATATCCTGCACTGCCTGACACTAGTGCAGCATGTCAGATATGTATTGTGACTATGTGAGAGACGTGCCTAAATTTGTTTTCATCTAATTTGTGGCAGAGCCTGGTGGTGGTGGTGGTGGACGTCTTGGCGCCCCTTATGAAATAACCACTGCTGCTCCAAACATACAACTCTATAGGTGTTTCCTTACATGTGCAGGGTTGCCTTTACAGAAACACTTTTACTGCTTCTATTTCCTGAGCACAAATGAGAAAATCCACCACAACTGTCGTATTTTCTGTTTTCTAAGATTTACTTTATGAGTGTAGAATTCCTCCAGAGCCTAGTCTATCACCACTGATCGGAATTTATATTTGTAAACGGAAAACTTAGCACAACTTAATTTAAACAGGCACGCGAAATGTATTTGGCTAAACAAAACTACAGGAAATGTATTCAACCATGCCTTCCACAGTAAGTAATTCACATGACATTCAAATAAAAAAGAAGAATCAGAAGTTCGATGAACATTGTTAGTACCAGCAGCAACATCATCAATATGTCAGCATATCATTTGAGTGTCATGAACATTTCCCAACGTCAAGGCTATAAATCAGAAAAAGGTAACAGTGAATTCGAACCCATGCTCATCTCTATGATTTTTTCACTTGAATCTGGTTTGATTCTTTTAATTATTTTCACTAAAGGAAAGCCCTTTTTCCACAACAGGATTGTTTTACGCTTTGTTCACCCTCCTTGGCCACTCTATTTCCCTAGTAAATGCCCCTTTCCATTACCTCTGTTTCTTTTATGGTTGTCAAGCATCCATGGTTCTGTTATTTCATACACTGAATTAGAAAGAGAACTACAGCACTCCCAAACTGTTTATGTTCTCTGTTTTTGCCCACTACTCACTAGTTTGTTTGTTAGTTTTCCTATTCCCTCCTGTTAGGAATTGTTGAATTTCTTTGTAAAACCTTCACCACCGTAATGACCTGGGATTTGATATCCCAGGTCTGTGATGTATTTCCTCACAAAATATGTGTTGATGTTGGCAATTTTCATATTATATTTCTTATTCTCATTAATGTTTTTTCAAAACGTTTGTGCCTCCATTTTTCGGCAAGTTTTTGCCAACTGAACCTGTTTTTTCCGTGTTGAAATCACAACAATGTGGCTAATTAGTCTTTTAACTCGCACTGTGGACCCTGATCATCCTACGCCATTTACACTTTCTTCCCCTTATCTTCATAATCAGTCGCTCCCTAATCATTTTGAGGCAAATGGAAGGAAACATTTAGCTCTTTAGACATCACTTCAGGTTTTGCAGGACATTCTAATACTGAAGAGTGCAGTCGTTTATAGGTGTGATACAACCTTAATGCTACAAGCACTGTGTAAAGATCATGAAGGAGTTGAAGCTACTCACCACATGTCGCAATCTGTTGTTATCCTCTCCAATAACCAAGTGGATACATTTTTTTTCTCAACATGTAAGACAATTTCAACTACCGCTGCAACATCATGTCGATCCAAGTACCAAACAGAATCCTACTTCGATTCGAACTATGGCGCTAAAGATAATTAGAAATGCCACGCTCAGGGCAGCTAGGAGGCATCTGGAATCCAAATAGTTATTGAATGCACAAAAATCATAGACAGGCAGACCAAAACGATAAACAACATCACCTCCAACAATTTCGGTGTACTCTTTATTGGGAAAGTAAGAGCCAGGTCTCAAGAACATTTTGGGCACTAGTAAATAGGTAAATTAACAGAAATACCAGCCAGGGGAGTGCAAACATCTCAAAGCAAGAATGGGCAACATTCCTGACCGGGCAATTCCAGGTGGACAATAGAATTGAACCTACTTTGATTAATAATGTTACACCTTTAAAATTCGTCCACAAGGAGTGGCTGGTCCATTCGCAACCCACACCCAGGTGAGGACATTTCCATCACTCAAAGAAGGCTGGTCAATATACTAGCCAAAGTAAGACCTGATGGAGCGTCTGGCCCAAATGGCCTGCCACAGGTCCTGTTTAAATGGAATATTTCTTGTTGGTTAATCTTTTCGATCATATCTTACCGAGCTCAATTATACCCAACTCATGTCTCGGTGCGACAATCCACCCAATTTACAAGTCTGGCTCCCGTTCATCTCCAAATAACTAAAGGCTGATATCCTTATTGGACAATGAGATAAAGTATTTTGCCAGTCTCTTACTCGAAGACCTGAGATGTTGGGATGACTCAAAAGAATTGTTCCCAAAAAACCAAATAGGCGTTGTGGCAAACTCAGGCACACTGTCCAATCTTCTAGCCTTATCAATACTTACCAATAAAGCGAATGTGTACTCTAAGGCACTTTTTGAGCGGGTACCAAGGGAGGCCCTTTGGGCTAAGCTAACAAATTGGGAAATTACTGCCAAACTTCTGGAGTCAACTGTCCAACTGCACACTAAAACCTGGATCAAAGTTAAGATTGGCACTGTCTCTCACCTATCTTGAAAAATACAGACATCGAGGGGACTCAAACAGGGATGTGTGTTTGCTCCTCTGCTTTTTGACTTGTTTTTAGCTGACCTTTCATCAGATCGATGCATTAATAGCCATTCCCCTAGGATCAATGGTGCTCAGTTCAGCAATCTCTTTTATTCTGACACCCTTGTTCTCCTCAGTCTCACAAGAGTTGGGCTGCAACGGTGCACAACTGTTACCACGCATTTTTTACCACGCACTACACTTACAACGCAGGCATTACCACGCATACCATTACAACGCATTGCGCTGGGGGGCGCTCTAGGATAGGGAATAAGTTTAATTTTATATCCAACACCTTCCCTAGTATCCACGGGGACTGGAGTTGGAATATAAAATTATACTTACCACTATCCAGCACCTCAAAGCGCTATGCGTTGTAACGGTATGCGTTGTAAATACCGCGTTGTAATGGTATGCGTGGTAATGGTATGCGTGGTAACGTCATACATCCGCTGCAACAACTGCTAAATAAATTATACAGCTACACAGCCACAAATAACTTGGAGGAAAATCTAAAAAATATAACAAATGGTCATATTAGGTAGGAAATCATACAGAGGTGGTGGTTCGTCATAAAACAACTTCCCAATCTCAGTAGGAGAAACATATAAATACATGGTGATCAACATCGACTCTAAGGGCAACCTTGTCAAGCACCACAGTAAAATACCGATAAAAGCCATGGCTCTTCAAGTCAGCCCCCCTAAACTTTCTAAAAAGTTAACAGGTCCAAGCCTGGCTCCAATGTTGGAAGTTATGCAAGCCAAAATAGGCCCCACCTTGTTGTAAGGCTTTGAGATTTTCTTTGGCATGCTCAGCTACGTATCAAACCACCAAGTGACTAAGATCTAAAAAAAGGTTCTTCAGCTGCCAAAAACTTCATCCACAGCACAGATCCAATTAGAGCTAAGCCTCCTGAACTACGAAATGCAAAGCGCTGGCTTTCTGTAAACTGTGCCACAAGTTTAGGCAGGCTGGAGCTGGCTCTTTCGAGTCCTTGCGGTGGTCAGACATCAGCTTCAACAACACTGTTGAGTCATACAGTCAGTTTCTTAAGGTATGTGCGCAGCAACTAACAGCAAGTGAACTGTGAAACCTTAATCAAGGTAAACAAATATTCAAATGAAGTATAAGAAGCGTATCCAACTGTGCTCCTATTCGTCCGGAAAGGCGATCCTTGCCAAACGCAAGCACGCATGGACAGTAATCGAATCCTATCACCTGGCCTCTCTTCTGCTTGCACATATCCCCTGCAACTAAAACAGAGATTTCTGGCACTTAGACTGGGTGAGTGGCATCTTTTGAAACATCTACCCCTTTGCCGGCGACCATCAGACAAGCTTGCATGTAGGGGTTGCGGGGAATCAGTTGAATCCCTGGAGCACGTTGTATGGATCTGCATTGGTTTGATGAACCTGCACAGATCAAAACTGAGGTCTGATTTGAACAAACTGGGAGTCTGGTGCTGCAGGCAGGGCATCATTGCAGCACTGAATCCAGAGAGATCAGCCCTAAACATCAGCTTTACAATCATTTATCTTGCATATCGTAAGTCCAAGCAGCCTTTGGTCACTCAGAAAATCCAGCTTCCATGCCAAAATGAGGAAACAGTCACTTGCTGACATAACAACAGTACATTATTGAAGTAGCCCTTGCCGTATTTTAGTCTTCTGATCCGGTAACTCGGTGACACTAATGGTAGTTTCACCAAATTGAATCACTCCATAAGTCAGCAGCACACCTTTGGGCTGATACTCCACCTGACCTAGTTTTACTCCACGTGCAATTTAGAACCCATGTTTATATTGAAAAACTGTGCTCCTTCAATAAGAGTGAAACCCCGATTATGGGACTACAGAACTCCAAGCTATGAGGCTGAGGAATAGATGTATCATCAATGTTTTGTTACTGATCATTGTAACTCTGAACCTCACACTAAATTTGCAGCAGTACAACACATGAATAAATTAAAATTGATTTGGAGCATCCATTGAACTATTTATGGAAGATTTGTTGGACATACAGTCCTAAGCTTCTTCCTGAGTTTGCACTGGCTCACAAACGTGTACTCCCTTTTGCGCTATGTTGCACTCAATCTTGTTTGGTGGCTACCTCGTTTTTAGAAGGGATTTTTTCTTTTATTAAATGTTATTATTAATATAAAGCCACTTTGTGCTAGCACATAAATGAAGGCTACCTTGCTCCAGAAGAAAACTTTGATCTAATTATTAATATTCTACTGTTTCACTCGTACTGATTTCGATGGAAGCAGTTCAGGGCAAAACATTTGATCAAAGTTTTCATACATATTGTAATGATTTAGGGCTAAGTGGGACCTCCCAACCCAGGACCCGGCTCACAATTTTTCTCCAGTACATGACATGCATCTCTCCAGTCTTCCATCTCCGTGAGGCCCAGCCAAGACTCCGAGCGACGCCTAAGGTGGTCTAGAGAGGTTTGGGAGTTGTTGACTAGAGAGCCGTAAATCCTAGATACCCCCTTCTTTCCCGAGATCTCCCATTCGGATTTGGACCTCCAGAGGACTAAACTCTGGGAACTTGATGCCCGGAGGTGTGAAAGGAGTAAGGGCATGTCGGAGTTGTAGGGTGTTGTGAGCTGGGTGGGGTGCAATGCGTGTTAGCTCTGTAAGTCCAGGAAGGAGCACATATGACTCCCTCGCCATATGTCTCCCTACTGCAAAATCCCAACCGATTCCTGTTGGACTTGGCCCTTCTGGCAGGTTCACCCCTAAACTTTTTGCTTGTTGAATGTGAATTGGTGGTAGTGATTTTTGGTTTCTGCGCACTTTCACTGTGGCCCAGTGGAAAGTGGGTACACACTCTGCGTGCGTGGAGTAATGTTGCCCTGCCCTCCAATAGGAATGCATGGGGAATATCTGGGTCCCTGGTAGTTCCTGATGCGTGATGTGTACAGGCTCGAGTCTGGTATTTGCAGACTCGTGAGATTGAATACTGCACAATGGTATATGCGGAGTGTATAGGTCTAGTGGGGAAGTGCCACTTCTAGACATTGATGTGTGTGTGCAGTGAGGGTGCTGGAGCGTGATTGGCTGGAGCGTGATTGGCTGGAGCTGGCTGGCAAGCCTGGCTCCAGGAAGTCTGGATGGGTCTGTCCAGGAGTGAGTGGAGAGATCAGCATGAGTGATGTGAGGGAGGGCTACACCTGGTTCCTGAATGGGACTGGGCTTTCCCCACACAAGGCTGGCTCCGCCCCCTGTGGTGCGTCCAACGACCCTAGCCTTCCTAGTGAATGAAAGGGGTGGTTGAGCCATCAAGGGTGCTCCAAAACCAGCTGCGACTGGTTTCTCCCCCACCCTACACCTACAGACAAAGGGTTGTACAGTATAAAAAGGGGCTGTGTCCCCATGAATGTTGTTCTCTTCCAGGATCCTGCCAGAGGGGGCTGCTGCTGTTGCTGGGGCAAAGGAGGACCACCACTTGGACTGCTTCCCTGCCTGGAGGCCCAGTGAGCTGGATCTGGGCCCAGCCTTGCCCCCCTGTCTGCCTCCAGAACCTTGCTGGAGCTTTGCTTTTGCCTATAGCGCTGAGAGCGCTTTACTTTTGCCCTAGCGCTTCAGAGCGCTGTATTCTTGCTGAGAGCACCTGGAAGCGATTTATCTCTCCCCCGAGCGCCTGGGAGTGCTTTATCTGATTTTATCGCGCTGGGAGCCCTTTATCTGATTTTATCGCGCTGGGGGGGCTCTGGGTGCCGTTAGCGCTTGAGAGCACCAGATTCCCCTGTTGCAGCTGCCCACACCGCATATTGGCCTCGAGTATTTTAATTTACGAGGGAGCCTACCCCTCGGATATTGATACCCCGCCTGCCTGCCTAAAACGGGCCGCCGCGCTGCCCGCGATGACCCGGAAGTGTTGTGGCCGGCCGGCCAATCGCAGTGCGGCCCCGAGACCAACGAACTGGAAGTCCAGCCCTGCAGCCGCAGAGCGAGAGAGAGCCGGCGCCTGGACTTTTCCCCCCGGGGCTCCCAAGAGCGAGGGAGAGCCCCGGAGAGAGAGGGAGAAGTGTGAAAAGGGAGCCCCCGAGGAGCGGGAGCTCCCGTGGAGAGCCGCTGAGGAGTCCCGCCCGCGGCACCAGAGCCGCCGCCGTACGAGAGCCGGTGAGTGCAGGAGGGAGGGGGGACTTCCTGATTCAGAGCAGAGCGGCCCCGGTTGACAGCGGGCCGCTCCACCAACCGGAGCAGTGTCCTGACGAGCCCCGAGAGGCTCCACCAGCAGCCGCATTTTTGTAGAAGATCCCACGAGGCTCTTGGGGGCATTTTCGATTCCCGAGCCTAAGAGAGGCTCCAACGAGCGGGAGCACTTGTGTCGGACCCCCGAGGGCCCCGGGGGGCCTTTGGTTACCGAGCCCTGAAAGGCTCTGAGGTGCCACAGTTGCAGGGCACAGTTTTGATTATTCGGAGCCCCGAGAGGCTCAGCAGCGCCTATCTAGCTTGAGAGCCCAAGAGAGGTTCAAGGCGCCCCAAGTGGTCCAGGGTCCCCCGTGAGGGACCCCACCACCCAGCGAGGCTGCATCTTTGCTTTGAGAGCTCAGAGAGGCTCTAGGGGGCATTTCTTGTGGCCAGAGCCTGCGAGGCTCCAGCATTGCCCCCCCTCATTGTTGCACCAGCTGCCCAGCACTTCGTGGGCAGCTGCTATGTTTAGGCCCCTGACATTGGGACTAGGCATGAGCGGGATATCCGTTACGCCCGCGGATTTTGCGGATTTTTGGGAAATCCGCAATCTGCGAATTTTGCGGATTTGCCGCAAAATCCGCAAAAACAAATCCGCGGACGTAACGGGTTGAAAAGTTGAACCCCCACTCATGTAACTATTTTACAATGGCGCCAGCAAGCTGCCAGCGCCGTTGTAAAATAGTTACAAAGTTAGCTTGCACAGGAACCACTAGATAAAACGAAGCAGGTGCTGCTTTATTTTATCTAAGTGCTTCCTGTGCAAGCTAACTTTGTAACTATTTTACAACGGCGCTGGCAGCTTGCTGGCGCCATTGTAAAATAGTTACATCATACATGCCAACATTTCAGAATAGCAAAGTGGGAGATTTAAAAAAAAAATCGGGAGAATGGGGCCTTGAATCGGGTTACTGGCATGTACGGGCTTCAATGCGCGCAATGGCAGGCAGAGAGAGGGTGATGCAAGTGCTGTGCACCCCCCACCGGTGGGCTTTCCAGGGCGCACATACAGCCGGCATGTCTGTTACATGAGTAGGCTGGGCACATTGTGTTCGCACGGGTTTCTGCAAGTTCGCGAGGGTTTTGTACAATTTTGCAATTTGCGAAATTGTACAAAGTCCTCGCGAACTTTCAGAAACCTGTGCGAACACAAAAAAAAAATCTGCAAAATCCGCGAGAATCCCCGGATTTTGCGGATTTTCGCAATCCGCAAATTCGCAAATCCGCAAATTCGCGGATTGCCAATCCGCAAAATCCGCCCATGCCTAATTGGGACACAGGGCGTCCTAGCCCCAACAAGGCCAGAAGGCCTAGGGACTGCCACAGGTTGTGGCTCATGTGAGTTTTGCGCAAATGCTTGTGCTTGCACCTCTGAATGTGTTTTGATGCATCATGTGTTTCCTTCCCTACACCTCTGAATGTTAATGCATCACGTGGAATGTTCCTATGCTTATACCCCTAAATGTTGGTGATACTTAGGTGGTTGTTTTTCTCCTAGTACAGGTGTTGCTAGTGAGGTCTTGGTTCCCTGCGCAATATTTTCCTAAGGTGGTTAGGGTTGCATAGGAGGTACTTACCCTTTACCAATATTCACTGGTTGGGTGCTACACTTTCTATTTGGTTCTACAAGTGTTCTATGTGCTAATTACTATTCCTAAAAGTGCATATTCCTGACAGTGGTCCATGTGGCCCTGTCTTGTACATGTCCCCTGTAAATTCTGCCCGTGCCTGTTGGCACATTGTAAAGTGTGTGTTTATCTAATGTGTTTTTGCTATAATACAAAGGCTATTTTTATATAACCTGGTTTGGAGTTTCCTTTGTGGTGGGCCTTGGGTGTTGTTGCTGGGTGTGCGCGCAAACACTTAACCTACATAGCCTCCAAGTTTAGCCTGGCTGCTCGCGTCACATTACCTGGAGGGTGAGCAGGGGTTATCTTGGTGTGTAACTCCCTTGCCCTGAAGTGGAAGTAGTGGTCTCTGACTGACTTTAGCGCAAGCCTTGGCCAGCCAGAGATCCTGTTTCTAACATTGGTGGCAAGCAGTGCGGATCCGGATTTGTGTTTGCGCTGTACCGCAGTGGCAACTGGCCGCACTACAAAACTCTGCATTTTAGATGACCACATTTTTGGGATTATTGTTTTTGGAAGTTCTGTTATTTCTTTTCCTAAGAGTGTCATTTTCAAATAGTGTTCAGTGCATTTGTTCCCCCGCCCCGCGCCCAGAGTTTGGTACCTGTGTCACGTGTGGTCAGGTTGAGAAATCAGGGGTGGTAGAAACTGCCTTACCAGTCCGAGGGGGGGTGTGTGTGGATGAATGGTGTGTTGCCTTGGACAAATGAGTGTGAGTTCTCTTTGATAGGGAGCTTGCTGAAGACTTTGAATTGTGTACTCTTACTTCAGACTGTTAGGTCCCCTGTGTTGCATGTGTCTGTGAGCATCCTGCCAAGATGGAATCTTCTTTTAACCTCTGTGGCCTGTTTAGGTACAGTATGCATGCGTTGGTGCAGTTTAGTGAGGAGAGAGACATCACAGTGAATGAGGTCAGACACCCAGTCCAAGCTTAGGGATAACCTGATCCTATGGCAGAAGGATGACTGGGAACGTGAGCATAGGGAGAAAGAGAGGGCCCGGGCCTCACACCATGAGGGTGGTGGGTCTGTGGGGAGCCCTGAAGAGTCTGAAGAGGAGGATGAGGATGACAGTGAATGGGCGCCAGCAGAGAGCGAGGACCCCTTAGATAGGGAGTCCCTTGCTGGGTCCAGTGTCAGATGCAGCACCCCATCCCTTTCCCTGTCCCCAGATGAGTGGTTGGATAGGAGGGAAGAGAGGGAGCACCAGCTGGCTATGGAGAAGCTCAGGTTAGAGCATGCCAGAGAGATAGAGCAGCTGGGTGTGCAGGGTAGAATTGCAGCGGCTGAGAGGGCCTTGGCCAAGGAGAAGATAGCCCTAGAGGGTAGGGTATCCCCTGACCGCAATTATAGTTTTCTGGATTCCCCAGGGAGGGTTGAGTCCAGTGGTGGCAGCAATAGAGAGTTCAGTGCAGGAGGTCCCAGGCCCCTTCTCCAAAGAATAGTACCTTGTTACTGAGAGGACACGTACAGGTTGAAGTTCAGGGGTAGTAGGAGACTGCCTCACCAGGATTTGGGGGATTATGTGGATGATTGCCATGATGCACTGATTGATTGGATAGAGGTTCACGGGGAGCCTGATTTTGATGGGCTGCTCAACCTGGTTATCAGAGAGCAGCTGCTCAATTGTTTTGTGCCAGAGTTGCGCCAACACCTATCGAGGGGTGACTAAATTAGTCCTTGGAAGCTTGCAGAGGAAGCAGACCGCTGGAAGAGTGTCCGAGGTTCTGTAGAGTCATTGGGGAGTGAATCCAACAGTAGTGGTATAGGTATCTTCCAGCCCAGCGTGGTGGGAGAGGCTCAGTGTAGTCCAGCTAGGTCCCAGTATAGTGAGAGGGGTGGAGAGGCTGACTACCTGGCTCAGTGGAGCAGAATGTAATGTAATGTAATGTATGTGTTCTTGTAAAGCGCACTGCTGCCCAGAGGCGTCGTGGCGCTGTAGACCGCTGAGGAACCCGTCCTGGCTATCCCTGTGAGATGGTCCCTACTGGGTATCTCCAAGGTGAAACCAGGCATCCCCAGCGAATGTGGGGGGCCGTTGTAGAGATGAGGCAAGCTAATGCCCAGAGTTGCCGAGTGTGATCCCTGGTTAGAGTAGGCACTGAGGCGAGAATTATCGAGTACGCTGACCCTGGTCCTCGACCCTGCCGCGTCGGGAATTGAACCCTGGTCCCGGGCCGTTCTCTGCTTCCGGGTCTGCCGCCGCTAACCAGTGAGCCACACCACTCCACCGTCAGAAGTCAGTGGGTGGCTGAGAGTCCCCATATGCCCGAAGCCCTATCACAGAACCTGGGTGGTTTCTTGAGGGAACACCAGGTTGGGTGCCTAGGCTGTCCTGTTAGTACACTTGAGGAGGATCTCCTAGTGTCTAGGGAACCTGGAGCATCTGTTACTAGAGCTCCAGGGGTTCCAGTGTCCGGCTGTACTACTCCAGGAGGGAGGGCACAGAAGTCCGAAGTGAGGAGTGATTTGGGGATGAGTTTCCCAGTGGATGCACCAGTGGACCAGGGACTAGCCAGTTGGGCTAGATCTTCTTGGGGGGACCTGGGTGACGCCACTTCTGTTCTGGGGGATCTTCACGCACTGTCAGGTGGACAGGGGACGGGAGATCTGCGCCAGACAGACAGTCACATGACACATGGGTCATGTGTCAGCCTCCGGGGGATGGTGTGTGAGTCCCCAGAAGTCCTGGAGTGCCAGGCAATTATCCCACCCAGGGGTTTAGACCGAAGGGTGGGAGGCCAGGTTCAGGATCGGGTGGGGCGTCTGTCACCAGCGTCCTGGCCTGTGCTTCTTCCAGGGGTACCTCTGCAGTTGGGAGGGTGCAGAACTCAGGAAGGGGGCGCAGAGGGTGAGAGAGCCCACCTCTGACCCCAGTGCAACCTGAGGGGTTAAACACTAGGTTGGGAGAATGGCGTTCTGAGAGTACCCCTCGCAGGAGGAGGAGGAACCCTAGAAGAAGAGGTAAGAGGAGGAGAGCCATCCCTGAGACTCCTGGTCCGCCTGAGGTTTTAGACCCTAGGCTGGAGAACTAGAGGCAGTCTGGCCCTGTCGTGCAGACAGGAAGAGTGGAGAGTGGCTGCTATGTGCCAGGGGTTACTACCCCCCACTCTGTGAGTGGGCAGGAACCAGTGGCACCTGGGTGGCCTAGGGCCTGGTCCTGGCCGAGGACAGCTGGAGAGTACCAGTGGGGTAGCCCAGTTAGTCCCTACAGTAGTTTTAGAAAGAATCCCAAGGGTTCACGGTGGTGTAGAACAGGAGGGTGTCCCTGCAGTTGCGGGCCCGCGTCCGTGTTTTATCGCCCCAAGAAGGGAAGCCCATCACGGTGGTGATTGGTCTGCCCTGCGTTTTGGCTGGAAGGGGGTTGTGTTGGACTTGGCCCTTCTGGCAGGTTTGTGGTAAATAATTTTACCGTATCATTTTTCCATATAATTAATTATCAAAAAGGAAGCTCATTCAAATGAGAGGCAGAGTCCGTGGGATCTGAGTCATACGGGCTTTAATGAAGGATCCTCGAGGATCGGATATCATGTTCCATCACCACTAAGGTTCAGGAAGGGACATTCAACGTTTTATTAGCATTACACATTATATATAGTAAAACAGTACGATTGAAACCAATACAGTAGGCGTAACAGGTGAAAAGAGAGAGATAAAAACACATGTGCGTAACAGGAGGCGTGTAAAAAGGCGTACACATGGGCGTGCACTGGACATGTCAGAGAAACGTCATAAGAAACGTCACATGTGGGTGGATGCATAGAGAAAGTTTGCAGGATCAGCAGAAACCTATGACCTGAATGCGCGCGCAACTGAGCATGACGTGTAACTGGGGAGAACTGGGGGCTCTGACTTTAGCACTAGTGGAGGAGACTGGTGTCTGGGATGTCAGGGCAACCTGTACCTATAACATATCTGATATCTCATGTTTGGAGGATGTAGTGTCTGAAGTAAAAGGTCTCTCGGGCAGAGGCCGTTCAATACGGCCTGCCATGGTAACGGATTCAGTAAATCACTTGCAAGGAGGACAGGAAGGCCGGGCCCTTTGCTCTGTAGCCGGGAAGATGTTTTCCTATTTCACTAGACTGGAATGTGTTTTTCGAGGAGGCTGAGCAGATAACTGTAGGCAAAATGCGATTTTGGCAGGCAAGCAGGCCGAGCTGCGCACCGCTTCGCTGGCAGGAAGTAAGGCAGGGGTCAGGGATGCATACAGCTTTCGGAGACAGGAGAGATGAGACTCGGGGCCTTGTTTAAGGGCCTAGCTCGACTGAGCCAGGAAACATGGAGAAAACGTGTGCGAGATTCAAAAGTGTACCATGTAAAGACGTTGGCACCATAGGCCTAGAAGCCTAATTACCGGGATTTTCTTGCAGGACTGGATAGCTGACATGTTGAGGATGGACGCAAATGCATATGCGTCTTTCTAGCATGTACGGGACAGAAGTTACACGACATACAAGGAACATGGGTGCATGGATAGGGTGCGAGTGGGGGACACATTAGCTACCTGAAAATTTCTATTACCTCATTCCCTCCTTGGACCCTACTACACCCTTTAGGATATGTCTATATTCATGAGACCATCTATCTGTTCGTAAAGCATCATTTGTTCATCTTTCTTTATTCGGGAACGGGAACGTGTACTTGGACGGGGAATACAAGCTGTGGCGCACAAGCCGCACATCGCTGGCCCACATTGCAGACAGAGACAACAACTGAATACTATGACCAATATTATTCCTAGGAATGATAACAATCTCCATCCCCAGGCGGATATTACACTCCAGAGCCAACCGGACCAAGTCCAGGAGCCTGGGTTCTGGTGTATCAGGTGAGCAATTTCATGAAGCCGAGTTATGGCCTTATACACGGATGGCGCGTTATTAGGAATAAACACGCAACAACTGGATCCGATGACTCTACAAGCCCCGCCCCTATCGGCCAGGATGACGTCAAGGACAAGGCGATTTTGAAGAACAACAAGTCTCATAGCAGACTGCTCCTCGGTCAGGTTACCTAAAGCAAAAGTAATCTCATTCACTACTGCTTCCAAAGTTCTGGTCAATTTTCGAATTATCTTACTATTTTGGACAGGACCTATGAACCAGAAGTATCCTTTAATATAATCCTTATACTGATCCCATGCTGATTCAGAATAATCAATAACGGGGGGAAGGTCTCTCCTATGTCTCACATGTACAAGGTGTGGATTTCGATGATAATCAGGCGGGGCTAGGAAAACAGGTGGCAATAGGAACGCAATATAACACGTCCCATCCCAATCCAATGGCAGACGTACATAGGCTGTCTGACCACATAGGAAATAAGAATGGCGGGAAGCTTTGAAAGTAGACTTTCCTTTATCACTGAATTCGACCACAGTATTACAATCACTGTGTCCTAGATGTACTGAACCATTCTTTCTGACGCATAATTCACCTTTCACTGGCAAAACTGTAATAAACGGCAAGTCCGAATTAGTCTCAGACTGCACATTCAGGATCATGAGGTTAAGTGTAAAATTACCTAATCCATACACTTCATTTTTTAGATCGGTCCCTGTCCTTTGGGGAAGACCTTCTTGGTCCGGGAAACATATTTTATTTATGACTGTATTCAGGTTCCCCCATATCCAATTGCCTTGGGAAACCTTGGACTTACTATCTAGGGAAGACATTAAAGTAAACCATGCACCACACGAACCATTATGTGTAAACGGATAAGGAAAAAGGGGCAGAGCTCCCTTGTACTTCTGATAGGGAGGGAGTCGGCCACATACCCAGCAATTGGTGGCATTGCTGGTCTGGTGAGAATGATGTAACATACGGATGAATGTATTGTTGCGCATTGCTAAACGATAGGATAATTCATGGGGAGGCAGGTCACTAAAAGTGTGCTCTACAGTGTCATTAGAGGAAGCATGTACATGAGAATCAAGGGGAAAGAAAACATGTAGCATTAAACTTATGCATATGATCGTAAGACTCAGAAGAAACATGAAAATTAATGCGATAATGCATCTGCTGTGCAAAACTTTACAGTATTGTTTTCTCTTTTCGCTACGCCTATCTCTCTGACTACTTGGGCCTATCTTATACATGTCAGAAACCTGTCTAATCGCTTCACCCGAGGGGGACTTAAACAATTAAACGCTGTCTGACTTACTAGACCTTAACTTGGAACGATACTCCTGTTGGGGACTTTTCTCTAGCAGGGGGAGTTTAGAGTCAGTATCTAAAAGTGGGCAGTCCTTAATCGAAGTCTCTGGACACAGTCCGTGAAGTTTTTTAATGTGACTGGAGTGCAGCCATCCCTTGCGACCTTCCAGCATGACTGCGGTCCTCGTTGACATCAACACCAACTTTGGCTGCTTCCATCTGGGTTCCAGCGGACTTTTCCTGTCGAAATTTCTCACGTAGACATATTCTCCGGGGACGACTTCATGCGGTTTTACTTGGGTGTTGTCTGGGAAGGCAGCCGCGACCTGTGAACGACAAGATTGTAGTGCAGACATCAAGGATGCCAAGTAATCTGTCAGCATAGTACTTTCAACATCTGTAATTCGTCTGGGCATAGGCGTACCCCACATGTTCGGGGGACCCCCAAAAACAATCTCATACGGAGATAATCCTGTTCTAGAATGAGCTACCATTCGCATGTAAAAGAGTGCAACTGGCAGGGCAACTATCCAATCTACACCTTTTTCTGCACAGACTTTTGCTAGGCGTGTTTTCAGGGTTTGATTATGTCTCTCGACGAGACCTGCGGCTTCTGGGTGTCGTACACAGTGGAACTTCCACTGGTAACCTAACAGGAGTGATCCCTGTTTCATAAGCTCGGACGAGAATGGCTGTCCATTATCAGAGTACACGACACGGGGCAAACCATATCGTGGGAAAAACTCACGGACCAGCTGTTTGGCAGTGGTTACAGCAGTGTAATCGGGGACTGGATATGCTTCTGTCCTTCGGGAAAGAGCACATACGACTACGAGGACATACTTGAATCCGCGGCATCTGTCCATCTGGATATAATCCATCTGGAGGACTTCAAAAGGATGGTCAGGAGGATGAAATCCACCTTGTTCCACGGGAATACCTTTGCCTGGATTGAACTGACAACAGATCATGCAAGTACGCACTTTCTGTTTCGCTGCTGCTCGTAATTGTTTGTTGAACCAAAGATTCTGTAAACTGTCTAACATGGCTTTCTCTCCTAAGTGTGCTGGACTATGTGCTGTGTTAATGATAATTTGAACCATAGAGTCGGGGAGGAACCATGTGGCTCTTCCCTTCGTCATCCATCCCTGATCTGTCTGGATCCCTCCTTGTTCAGTCCATTTCTTGATTTCATCTGGGGTTGCATGTGTCTGTATGTCGAGTACTTCTAGAGTGGGATCCTTAACTGTCAGGCAATGTGTCAGTGAAGTTACTTCAGTCTTTGTCATATCAGTCGGAATGTCTGTCTGAGCTGTGAGTTTGGCTGTTCGATCTGCCAGGTCGTTACCCTGGGAAATAGTGTCGGTGACTTTAGTATGTGCTTTGCACTTCATAATGGCTATGGCTGTAGGCAAGTGTATTGCTTCTAACAGGGCTTGAATGAGGGGACCGTGTTGGATCTTGGTACCGTGAGAAGTTAAAAAACCTCTCTCTTCCCAAAGGACACCGAAGTCGTGAACGACTCCGAATGCATACTGTGAATCTATGTATATGTTTACTTTCTTGTTCTTGGCTAGTATACAGGCTTGGGTCAAAGCGATGAGCTCTGCAGCTTGAGCAGATAGTGTGTCAATACGATGTGTTTCTATGACTTCAGTTTCAGTGGTCACTGCATATGCGGCCACTAACTCTCCTGTGCTTGTTCTCATACATGAACCATCCACGTAAAGTGTCAGGTCGGGGTCGGACAATGCAATGTCTGTCAAGTCTTGTCGGGGCTTTGTTACTGTATTAATGACTTCTACACAATCATGTGGTGCTGGATCAATTGTATTCGAGGGTAACAATGTGGCAGGGTTAAGTATGTTGCAGCGTCTGATTTCTATGTGTGGCTGGAACAGTGTCAGTTCATAACCTGTCAGTCGTGCTATGGTCAAGTGTTGAGTCTGGGTTCGGTTCAGAAGAACTTCCACGGAGTGTGGAACCTGTACTGTCAAAGGATGTCCTAACACTATTGAATCGCTTTGTCTGATAGCTAGAGCTGTTGCTGCAACTGATTTCAGGCACGCAGGCAAAGCCTGGGCTACCGGATCCAATGTACTAGAAAAATAAGCACAAGGCTTATGGTGTCCTGCTTGATCTTGTGTGAGAACAGATAATGCTGTGCCATCGCGTTCTGTGACAAAAAGTGTAAAAGGTTTGCTGTAACATGGTGTCGCTAAAACTGGTGCTTGACATAAAGCTTTCTTCAAGTCATTAAAAGCTTGTGTATGTTCCTGAGTCCAAGGGAGGACAGTCGAAGTCGCTGCCTCCTGTGTTGTCAACTGTATGAGTGGTTTGGCTAGATATGCATACTGAGGAATCCATTGTCTGCAGTAAGAAGTGAGGCCAATGAAGGCCCATACTTCCTTTTGTGTCTTGGGCTGTGGCAGATGTGCAATTAACTGGATACGATCTGGTGTCAACTGTCTACCCCTCTTGGACAGCAAGTGTCCAAGGTATACCACTTGCTGGGCACAGAATTGTAGCTTCGAAGGGGACACTTTATGCCCCCTTTCGGCCAGGAAATACAAGACTGTCAGTGACGCGCGTTCGCAGTCACGTTCGGTCCGTGCTGTGATTAACAAGTCGTCGACATATTGCAGTAGAGCAGTGTCAGTAGGCATGTGAATACTGTCTAGTTGTCTTTTCAGTGCTTGGCTGTAAATACTAGGACTTTCCGTGAACCCTTGAGGTGCACGTGCAAATTTGAAGCTTCGGCCATTTAAACAGAACCCGAAAAGGTATTGGCTTTCGGGATGAATGGGGACACTAAAGAAGGCGTTCTTAAGATCGATTACAGTAAAGAACGCAGCTTCGGAATCAATGGCAGTCAATAGTGACGAAATATCTGGGACTACTGGGTACTGTGGTATTATACATTTATTGAGTTCTCGAAGATCAATCACCAATCTGTAGACTGGAGGTGCATTTGGGTCAGTTCGTTTAAGAATCGGAATGATTGGAGAATTACATACATTGGAGTCAGTTTCTACGACTACTCCTTGGGCAATGAGTTTGTCAATAATCTTCAGTAAGGCTGCTACAGCCTCGGGGGGCAATTTATATTGTCGGATTCGGGGCAGTACAACACCTTGCTTGAGTCTGACACGATAGGGAGTAATGTGCATACAACCTACATCAGTTGGACCTTGCGCCCATGAATGCTGTGGAACATCTTTCAATCTTGCATCAAAATCTCTCAACACATAATGACCCTTAAAGTCACGTAAAAATAATCTCACTCCTTCCGGAGAACAACATATTACTGCTCCTAGAGCTTTCAATGTCTTAATACCAAGCAGGTTTTCCGGACATGATTTCATAAGTAATAAATCTGTAGTTCGGGACAATGGACCAACTACAAGGGGAACTGGCTTCGATACTTCGTTAACAATAGGCTTTCCTGAAAATCCAAGGGAAACATTCTGTGAGCCTGAGAGGGGTGCCCCTGGAACCTCGTCATGACTAATGGTAGTTCTGCTCGCCCCTGTGTCAATCAAAAATTTTCTGTCTTTCCCTAATACCTGACTATGTACATAGGGACCCTCTTGATCTACAGGAACCTCGATAAGGGGCAAGCCAACCTCCCTCTCTAGGCTGTTTCATGTATACTGCTGGTAATCGGGGTAATCGGACTGTGCATACTGGTACATTTGCTGTGTGACATGTTGCGTTGCGGCAATAGGTTGGGGTTGGGGTACAGCTACTGTCTGTTGTTGTACATTCTGGGGAGGTTGCGTATTCTGTGGAATATTCTGTGGAACGTGTTCTGGTCTAGGCGGATGCGGTCTTTCTTTCGTTTTGCCTGTAGCAATATTATGTCTTAGAACGGCACATTCATTTATGAAGTGACCTGGCTGTTTACAATAATTGCAATTCCCTTTAACAGGAGCTGCAGAATGACTAGTCTGTGTGTTATGCGTGTTACCCCTCTTCTGACCATCTGCTTGAACGGACTGGGCAACTAGTACTTTCATTTTCGTGTCTTTCATACGTCTCTGTTCATGATCGTGTTCCTCTCTAATTCTGTTCTGGTGGTACTGTAACATTTGTAACATTTGGGAAGGCATATTTGCTTGCCATGTGCTTTCGACTTTCAATACTCTGTCTTTAACCTGGGGTAAGGAATTCTCGACTAATTTGGTCACAAAAAGATGTGGATATGACTCGCTACTTGTTTTCAGGCCACTATTAATAATGAAACATTTCTCGAATCTAGAATAAAAATCACTAGTGTCTTCGTCTTGTTTCTGTTTGCAGGCTGAGATTGCATCCCAGTCTTCCTTTTTAACTGTTAATAGTCTAGGCAAAACCTGTACTAATAATCCTGGTAATGCTTTAGTTTTGGTCCCGAGACCTGTACCTGGAATACGTGTATTTTCTTCGTCCTCTAATTCAGTCCAGATAATCTTTTTATCTCCCACCTCCCATTCTTTTTCTTTCAGTTTTTTGTAAATACCTGCCGGCAGTAGTACTTTTTACATTTTAAGGATATCGGGATACGTATATTCTCCCATGAGTAACATGTCTTTTAATTCACGGTGAAACCCTGCAGGATCTTTATCGTGACAAGGCACTATTTTCTTCATTTCCAATAATTCCATTTTGGTCAAAGGAGTGTATACGAATACGCGTTGAAGCGTGCCCCCTGGAATCTGGACGGGATGAACTTCTCGTAAGGGATTCTGTCTGTCTAGGTGATATGGCTGTCTTACTGGAGGTGGAACAGAAACAAAATGTGGAGTCAGGAAAGTTCTGTATTTGTGACGTTGTTCTAGAATGGTATTAATTAAATCGGTACCTAGGCCTCTCCATCTTTTTAGGAGTAATTCTTCCAATATATTATATAGGGGACCTGGATCAGAATGCTGGCTTTCATATAGTGTAA
This sequence comes from Lissotriton vulgaris, assembly GCF_964263255.1. NCBI lineage: Eukaryota > Metazoa > Chordata > Amphibia > Caudata > Salamandridae > Lissotriton > Lissotriton vulgaris. Next base: position 617,818,283 of record NC_141689.1, read on the forward strand.
TGAGATGTTGGATCATGTACATACCAGCTAGTCGCTGATCGTCTGGGGTAAGACTCAAAAACGTTTGCGCTACTGAATCATCTTTATATATGCTTTCATTTCCAGCCCATTGGACTGCTGACCGGGCTAGTTCCTGATCACGCATCGTATTAAGTTCATGGTAACCTATTCTTTCTTTCAATATTTTATCAGTGTCTTGGAATACATGTTCAAGAGAACATTGTTCTGGTATTGGGGAAAGGAAACGTTTCTTGTTTTCTAGACGAATGGGTCTGTCAAAAGGTCTGTCAAAAGAATACTGTTTAGGAAGCTTCACTCTACCTACGTACGCTATTGTGCCTTGATTTTCTACTGTATCATCTAAATTCTCCTCCTCTGAGGATTCATTCTTGTCGGACTCTGCTTCCCTTTCAGCCTTGCTTCTTTCGTGCATTGTTACGATTTCTTTACGGATCTTTCTGTACATGGCATCTATACAATTTTGTTTATCATGTTTACCATCAGCTATATTATTACTCCAATTTATCAGTACACCCATATCTTCTTTACTAGCACCCGGCCGATCTAGTTCCCTTATCAAACAATTTATCAAAAATCGTAAGATCATACTTTGTGTTTCAACTTTCTGATGTGCCATGGCCTCGCGAATACATTCTGGTCTCTCCCCAGTTCTAATAAAATGATATATATTGTCTAGATGGTTTGTCATTTCTGGTAATAGCATCAAATAATTTGCAACGCGACGTAAACGTAACGAGATTAACATCATGTCTCCCTCGCCAGGTACTGGGTCATATCTGCAATCTGTAATGTACTGTCTAAGGTTCGCGAAAGTCGCAGCTTTCGGTGTGCGTTGTAATGCTGCTTCTCTGTATGTCATTCGTTTTAATTGAGGTGGGGTGGTTACTTGAGGCAGACCTCCTACGGCGCCTCCTGAAGCGGAAGCGTGACTATCAACTAGCTGTGTTGAAACTGCTGGTGTCATAATTTGAAAAACAGGTGCAGGTAATGTAAGCGGACCCTGGGTAGTCGGTATAGTGAAAGGGTTGTAAGGACTGGTAGTAGGAAGAACAGCAGTAGTAGTAGTAGTGACGGGAATAGTTGTGACAGGGACAGTGGTGACAGGATAGGAAGTGGCAACGGATGAGGAAGTCGAGTCTTGAGCGGGTGGGGATGACGTGTCATGAGCAGACTGAACGGGCTGAGTAGGCTGCTGTACATTATTAACAGGTGGTACGGGTACATTGGTATATGCTGGAGCTACGTCATCTAAATAGGAAGAAAGGAAAATGTCTGCTGTGGTCTGTTTGTGACGGAGTTTAGTCAGAACCAATGGTGGTGGCAAGTTACGGGGTACTTCCGGGGTCGCCTTGGGCAGGCCCTCGGCAAGAACTGGATACATGCCTGTAATGAGTGCATTTCTTTGACGGTCTAATTGTTCTAATCTGACTTGTTCTCCTTCTTCTAGTAACTCTTTTTCTCTGGCTTTTTCAGATTCTTCTCTACTTCTCTCTGCTTTCCTGATTTCTTTCTCTGTTCTTCTATGCGATTCTTTACGCCACAATTCTATGGCATCTTTCTGGGATTGTCTGGCTTTCTTTTTCCACAATGCTTCTTCTACTCTCATGATGCACTCAGCATCCCATGTCCCTGGGACAGGCCATCTATATTTCTCTTCCAGGTCTTTGGTGTAGTCCACCCATAAATCTAGATACAGCACGGCATCTAAGCCATGCTTATGGTACATAAAATATCCTGGAGTGTCCCTAGGAGGGACGGGAACTGCTTCTTCGAGTATCCCTTTCCTAGTTCCTATCTGACGTAATTTCGAGAACAGTGGCATGATTGGAGTGATTCGGACGTGAACACAATAAACACAGTAATGAATAGCAAACAATCATTCACACCACGACATTAAAACACATTAAAACATGTCAGACTGAAATTACCTGGTACACAGAAAACACAAATACTGAAAATCTCGAGATACTGGATTACTAGATGCACTGCTAAAACAGTACAGACAATACCGGTCCCATAAAGAGACACGTCGGACCGTATCCACCTAAGTGAACACGTCTGGACCAGGTCTGTGTACCCAGACCTGTCTTGACCGGGCACAAATTAATGAACCCGTCTAGATGCGTTCCCAACAACGGTACTCACCGGGAAGCAAGAAACTGAAGGCCTCGGAAACTGGACTGGACTGGACTGCTACGACATCTGACTGCTACGCATCACACTACCACGCATGCGCTTCGGAACAGGTGGGCCTCCGGATACCTCGGACCTTGCTCTCTCGACTAGGGCTCTGGTCGGGATCCTCCGCATTCCTCACCGCCTCGTCTGGACACCGGTCCGCAGTCTCCGTCTCCCCCGTGGGCCCGAGGGAAAACCCGCAAACGTGCACGGTTTCCGTTGCAGCTGTAGAAGGGGTCAAAGCCTGCGTAACATCGCCGGCGAGTGAGGAAGGGGGGGGGGTTCCTGTTCGGGCGCCAAATTATGTGGTAAATAATTTTACCGTATCATTTTTCCATATAATTAATTATCAAAAAGGAAGCTCATTCAAATGAGAGGCAGAGTCCGTGGGATCTGAGTCATACGGGCTTTAATGAAGGATCCTCGAGGATCGGATATCATGTTCCATCACCACTAAGGTTCAGGAAGGGACATTCAACGTTTTATTAGCATTACACATTATATATAGTAAAACAGTACGATTGAAACCAATACAGTAGGCGTAACAGGTGAAAAGAGAGAGATAAGAACACATGTGCGTAACAGGAGGCATGTAAAAAGGCATACACATGGGCGTGCACTGGACATGTCAGAGAAATGTCATAAGAAACGTCACATGTGGGTGGATGCATAGAGAAAGTTTGCAGGATAAGCAGAAACCTATGACCTGAATGCGCGCGCAACTGAGCATGACGTGTAACTGGGGAGAACTGGGGGCTCTGACTTTAGGTGACTAGTGGAGGAGACTGGTGTCTGAGATGTCAGGGCAACCTGTACCTATAACATATCTGATATCTCATGTTTGGAGGATGTAGTGTCTGAAGTAAAAGGTCTCTCGGGCAGAGGCCGTTCAATACTGAATGCTAGTGCATGCATACGTGTCTTGGTGCAATGCGCGGGGCCATGGGCCTACCATGGTAACGGATTCAGTAAATCACTTGCAAGGAGGACAGGAAGGCCGGGCCCTTTGCTCTGTAGCCGGGAAGATGTTTTCCTATTTCACTAGACTGGAATGTGTTTTTCGAGGAGGCTGAGCAGATAACTGTAGGCAAAATGCGATTTTGGCAGGCAAGCAGGCCGAGCTGGGCACCGCTTCGCTGGCAGGAAGTAAGGCAGGGGTCAGGGATGCATACAGCTTTTGGAGACAGGAGAGATGAGACTCGGGGCCTCGTTTAAGGGCCTAGCTCGACTGAGCCAGGAAACATGGAGAAAACGTGTACGAGATTCAAAAGTGTACCATGTAAAGACGTTGGCACCATAGGCCTAGAAGCCTAATTACCGGGATTTTCTTGCAGGACTGGATAGCTGACATGTTGAGGATGGACACAAATGCATATGCGTCTTTCTAGCATGTACAGGACAGAAGTTACACGACATACAAGGAACATGGGTGCATGGATAGGGTGCGAGTGGGGGACACATTAGCTACCTGAAAATTTCTATTACCTCAGGTTCACCCCTAAACTTTTTGCTTGTTGAATGTGAATTGGTGGTAGTGATTTTTGGTTTCTGCGCACTTTCACTGTGGCCCAGTGGAGATTGCGTGCGCACTCTGCGTGCATGGAGTAAGGTTGGTCTGCCCTCCCATAGGAATGCATGGGGAATATCTGGGTCCCGGGTTGTTCCTGATGCGTGAGGTGTACAGGCTTGAGTCTGGTATGTGCGGACTCGTGAGATTGTTATGTTATGTTATGTTATGTTATTTATTTATTTATATAGCGCTCGGCTACTCAAAAAGAGTGTCCCGGCGCTTTATTGGAGAAAGGAAAAACTGCGACAAAATAACATAACACCAGACAAAAGAAAAACCAGAGTGCCAGACAAAACTCACAATAAACAGACTACTGAGTAAACAGCCAAGTTTTAAGGCTTTTTCTAAAAGCCATCAGGCTAGTGGCTCCCCGCAGAGCAAGCGGCAAAGAGTTCCACAGCTGTGGCGCCAGCAATCCAAAAGAGCGGCCTCCGAGGCGCGCTTTCTTTACACGTGGAACAACTGCCAAGTACAGGGATTCCGACCTCAGAGACCTGGTCGGTTGATAAAAGACCAGTCTCTTTTGGAGGTACGTAGCTCCCCCCTTGTGAAGAGCTTTATAGGCCAGAGTCAGAGCCTTAAAGGCGATCCGCTTGCGGATGGGAAGCCAGTGCAAAGTTTTCAACAGGCCCGAGGCACTGGAACGCCTATTCAGACCATAAATTGCCCTAGCAGCGGCATTCTGCACCACTTGAAGCCGCTGCAGCAAGTACTCTGGGAGGCCCAGGTAAAGAATGTTGGAATAATCCAACCTGGACCCAATCAGAGCCTGGACTGTCAATCTCCTGTGTTCCTCGGAAAGCAGGGGAAGAAACCTCCGCAGCATCCTAAGGATGCCGAAGCAAGTGCCCTCACCCCCAAGATCTGGGATTTCAAGGCTAGCCTATTATCCATCTTGACCCCCAGATACTTGGCAACCTGGGAGGAACAGGACGGAGGAAACATATTCATTGGCCACCAGGCCTGCCAGTCTGGCTCTGTGTCACACCCAAAGAAAAGTACCTCGGACTTATCGGAGTTGCACTTGAGGCTGTTCAGATGGAACCATTGAAAAACAGCCCCAAGGCAATCCCGAATACTCTCCCCATCAAAGTCACCTCCTCTCTTACAAGAGAAGAGGAGCTGGGTGTCATCCGCGTAGGATACGATCTGGGCGCCTCGCGACTCCACCAACGCCGCCAACGGGGTCATAATGATATTGAAGAGGGTCGGGCTCAAGATAGAGCCCTGTGGGACCCCGACTCCCAGAGGCGGCATCACGGCGGAGTCCGGCGGAACCCAGATCGTTTGCCGGCGGCCGGCTAGAAAGGAAGAAAACCAGTCGAACACCGTCCCCCGTAGGCCTATCTCAGAGAGTCTGGCGAGAAGACCATCATGGGGAACGGTGTCGAACGCCGCCGACAAATCTAACATCACCAGCATGACTTTGCCCCCCGAGTCCAGAACCCCTTTAATGGTTTCTGAGACCTCAAGGAGCGCAGTCTCAGTGCTATGATGGGGACGAAAGCCCGATTGGGTGGCATGCAGGATCTCGTTGGTTTCAAGAAAATTGGAAAGCACACCTTGAACGTGTTTTTCCAAAATCTTCGTGAGAGCCGGCAACAGAGAGATGGGCCTATAATTAACTGGGCCTTTGGATCTAGGCCTGGCTTTTTAAGCAAGGGAATCACCATCGCCTGTTTCCAAGCTTGTGGGACCACTCCATGCGTCAGCGAAAGATTTAACAGCGGGTTGGCCAGTGGGTTAATCACCTCCGCAACTTTCGCTAGAAATTTAGCAGGGCAAGGGTCAAGGGGTGAGCCCGACTTTAAATTGCCCATTAGAGCTAAGGAGTCAGTAGCAGAGATTGGTGGAAACACACTCAGCGTCACACCTGGCCCGGCCTGTGGCAATATGGTGATGTCAGGTTCAATGTGGACCGTGGACACTGGTGTCAGGAATGTCTCCTGAATGCGTTGGATCTTGCTCGTAAAGAAATCAGCAAGGTCCGTAGCCCAGGTACCTAATGGCTTCTCGTCCGAGGTGTTGGACCATGGAGAAGTGAATTCTCTCACAATGGAGAAAATCTCCTTGCAGGAGTTAGAAGCGGCTTCTATTCTTCTGGCTAGATATGCTTTTTTTTCCAGGCGAATGTCCCGGTGATAAGCCTTAACCACCGTTTTGTAGGTCTGCTTGGCAACAGTGTCATATTGTGCCCGCCACGCTCTTTCGGCTACCTTGCACTGCTGCCGCGTAGCCGACAGTGCAGCGGTGAACCAAGGCGCAGAGACCCGTTTCGGTGTCGGGCGAGATGTCAATTCCGGGGCAAGATCATTTAGCCTGTCAAAAAACCAGTCCTGCAGGGTCTGCAGATCCCTGTCCAGATCGCCGGAGAGGGGGCAAGGATGGACCACTGCTGCCTGAGCCAGCATCTCTGGGGTTACTCGGTGATATGCCCTATGGACACGACCCTGTTGATGTGCCAGAATAGGCAATGGTTTGACTATGCCCTTGATCACAAATTTGGCAAGAAAATGGTCTGACCATAAGACGGGAGTAATCTCTATGTCCTCAAGAGGGGAGGACGAGAATATCCGGTCAAGAGTGTGCCCCTTCTCGTACGTAGGCTCCTGTACATAGGGGATCAGCCCCAGCGGGGTCAGCGCCTCAGAAAGTTTAATGGCAGTAGGGTCGGACGGATCGTCCATCCGGAAGTTGAAGTCCCCTGCCACGATACAATGCTCAGCTTTCAGGGCCAGCCCCACCAGCACCGAATCCAGATCTTCAAAGAAAGTGCCAGGTGCACCAGGTGGCCTATACACGAGCAGTCCCTTGAAGGACTGATGTGGCGATAGAGTAATAGAAAAGGCTATGGTCTCCGAGCCTCGAATGTCCATTCCTGGCAGAATCGCACACGGGGTGCCTTTCCTGTCCAGCAGTGCCACTCCCCCGCCCCTTCCCTTGGCTCTATCCTTCCTGAAGATGTTATAGTCAGGCGGGATTGCCATGGCGACATCAGGGTTAGAGGAATCGCCCCACCACGTCTCCGTGAGCATGAGACATAGTGGCTTCTCTATATCTAGGAGCTCAAAGATGTCTTGCGCATGTTTACATGCTGACCTGGTGTTTAATAGCATGCAACCAAAGCCCACACTACAGGTGTTATTGATTGACCGTGGAAAGAGCGAGCGGGTCGGGCACCAGCCACAGCCCGGGCAACAGGATTTCCCATGATGACGTCCGGGAAAGACAGTGCAACAACCTGAGCCCTGAGGGTTGAAAGAACGAAGTTCCAGAGGGGAATAATGCAAAACAGGGGTCCCGGGGGGACACATCCCTGGTGGTAGAGTCCCACCCGCCGCTCCGCCCGCCTCCGGGACGCTGACGGGCGCAGACGGGCAGGACTCTGGCTTGACTCCGGCGAGAGTCCGGCGCTACCGCTGCGCGCAGGAGGCGAGCATTAAATAGGGCTCACCTGTGTTCCAAGTGAGCGCTAGAGCGCTCAAACAAGTGGCACACTCGCTACACAACACCCCCAAGATGGCGCCCAGCGCCAAACACGAAGGCAGACAGAAAAGTGTGACAGATCCGTGAAAAGCGCGGTGGGGGGCCCAATTTAAGGTGCAAGTGAGAGGGCACACAAAGATTGCTTTTAAAAACGGGGGAAATGCAAATTAGAACAACAAAAATACAAAAGCGGTATTTTTAAAATGACAGCAGCGCTGAGGATTACAAATCAGCAGCATAGCGCGCGTGCGTGCTACTACCTTCTCCAAGACCGAGCTACTGCCTAGCTCGCCTTAAGTAGGGCTCACCTGTGTTCCAAGTGAGCGCTAGAGCGCTCAAACAAGTGGCACACTCGCTACACAACACCCCCAAGATGGCGCCCAGCGCCAAACACGAAGGCAGACAGAAAAGTGTGACAGATCCGCGAAAAGCGCGGTGGGGGGCCCAATTTAAGGTGCAAGTGAGAGGGCACACAAAGATTGCTTTTAAAAACGGGGGAAATGCAAATTAGAACAACAAAAATACAAAAGCGGTATTTTTAAAATGACAGCAGCGCTGAGGATTACAAATCAGCAGCATAGCGCGCGTGCGTGCTACTACCTTCTCCAAGATTGAATGCTGCGCAATGGTATGTGCGGCGTGTATGGGTCTAGTGGGGAAGTGCCACTTCTAGACATTGATGTGTGTGTGCAGTGAGGGTGCTGGAGCATGATTGGCTGGAGCTGGCTGGCAAGCCTGGCTCCAGGAAGTCTGGATGGGTCTGCCCAGGAGTGAGTGGAGAGATCAGCATGAGTGCTGTGAGGGAGGGCTGCACCTGGTTCCTGAATGGGACTGGGCTTTCCCCACACAATGCTGGCTGCGCCCCCTGTGGTGCGTCTAACGACCCTAGCCTCCCTAGTGAATGAAAGGGGTGGTTGAGCCATCAAGGATGCTCCAAAACCAGCAGTGACTGGTTTCTCCCCCACCCTACACCTACAGACAAAGGGTTGTAGAGTATAAGAAGGGGCTGTGTCCCCATGAATGTTGTTCTCTTCCAGGATCCTGCCAGAGGGGGCTGCTGCTGTTGCTGGGGCCAGGAGGACCGTCACTTGGGCTGCCTCCCTGCCTGGAGGCCCAGTGACCTGGCTCTGGACTAAGCCTTGCCCCCCTGTCTGGCTCCAGAACCTTGCTGGAGCTTTGCTTTTGCCAATAGCGCTGAGAGCACTTTACTTTTGCCCCTAGCGCTTCAGAGCACTGTATTCTTGCTGAGAGCGCCTGGAAGCGCTTTATCTCTCCCCCGAGCGCCTGGGAGCGCTTTAACTAATTTTATCGCGCTGGGAGCACTTTATCTGATTTTATCGCGCTGGGAGCGCTCTGGGTGCCGTTAGCTCTTGAGAGCGCCTGATTCCCCTGTCGCGGCTGCCCACACCACATATTGGCCTTGAGTATTTTAATTTACGAGGGAGCCTACCCCTCGGATATTGATACCCCACTTGCCTGCCTAAAATGGGCCGCCGCGCTGCCCGCGACGACCCAGAAGTGTTGGGGCCACCCGGCCAATCGCAGCGCGGCCCGAGACCAATGAACCGGAAGTCTCGCCCTGCAGCTGCAGAGTGAGAGAGAGCCGGCGCCTGGTCTTCCCCCCCCCCCTGGGCTCCCAAGAGCGAGGGAGAGCCCCGGAGAGAGAGGGAGAAGTGTGGAAAGGGAGCCCCCGAGGAGCGGGAGCTCCGGTGGAGATCCGCTGAGGAGTTCCGCCCGCTGCCCCAGAGCTGCCGCCGCCGGTGAGTGCAGGAGGGCGGGGGGACCTCCTGATTCAGAGCAGAGCGGCCCCGATTGACTCCACCGACCGGAGCAGTGTCCTGACGAGCCCCGAGAGGCTCCACCAGCGGCCGCATTTTTTAGAAGAGCCCACGATGCTCTTGGGGGCATTTTCGATTCCTGAGCCTAAGAGAGGCTCCAACGAGTTGTAGCAGTTGTGTCGGACCCCCGAGGGCCCCGGGGGGCCTTTGGTTACTGAGCCCTGAGAGGCTCTGAGGTTCCACAGTTGCAGGGCACAGTTTTGATTATTCGGAGCCCCGAGAGGCTCAGCAGCGCCTATCTAGCTTGAGAGCCCAAGAGAGGTTCATGGTGCCCCATGTGTTCCAGGGTCCCCCCGTGAGGCACCCCACCGCCCAGTGAGGCTGCATCTTTGCTTTGAGAGCTCAGAGAGGCTCTAGGGGGCATTTATCTTGGCCAGAGCCTGTGAGGCTCCAGCGTTGGCCCCCCTCATTGTTGCACCAGCTGCCCAGCACTTCGTGGGCAGCTGCTACGTTTAGGCCCCTGACATTGGGACACTGGGCGTCCTAGCCCCAACAAGGCCAGAAGGCCTAGGGACTGCCACAGGTTGTGGCTCATGTGAGTTTTGCGCAATTGCTTGTGCTTGCACCTCTGAATGTGTTTTGATGCATCATGTGTTTCCTTCCCTACACCTCTGAATGTTAATGCATCATGTGTAATGTTCCTATGCTTATACCCCTAAATGTTGGTGATACTTACGTGGTTGTTTTTCTCCTAGTACAGGTGTTGCTAGTGAGGTCTTGGTTCCCTGCGCAATATTTTCCTAAGGTGGTTAGGGTTGCGTAGGAGGTACTTACCCTTTTACCAGTATTCACTGGTTGTGTGCTACATTTTCTATTTGGTTCTACAAGTGTTCTATGTGCTAATTACTATTCCTAAAAGTGCATATTCCTGACAGTGGTCCATGTGGCCCTGTGTTGTACATATCCCCTGTAAATTCTGCCTGTGCCTGTTGGCACATTGTAAAGTGTGTGTTTATCTAATGTGTGTTTGCTATAATACAAAGGCTATTTTTATATAACCTGGTGTGGAGTTTCCTTTGTGGTGGGCCTTGGGTGTTGTTGCTAAGTGCGCGCGCAAACACTTAACCTACATAGCCTCCAAGTTTAGCCTGGCTGCTCGCGTCACATTACCTGGAGGGTGAGCAGGAGTTATCTTGGTGTGTGACTCCCTTGCCCTTAAGTGGAAGTAGTGGTCTCTGACTGACTTTAGCGCAAGCCTTGGCCAGCCAGAGATCCCGTTTCTAACATTGGTGGCAAGCGGTGCGGATCCAGATTTGTGTTTGCGTTGTACCGCAGTGGCAACTGGCCGCACTACAAAACTCTGCATTTTAGATGACCACATTTTGGGGATTATTGTTTTTGGAAGTTCTGTTATTTCTTTTCCTAAGAGTGTCATTTTCAAATAGTGTCCAGTGCACTTGTTCCCCCGTCCCGCGCCCAGAGTTTGGTACCTCAATCAATCAATCAATCAGTGACACTTATAGAGCGCGCTACATACCCGTAGGGTCTCAAGGCGCTGGGGGGGGGGGGGTGCCGCTACTGCTCGAACAGCCAGGTCTTCAGCTTCTTCCTGAAGGAGAGGTGGTCTTGGGTCAGGCGCAGGTCGGTCGGGAGGGAGTTTCCTCCTGTAGTCGCTCTTCGGATGCGGGGGACGGCGGCGAGGGCGTGGTTGGCTGATCGGAGGTGGCGTTTGGGAGCGTAGAAGTTGATCCGGCTGTTGAGGTAGCTCGGGCCTTGGTCGTGTAGGGCTTTGTGTGCGTGGGTGAGGAGGCGGAAGGTGATTCTTTTGTTGACGGGGAGCCAGTGAAGGTCTCTCAGATGTCCGGTGATGTGGCTGGTTCGTGGGATGTCGAGGATGAGTCTGGCTGAGGCGTTCTGGATCCGCTGGAGTCTCTTCTGGAGCTTGGCGGTGGTACCGGCGTAGAGGGCGTTGCCGTAGTCCAGTCGGCTGGTGACGAGGGCCTGGGTGACGGTCTTCCTGGTCTCGGTGGGGATCCACCGGAAGATCTTCCGTAGCATGCGCAGGATGTTGAAGCACGCCGAGGAGACGGCGCTGACTTGTCTGGTCATGGAGAGGGAGGAGTCCAGGATGAAGCCCAGGTTGCGTGCATGGTCTGTCGGTTTGGGTGCGGTGCCCAGGGCGGGAGGCCACCAGGAGTCGTCCCAGGCGGAGGGGGAAGAGCCCAGGATGAGGACCTCCGTCTTGTCAGAGTTCAGTTTCAGGCGGCTGGTCGTCATCCACTCGGCTACCTCTTTCATCCCTGCGTGCAGGTTGGCTCTGGCGGAGGCGGGGTCGTTGGTCAGGGAGAGGATCAGCTGGGTGTCGTCGGCGTAGGAGATTATACTGAGGTTGTGTTTGCGTACGATGGCCGTGAGGGGGCTCATGTAGACGTTGAAGAGGGTGGGGCTCAGAGATGATCCTTGAGGGACGCCGCAGATGACTTCGGAGGCTTCTGATTTGTACGGTGGTAGGCGGACTCTCTGTGTTCTTCCGTCGAGGAAGGAGATGATCCATTCCAGCGCCTTGTCCTGGATTCCGATGTTGCTGAGGCGCTGTACTAGGGTGCGGTGGCAGACCGTGTCGAATGCCGCGGAGAGGTCTAGGAGGATGAGGGCCGCTGTTTCTCCATTGTCCATCAGGGCTCGGATGTCATCGGTGGCGGCGATGAGGGCGGTCTCGGTGCTGTGATTGGCTCGGAAGCCGGACTGTGAGGGGTCGAGGGATCCGTTCGTCTCGAGGAAGGCGGCCATCTGCTTGTTGACGGTCTTCTCGATGACTTTGGCTGGAAACGGGAGGAGCGAGATGGGGCGGTAGTTCTTGAGTTCGGTGGGGTCCGCTGTTGGTTTCTTGAGTAGGGCGCTGAGTTCGGCGTGTTTCCAGCTCTCAGGGAAGGTGGTGGTGTCGAATGATGTGTTGATGATGTCTCGCAGGTGGGGTGCGATGACAGCGTCGGCCTTGTTGAAGACGTGGTGAGGGCAGGGGTCGGTCGGTGATCCGGAGTGGATGGAGTTCATCGTGCGGATGGTGTCTTCGGTGCTGACCGGGGTCCAGGCGTGGAGGGTGGTGGTGGGGGGTGATTGTTCGGTCATGGTGTGCGTTGGTTGGTTGTTGAAGCTGTTGTGTATGTCCGCGATCTTGTTGTGGAAGTATGAAGCGAGGGAGTTGCAGAGGTCTTGCGATGGGGTGATGTCGTTGTTTCCTGCGCTGGGGTTGGAAAGCTCTTTCACGATGTTGAAGAGTTCCTTGCAGTTGTGTGCGTTGTTGTCCAACCGTTCCTTGAATGCTGTTTTCTTGGCGGCGCGGATCAGCTGGTGGTGCTTCCGGGTGGCAAGCTTGAAGGAGGTCCTGTTGTCCGGTGTAGGTTCCCTTCTCCAGGCTTTCTCGAGGGCTCGGCAGTTCTTCTTGGAGCTCTTGAGTTCGTCGGTGAACCATGGGGCTTTCTTGCTTCCGGGTCTGCTGGGCGGGGTCCTCAGCGGGGCGAGCTCGTCCGCGCAGATGCTGATCCACTTCGTGAGGTTGTCGGCGGCCTGGCTGGGGTTCGCTGAGCTGGCAGGAGGGTGCTGGCTCAGGGAGGTGGCGAGCTGGTCTGCTGTGATCTTGTTCCAGCTTCTGCGGGCGGCCTGTTGCTGGTGGTGGTGGGTCGTCGTTCTCTTGAAGGTGAAGTGGACGCAGCTGTGGTCCGTCCATTGAAGCTCTGTGGCGTGGCTGAAGTCGATGTCTGTGCTGGAAGAGAAGACTGCGTCGAGTGTGTGTCCGGCGAGGTGGGTGGGGGTGGACACCAGTTGCTTGAGTCCCAGGTTGGCGAGGTTGTCCAGCAGGGTGGTGGTGTTGCGGTCGTTGTTGTTCTCCAGGTGGAAGTTGAGGTCCCCCAGGAGGATGTAGTCAGCGGAGGGGAGGGCATGCGGGCTGACGAAGTCGGCGATGTCCTCGCTGAATTGTGTGCGTGGTCCAGGGGGTCGGTAGATCAGGGTGCCTCTGAGGGTGGTGTTCGGGTTGGTGTGGATCTGGAAATGCAGGTGTTCGGCGGTGGTCAGGGTGTTGTCGGTGCTGGTCGTGAGACGGATGGTGTTCTTGTGGATGATGGCGATGCCTCCTCCCATCTGGTTGGCGTTGCGGTCCCTCCGGACGATCTTGTAGCCCTCTGGGATAGCGATGGCGATGTCGGGTGTCACGTGTGGTCAGGTTGAGAAATCAGGGGTGGTAGAAACTGCCTTACCAGTCCGAGAGGGTGGGGGGTTGTGTGTGGATGAATGGTGTGTTGCCTTGGACAAATGAGTGTGAGTTCTCTTTGATAGGGAGCTTGCTGAAGACTTTGAATTGTGTACTCTTACTTCAGACTGTTAGGTCCCCTGTGTTGCACGTGTCTGTGAGCATCCTGCCAAGATGGAATCTTCTTTTAACCTCTGTGGCCTGTTTAGGTACAGTTTGCATGCGTTGGTGCAGTTTAGTGAGGAGAGAGACATCACAGTGAATGAGTCAGACACCCAGTCCAAGCTTAGGGATAACCTGATCCTATGGCAGAAGGATGACTGGGAACGTGAGCATAGTGAGAAAGAGAGGGCCCGGGCCTCACACCATGAGGGTGGTGGGTCTGTGGGGAGCCCTGAAGAGTCTGAAGAGGAGGATGAGGATGACAGTGAAAGGGCGCCAGCAGAGAGCGAGGACCACTTAGATAGGGAGTCCCTTGCTGGGTCCAGTGTCAGATGCAGCACCCCATCCCTTTCCCTGTCCCCAGATGAGTGGTTGGATAGGAGGGAAGAGAGCGCAAACACTTAACCTACATACCCGCCAAATTTAGCCTGGCTGCTCGCGTCACGTTACCTAGAGGGTGAGCAGGGGTTATCTTGGTGTGTTACTCCCTTGCCCTGACGTGGAAGTGGTGGTCTCTGACTGACTTTGGCGCAAGCCTTGGCCAGCCAGAGATCCTGTTTCTAACAATTCCCATTTGCGAAAACTCTGCAGTGGGCCCACCCCGCCACGGTGCGATGCCACAGAGGTGTTTGCAGTGTCAGTTTGTTGTCTCATTGTGTGTAGCGTAGCACTAAGCTCCAGATGATCAAGACCTTTCTAGTGACCGCAGGAGTGCGCAGGGGATTGGGGCTCCATGAAGCATAGTTTAATCTGAATGAATCCAAGGCCATCTAGTTCGAGTTGATAAGCTGGGTCCAGCCAGGCGCCGGTGAACCAGTCATGTATCACCAGGAGGTGGGTGGCCAGGTGGTATAGAACTAGATTAATCATGCCCATTCCACCATTGTATGGGGCTTTTTGATAGGAGATGAATGCCATGCATGGTCTCGAGGTGTTCCAGAGGAAGGCTGTGGCCATACTGTCGAGTGATCGGAACCATTCGCGAGAGAGATCCATTGGAAGGTTTTGGATTATGTATAGGAACCTAGGTAATATCATCATGTTAAAAAAGGTGACTCTTCCCATCGGATTAAGAGGAAGAGATTGTCATTTGCGTAGTTCGGTTTTGGTTTGCTGCAGTAGGGGGGTGACGTTCAGTGACCAGGTGAGCTCTGGGAGTAGTGCTATCCAGAGTTCCAGGAATTTGAAGGAGAGATGTTTTATAGGGATATTGTCTGCCAATCTATGCATTCCCTCAACATGTGCAGTGGCATCATGGTTGACTTGGCTGGGTTTAGACGTAGGCTTAAGGCCGCCTCAAAGGAGCGGAGGAGCTGGAGTCATTTGAGGCTCAAGTGGGCCGGGCCCACCAATAAAAGGAGGACATTGTCCGCATTAAGAGTGATGTAGTACTTGTGTCCTCAAAAATGTATAGTTTTCCTAAGCTTCCCTAGTTGCGGGCAGAGCTAGGGTTCAAAATCTTCAGCCAGGCACTTTGCAATAATGGGTCCGTTTTCACTGTGAAAATGTTGTGTATCCACTTTGCGTTTTGGGCCGTTTCCTATCGCGGGCACTAGGACTTCCAACACAAGTGAGGTACCATTTTTTTTTAAAGACTTTGGGAAATGCGGGTGGGTATAATTTTGTGGATCCCCTCAGATTCCAGAACTTTCCACCAGAGAAATGTGAGGAAAATGTGATTTTTTTGGTCAAATTATGAGGCTTGTGAGGGTTTCTGGGTTACAGAACCTGGTGAGAGCCAGACAAGTTACCCCCTCCTAAATTCACCTGGGTGTCTTGTTTTAAAAAATGTATAAGTTTGCTAGGTTTCCCTAGGTGCCAGCAGAGCGAGGGTTCAAAATCTACAGCTAGACACTTTGCAAAAAAAGGGTCAGTATTCACTGTGAAAATGTGGTGTGTCCATGTCGCGTTTTGGGCCGTTTCCTGTCGCAGGGACAAGGCCTACGCACACAAATGAGGTACCATTCTTCTCTAAAGACTTTGGGGAATGCGAGGTGGGTGGATTTTTGTGGATCCATGCAGATACCAGAACTTTCCATCACAGAAATGTGAGGAAAATGTGTTTTTTAAACTAAGTTTGAGGTTTACAAGGGATTCTGGGTAACAGAACCTAGTGAGAGGCACCTTTGGGGTTTAGTTTTCACAAATGTACAGGTTTGCTGGGTTTCCCTATGTGCCTGCTGTTCTAGGGCCCAAAATCCACAGGTAGGCACATTGCTAAAAACAAGTTTGTGCCCAGTGGGCTTTCTGATGGCTTGAGGGAATCGGAGGGGGGGGGGGCTGCCCCGATATGCCCCAGGCAGAAAGACTGTGTCTATTTTTTAGGGGGGGTGGCACTGGTATGTCCATTCTGGGGCAGCCCCCACTGCCACACATAAAAAAAAGCCACCACACCTACATGAATACCCAAAGAAATCCCTGACATTTAGTGGGGGCAGATTGGGGGATACTGCCCCATCTGCCCCCCAGGGGAGAAAGGAAGGCTGTAATTTTTGCAGGTGGTGGGGGCATTGGCATGCCCATTTTGGGCAACCCCAACCCCTAATTCAATTTGGCAACAAAAACTCTGGTGTCTAGTTGGCTTTTTGCCCCCGGGGGGGCAGATTGGGGGTTACTGCCCCATCTCATTCCCACATGGGCAGAAAGGCTGTCATTTGTGCAGGGGTGGGGGCATTTGCATGCCAGTTTTGGGCAGCCCCCACCCTTAATTGTACTCCTCAAAAAAGAATCCCTGGTTTCTAGTGGGCTTTCTGCCCCCGAGGGGCAGGTTGGGGGATACTTCCCCCATCTGCCCCCTGGGGGGGGCAGAAAGACTGTCATTGTTGTGGGGGTGGGGGCATTGGCATGCCCATTTCGGGCAGCCCCCACCCTAATTCAAATTGCCCAAATAACTCCTTGACGTCTAGTGGGCTTTTTGCCCTCTCGGGGGAAAAAAGGCTGTAATTTTAGTGGTGTGGGGGCATTTGCACACCTGTTTTGGGCAGCTGCACCCTAATTAAAATTTCCCCAAAAAATCCCTGGTGTCTTCCTGCAACCCTGGGGACAGATTGGGGGCTACTGCCCCATCTGCCCCCCCAGTCGGGCAGAAAGACTGAATGTAGCAAATTTGTTTGGGAGAGGAAAGGTCCTCACCCAAGGGGGCGGTCCCCCCTGCCTGGTGTCTAGAGGGTGGAGCCCTGCATGGGGATCGCCCTCCTGGGGCTCAAAGCCATGCCAAATTATACTTACTTTTAACAGATAACATTTGTTGTGGTGGGGATAAAAACAGTTGTGTAGGTTTTTGAACAATACACATAATCCAAAATTTGTGTGGTAAATATATTTTAATGGAATATTTGAAAATAAATAGGTGTCAGAGTAGACTCTAAATTACTCAATCACAAATTTCCCCAGATTGTACCTCTTGACGGGGTTGGGGAAAAGAGATGTAAGGGAATTTAGAATTCAGTCTGGCTTTCTATATTGCTTTCTATAACCTTAGCACAAAAAGGTAGCCTATCACCTGACCTAACGAGCCCACTTACCGGAAAAAGGTACCTGTAGAAAAATAGCTCTAAGACAAGCCACTCCCCCCAATCAATGCCCCGCACTCATGCTGGGTATCAGCATGAGAGCAGGCCAGTATTGTTTTGGGAGCTTTCCATTGAGGAGTGAAGATGATTGTTAATGTTGCGCTTGTTGCATTAAGGTAAGTGTGTTTTATTTAATTTTATGTATTTTTTTATTCCACCCGCCCGCCACCCTTAGGACATGGCAGTCACAACTGACCAGGATGATACCCAGTGATGAGGCATTCGACTAATAGAGTGAATGAGGAATTTTAGAATATTTTTTTACAGGTACCTTTTTCTTTAGGTCAGGTGATAAGCTCTAAATCAATTTTAAATTCTGGATTACAAAAACCTGCTAATTATATATTATAGACGACCAGGGGGAAAAATACCTCATTACAAAAATGTGAGGACAGTTGTTAGATTTGGGGGTCTCTAGTTGGCATAGGTAGGTACCTTTGACCGAATTGGGACACTTGCGTCTAGTCAGGGTAAGGGGGTAAAATAACCCCTGCTCACCCCCTTGGCAGGTTGGCACGAGCAGACAGGCTAGTCTCAGAGGCAGTGTGTAAAGCATTTGTGAACACATACAGTAACCCAGTGACAACACTACAGATGGACACCACACAGGTTGTAGTATAAAAATAAGTATTTTTGTATAGGCTTAACACAAGACCACGAACAACAAAAAATCCACAATACTGTACTTTAAAATGGCACAAATAGCTTAGTTCTCTTAAGATGGTGAATGCAACACTTTGAGTTTGATGTACCTTTGGATGCGTAATGCTATACAACAAAAGTGTTGCAGGGAAGGTGATGTGTCGGTTCCTTACATGTAGGAACGGTAATGCGTCAGTTTCTTACTGCACCTCTGTGGCGATGCAGCTCACAGCGCCGTGCTGCGATGAAGATCCGGTGCGATGAAAACAAAGATGGCGTCTTCTACTTGATGCAACACAATGTGTGCACGCCCAACGGCCGTAAGGTGACTCAACAATTCTTTTGAGCAGTGACAGGCCCTGCAACACGCTTCTCCGGTGATGCGAGACATTTCGGCAAGGCGATGTGACAATTGCAGCGGTGACACCCATGTTCAGTGATACAATGTGTGCGGCTGCTGGGGTGACACTCTTCTCCGGTGATGCCAGACGCTTCTGCGATGCCTTGCAACAGCTACAGCTGCGACACCCTTGTTCAGTGATGCGACAACAGCGGCAGCAGCGGCGACACGCTTCTCCGGTGTTGCGAGACGTTTCTGCAATGCGATGCGACAGCTACAGCGGTGACACCCTTCTTCAGTGATGCGACACAGCGGCTGTGGCGGCGACACGCTTCTTCTTCGTGAGTCACCCTTTCATCTCCTTGCGACACACAGTCCCTCAGAAAGCCCGACACAACTGCAGGCACTTCCAAATTACTCTTGGGGAGCAGGTGGTTGAAGTCTGTTGTCCCTGAGACTTCAGCAGGGGGCAAGCTCTTTCTCAAGCCCTTGGAGATCCTTCACAAGTTGATGAAAGTACACACAAAGTTCCTCTCTCCTTTCTTTGGCAGTCAGGCAACCACTGCAGGCCAATCCCCCAAGCAGCACTTCAGCTTAGGGATAGTCTCTCCTCAGTCTCTCTGGTTCCTCTCCTCAGCAAAGGTTTCTTCTTGTTTCCCAAAAGTGATCTAATTCTCTGGGGTCTGGTCTCCTGTTTTATACACAGTTTCTCTTTGTTCTCTGAAGGCACAGAGGCCTTTGCCTAGTCCAAACTAGTTCTGGTCAGTTCTGGAGTACTCTGTTTACTTGTCTCCTTCTTTCCTTTCACAGTGCAGGGCAGAGACATCAGACGCACCACAGGAGGTGGAGCCAGCATTGTGGAGGGAAGGCACAGCCCTATTCAGGTCCCAGGTGTACTTTATACTTACAATGCACCCTGCCATTGGGCCTACCATAGGGGTGTCTGATATGAAGAAAAGGGAAAGTTTAGGGACTGGCAAGTGGGTGCACTTGACCAGTCAGCATGGCAGTACCACACTGCACACAGGCTCTGCAATGGTAGACATGAGACACATTTTACAAGGCTGCTTCTGTGGGTGGCACAACCAGTGCTGCAAGCCCACCAGCAGCATTTGGATTTACAAGCCTTGGGCACACTCAGTGCACTGTACTAGGGTCTGACAAGTAAACCAAATCAGCCAATCATGGAGTCACTAATCCATACATCAATTTACCATAGGGAGCACTTGCACTGTGGCACTGGACAGCAGTGGCACAGTGCCCAAAGCATCTAACACCAGCAAAAACACATGAGGCAACAGCAAAAAATGGAAGGGAGACCCACGCCAAGGTGCCACGGTCTAACAACAGTGATGGAAATTACTGTATGCAGCATATTGTCACACATCACACACAAAATAAATGATTCCTAAATAATAAGAAAGTGTTTATGTTTAGGAAGTCAGCAGAGCAGTCAATATAGTCTTGCCTTTTTGTTTAATGATTGTGCAGTTATACCCAGCATTTTGTGATATTTGCCCCATAAAATATGTGGGCTGCCCCTGGTATAGAAAAAAGAGTTGCAAATGTTATGTACAGTTCAGTTGTTCTTACCTCATTATGTTCTTTTTTTACCCATACAATGAGGGCACCCTTTTGCCACTCGTGAAAATGATACTGGCTATACCTTCCAAAACAATCAGCCATAAAATGGCTCCCTTTTCAAAAACATTCTGTTTGAGAAGGTTCACTCGTGAAGATGCAAATATATTATATTGCTCTGAAAGGCACAGTGTTTGGGCATCGGATGCCTCCTGGTCAACAAGTACATTGATGAAGCAATGTCTTCCCTAGGCCAGCAGCATGTAGATGGGTTATGCCACACAGGAGCTGCTGTCAAGCAACATGTTATGCCTCAGAATAAACTCACACACTGTGCATTACATCATTCTTCACGTTAACCACACCCTAATACCGTCCCGCAGATCACGTTTCCTCTCCAGAATCTGCCCAAAACCACTAGCGTATAATTATCAACATGCTAGATCTTTCCCTTTGTTAACTAAAAAGTGGCAGAAGTCACTAAAATCACATTTTCTCGATTACTCTGTGAGACACTCATACTTGCCGGCTCGGGTGATCAGAGATGATAGAGTCCACTCTGGTCGGTCAATGGAAATGTAGGTACTGGCGCTTGAGCCGGACCTGATAGCAGGGTTGCCTCATGCAATGTGTCAATACCCAACAAATGTTGTTGTAGGTGTTTAAAATGTGATATGTCCCTTGTGATGGATTGTCCAGGACAATGTGCTATCACCATATGTCCCTTGTAACAGATCAGCGGCAAAAGTAGTGTCCATTCTCCATCTTACCGCCCGATTTATGAACCTAAATTGCCCTCGCAAGGGGCCGGATTCTGAGAATCCGGCCCTTTGCGAGAGCGATTTTTGCATTTGGGATTCAGCATCCCAAATGCAAAAATCGCTAATTGCGATGTCGCAAATGTGCGAGGAATTACATTTAAGGAATCTCTATTAGAGATTCCTTAAATGCAATTCAACATCCAATTTAAATTTGCGAATTCGCAATTTCTTGCCGCAATTTACCGCGAGGTCAGACCTCGCGGTAAAGTGCGATAACTCAGAAAAATGCTTTTAAATGCATTTTTCTGAGTCGCATGTTACACACACACATGTCCTTTGGACATGTGTGTGTGCAACACCTGTGTGAAATTTCATTTGAGGGGTGCTACAGGGTGTCCTGTGGACACCCCTGGCACCCTTCAAATCGCAATCTTATTTGCGATTAGCTAATTGCTAATTGCAAATAAGGAATACTCCCCATTCATTCCTATGGGCCTTTTGGCCCATAGGAATGAATGGGGAGTTATTCCTTATTTGCGATTAGCAATTTGCTAATCGCAAATAAGGAATCAGTAGGAATCGCATTTTATTATGCGATTCCTACATGATTACCGTTTTGCGAGTCCTTAATAGCGAATCGCTATGATTCGCTATTAGGGGCTCACAAAACGGCCCGTTGATGAATCAGGCTGTATCTCCTGGGTATGGTGACATTGATCTGCATATGCTTTACTTTTCTTTTCCGAGTTGAATCATTGTCTCGAACCTTGTCATTATTCACTGACCGAACCAGGGTCCATTGAAGTGGTTTTGTTCTGATGACTCTCCCAAATAAGAAGGTGCCTGGACTTTCATCTGTTGTGGAGTAAGGAGTAGATTGATAGGGACAGAGGGCCTGGCACAGGAATTGGCTTAGATCAAATACACCATTGGCCTGTGGCTAGCCAGATGGGTGTACACTACTGGTGTTTGATGGTGAGTCAGACAAGAAATTCTTTGAATTCTTTGCTGTTAAAGACCGGGCCAATAACAGATTTGAGGAGTTCAGGGATGCCCCACGTTGCAAAGATGTCATCAACTCATTCTATGACTTGGTCATGGGTTGTCAAAGACAGGCCTTCCACCAAAAAAAAAGTGAATGCTGGTCTATGACTACCGTGAGATGTGGTGCATTTCCTAAAGGCTCAAAAAAGTCAACTGCCACATGGAAAGATCAATTCACCATTATTGATTGTTTATGTGCAGAAAGATGTTCCTTCATGCACATAAACATTTGCTCCTGCAGTGCAAGCACCCTTGCAACATAGCATAAGGGTTCCTGCGCTGACGGGTGGCAGCTTTTTTTAGTGTTATTGGGAATGCAAGGGCACGTTGTATTTTTTAAAATATGGTGCACCCCTGTACTTTGAAATTGTCAAAGTACAAATTTGCCGAATTTGTCGTAACGCTGCGCTACAGCATTTTCTTTAATTATCTCCTTAGTGTTTATATATTCAGGCAAAGACCAATTTCTAGGGCAAGCAATAATTAATCAGCATGTACACAATTAGGCACAAGAAGAACAACATTTTTACTGAAATGTATGTTCCCAGTAATCCAGCAGGCTCTTAAAGATAATGTACTTGTAATGAAATAGTTTCCAATTTATATTGACAAGGTCATTAAAAAAAACTGCAACATCCCTGCCAACATACCTAGACTAAACTGAATTCTTATTCATATTCGATGACAGATGACACATCCCACAATTTTAAGTACTCAACACCACGCTCGAGAGGCTAAATGCTCCTAAATGCTTTTCTAAGTAGTTCCTATATAGCTATAGTATAATGCACTCAATGCATTGAAAGTTAAATGTCACTTGTGGATTGCAGCAATTCTTGTGCCACTCCCTAGTGTGCCAGAAAAACCATAGCTTCAGGCCGACCATTGTAGCCTGACTGCTACAGTTTAAACTTGCAATCTCCTATGTAGGCCTTGTAGAGACAAGGTAGGGTGCATGATAATTAAAGGTGAGGCATCTAGAAATGTATTGTTACCATGTCCCTACAGAGGCAAGCCACCAAAAGCTATTTTCACTGTGGTAGGCTCTCGCTGTCCTATGACAAAACTAGAGGACTAGATACAGTATTAATTCTGCTATATTGGGTTTCAGGTCAGCTATAAAAAACAATGCAACTACTATTTTTAATACTTACTAAAATACAATTTAATGGGAAAGTTAGATTTTTAATTCACATTTCAGGAAAAAACTTTTAGAAAGTTACTTTTTTCCTGCCTTAAGCTAATGGCACTCCCCAGGAAGCAAATCCAGCTGAATGCTATATGGTAAGCTAACGATTTGCTCACCAAGGGGTCCAATCTTTCTGGGTTTGTTTCTCTAGCCCCATTGGTTTGATTTCATTTTGCTCCTGGTAGTGAGTTCTGGTCACCAGAAGCATTCTGCTCTGGTCTTCTGGATTTTGTTGGGGAGCTGGATTTATTTAGACTCCTGATGGGGGTTTCTTACACAGCCCCTCTTAAACACTCCCTATATTCTCCAGGTCCCACAACTTCACTCCTACAGGTCCAGTCCACAGAAGTATTTGGGGAACTCTCCAGAATACCCCCACCAGATCCATTCTTCCCATTGTTCCTCAGGAGACATGTGGGGACAAGCCGCACTGGATCTTTAATAACACCTCGCAGCCCTGGAGGGTTCAGCTGAAGTTTCAGAGTCTTAAAGTCCATCTTTGTAGCGGTTATGGGGTTGCCTTCCTTTCATCTGGGCATTACTCCTGCATTACATGCCCAGTGTCATCTCAAGTGTCTTTCCCTTGTACAGGGTTTTTTAAGTGGGGTGTACAATTCTGGAAGGTGGGCACCTATGCTACATCATCAATTCATTTCTGCTCCAACCCTCCTGCACAGTATTCTGGGACATTTAAAGATGGCCACTTCAATTTGTGTATGAAAAATACCTTTCCTGGGAGCTTCCTTCCTGCCCCGAACTAACACAGCTACCTGACCACTTCTCATCAAAGCATTAAAAGAGAGTATCTCCTGTGTTTGGCTCAAGAGGCCTTCCTCCTTTGTTTCAGTAGGTTTGAGCTTGCCCAGTCCAGGTGCGGTGTGAAGAGTTAATATGTACATGCTCAGCACCAATCTATAAAGGGTCTTCTGCAATAACCTTTCTGTGTACCAATACCAGGCTGAGTTAAATTATAGTGTTCATGTGTAACCAGCCCAGAGTCTCTTACGCAGCAGTGGACCTTGTCTTAATAGGACGACACTGGAGGTTAGTTCTCAGTTCATTTCAAAAGAATTTACAGTGAAAGCAATTCAATTGGTGAGACTCATTCACAGTAAAAGTCACAAACCAGGTAGTTAGAAAATGAAAAATCAATAGGGGTTTAATGTGTAGGATATGAATTCTGCAAATGGAAAGGAGCAGCGATGTATCTGAAATTCTAATAGAGGGACATATCCTGTAAGTAACCCCTGGTTTATCTGCAATGATTCCTAATAAACCAGGTACTCCCTTAAGTAAATTCCGGTATCTATTCAGGATTTTATAGATTTTATCATGCAAAGTATTAAAAGTCGAGATAAAGGCCAAAAGTTAAATTGCTGGGCCAATTTCCTTTGTATAAGTGTGGCATCCCTTCTCATGGTGCTCACCTTTATTCTTGCCTTCCTTAGACCCTCTCCAGTATATCCTCTGCTCGAGAGTCTTAACCTTAACTCATTTGATTCCTTCTTGAAGTCTTCGTCTAGACCACAATTCCTACTGATTCACACCATTACCTAATAAGGTATTCCTTTAATTACCGATGGGGGATGTGCACTCTCTGCTCTCAGAATGGAATTGGCGGCTGTTTTCCTTTGAAAACGTTTTTTGTGTATTCTATTGTCTACTATGAACAATTATACATCTAAAAATTCAATTTGATGAGTGTGATGACTCATAGTGAATATATTATGCTCATTACTATTCATAAATGCAAAATACTCCATTAGTACTTTGCCTGTGCCCCTCAAAATTAATAAAATATTGTCAATGAAGCAGCCCCAAAACAATATCAAGTCAGTTGAATGTCAGCTCTCTTGTTCCAGGCATCCTCCCTCTCAAACAACCCCATAAAGAGGTTAGGGTAAGAGGGAACAAACCTGGAACCCATTGCTGTTCCCCTTATTTGGTGGCCACTCTCCCTCAAATAGAAAAAAGTAATTTTTGAGTATGAGATCACTCATTTCCATGGTCATTACTGAGTGTTCCTGCAAACTGGCACGTCGAGTACCCAGGAAATGATTAAGGGCTCACATCCACTTTTCCCTCTCTATACAGGTGTATAGTCCCAATACATCCAATGTTACGAAACTCATTCCTTGTTGCCAAACCATATCCTGAAGTTTGTTGAGAACATCCATTGTGTTTCTTATATACGAGGGTAGATTTACCAATAATGGTTTCAGAAATATGTCAACAAATTCTGAGAGGTATTCTGTTGAACTCCCTATACTTGAGCTGATAGGTCTGCCTGGCAGGTTTTGTACGGCCTTATGGATTTTTGGTAAAACATAAATAAAAGGAAAGGTCTGATTCATAACATTGAGATATTTAAAATCCTGTCCGTCCAATAGACCTTGTTTCTTCCATGTGTAAAGTCTCTCAGTAATATGTCTGCCTGCTTCTTTAGTGGGATTAGAGCTCAATTATTTGCAACACATCACATCACTCAACTGTCTCCTGATTTCTTGACATTAGTCAGACCTTCTCATAACAACAATATTTCTGCCTTTATCGGCTTCTCTTACAACTATATTATTGTCCTGCTTCAAATTCATTAATACTAGTTGTTCCTCCTTAGACAAATTTTCCTTAGACCTGAGATTCACATTTCTCTGACCTACTTGGTCTTCCAGTCTATGTACATTTTTTAGAGGTATTTTAACACATAGGTCAATAGCAGTGTATTGTGAACCCTACAGTATGAATTTAGAAGAAGGTTTTAAACCATTATGCACCAATAATCAGTAGGGATATCTAGCATAGTAGTGACAGTTTCTACTTCAATCCTCTCTCCTTCAGTTAATGACATAAGTAATTGTACATAACGCACATGTTCTATTTTCAACTCAGAATGTTTTAATGGTGCTTTTTGCATATATGGTTTTATCCACATTAGAACAAATCCTTAATCTCCGTGCAAATTTAAACAGATCAATTTCAATACCAGTGAAATCACACATCCTATTTGGACAGAAAGATAATCCTCTCTTTAGTACAGATAATTCATGCTGACTCAGATTTATATCCGATAGGTTGATAACCTCTAAATCATGATTTTGTAATATAGACCCCAAGAGTTCTCTCTCCTGTTCTATTTCCTGAACTTGTCCTGACTGCGTGTCCCAATTCATGTATTTTCTGTGCCTTCTTCTGCCCCTCCTTTTTCTTTTACCACCTTTTTCTTCCCTCTTCATTTTCTTTGAATCTTCTCGGTCACTTAATGACAATCCGAGCTACCGTAATTAACAGATCTCAGTTCCCCTTGCACCTCACCTGCTTCTGTTGCTTCCAACTTCTGAACCTCATCAAAACCTTTCGTTAAGGTGACTACCCTACCTTGCCTGTACTCCCTTTCATCCCTTCTAATTTTGCTGAGATTCTTATCTTTAATCTGTAATTGATGTTTATTAATCACTCCCTTTAGGATAGCATAATTCATTTCTGTTAGATCTGGCAAATTCATATCCTGAATTCCCTTTTCTAATTCTGCAAATTTCACCCTTCAATTTCTCCACTTTCCTTTCAGTGTTCTTAAGAAGTATATGCATCATGCAAAATAAGGATGAATGCAATTTTTCTTCCCACTCTTCAAGTAAATCATCATCCAATTCATCAAAAATTGGGAAAATCAAAAGTCCTCTGGGTACACCATTTCCTTCCACATAATTCTTTAAAGTAATACCGTCCCACCATTTACACAGTTCTAATTTCTTCAGTCTCTCCAACTTTAGAAATTTGCTTTTTAAACTGCTGTTCGGAAGATCGCTATTCACATCCTTAGTATTTGATTTGCATAATTGAAACAGTTCCGGCGCTAGTTTTTCCCAATCATCCTCCATCCTTGTGAGACTGAAGAAATTAGAACTGTCTAAATGCCACGGTGGGACGGTATTACTTTAAAGAATTCTTGACCTGTTTACTGGACAGATGCAGTTATTATTTCCAAATTGCACTTGCACTGTGTTTAATCCCAACAAGAAGAGTTAATTATTAAAGTATTTTACTCCTGGTAGTTAGGTTTATCATACACTTCACTTTTTTGCACTGGGCCCATAACTCGAGGAACCTTTAGAACTTTACATCTTCCCGTATTTCAGAAGATCCTATACAAGAACAGTATCATAAAACATCCCTGAGCTCCTCCCTCACAGTGAAGGGGCTGTACCCCTTTGTTGCACTAGGAGTGTCAGCCAAAAGGAGAAATCCTAGATGATGAAGCATGACACCATGGTGGGTGATGGGATTCCGTCCTTAATTAAGGATTCTCTAGATACATGGTTGAGAGTCCGTATGCTTGGGTTCTAGGTCTCTAAGGTTTTGGTAAAACCCAGTAGACCTGCTGATATCCTAGTGTTATATTATTGCAGTTTGAGAGGGAGCATGCCTGGAGCAAGAGAGCTGACATTCAACTGACTTGATATTGTTTTGGGGCCGCTCCATTGCCAATATGTTATTAATTTGGAGGGGCACAGGACAAGAACTAATGGAGTATTTTGCATTTTTGAATAGTATTGAGTATAATGTTGTATTCACTATGAGTCATAATACTCATCAAATTGAATTTTTAGATGGGAAATTGTTCATAGTAGATAACAGAATTCACAGCAAACTTTTTCAAAAGAAAACAGCCACCAATTACATTCTGAGAGCAGACAGTGCACATCCACCATCGGTAATTAAAGGAATACCGTATGGGGATTGGTGCGAATCAGGAGAAATTGCAGTAAAGACGAAGACTTCAAGAAGGAATAGAATGACTTACAGTTAAGACTCTTGAGTAGAGGATATACTGGAGAGGTTCTTAGGAAGTGTATGAAAAAACCAATAGTAAGCTTCTGTTTAACCATATCAAATAATCAAGGTGCAATAAGCCAGTAACCCTACTCTATAACATCACAAAAGAATATATTAATAAACTCATAGTTTGGGAAAAATATATTTTCGATTTATTTTGTGTCTATATGAACAGCTTTGTTTGTTCATTCATTTAAGTTAGATTATTTTCTTTAAGACACAGAGAAAAATATTTAAATAATGACATTAAATGACAACAACAACAATACATAAAATGCAATGATGACAACGGACAGTCTTATTTGTGTTATCAAATTAGTTCTTTCAATAATCCTTGATAGATTAAGTAGGGCAAGCAGAAGATGAAACTTGATGAGGGCAAGTGCGCTTCCGCACTACTGCCTTTATCAGGGAACCGTCTATTGCAAGGCCTCTAAGTAAAACATAAAACATAAAACAATACAGCGGTTACTAACTAATATGGTTTACATACACCTTGAATATTTATTATACATTATTAATCAAGCAAATCAATGAAACGTTAATCATAATCACGGCCAATAAATCAATTATAAATCATTTCATATATTTGATAATACAATTCATTCTCCAATACCATTTCTTATTTCCTACATCGGATACCTCAGCAATTTATGAACATCTACGGGATACAAGATAGATTTATTTATCATTTAAAAACAACATGACATTTACACACATAACAAAAATACATTATGTACATTTCTAACAATTAATAAAGATAAAGTTATTAAAATGGATGTTGAAAAAGAGGAGAGTGAAAAAGTGGTAAGATGAAAACAGAAAAATAAATATTTACATTGGGCCCTTGTATATTTAATTTCAAAGTATATTTACACTTTTATATTGTGGCTTTTTTAATTCAGACACAGGGGTAACAACCCCATATTAATGGGTTATCACTTGTCTGATGGAGTAGTTCATGGATACATAAACACAGATAGATTATGTATATGTAAAGGGTTAGACACTGCCAATATTTTCGGTGTTGATTGAAACTGATGGTGAAAATCTTAGTTTTAACTCGATTGGGTAATACATTGATCAAGCTTAATACAGGGCCACACTTCCTCAGATGGATGAAAACTTGAACGGCGATAAACTATATTATTCCTTATGGCCCAATTGATTAGCTTAGTGGTACCTGTAAGAGATATGCAGAATTGGATACTCACTTAATTAAGGAGGGATCTGTTGGTCCGACTGGTAACTACGTTGGTTAATCGTAATCTTGGGGCTAAATTCTGACTGCGATGAACTTGAATCCTAAGGGGCTATATTTAAGGCAGATAGAACCTACTGTTAGGTATACTATAGTATTAAACAGGAAGTTGATTGTATAATGCAATAGGTCTCGTATTTGCGAGAGTTTCTGCTGTTGGCATTGTAAATGACAATGCCTTTTATTTGTGTTTTCAAAACAGATGAATAAAACGCATTGTCATTTACAATGCCAATAGCTTAAACTCTCGCAAATGCAAGACGTATTGAATTGCAAATGATTGTTGAGGACTTGGTCCTTGGCTGTGGCCCTGGGAGAGTGAATCGTCATTGACATGGGACTTCAGGGTTTTGTAAAATATTATTTTGAATTGCTCACCAGTGCGCATGGTTGTTGTGACCTCATCGCCTACAGGAAGGAGACATTACATCCTAGGTTACCCCTTTCAGACATGAGAATAATGTACAGGCAAATAAAATTGAGGCATCTGCTATTTGATAGTCTTTATGTAAATAAGCACCTGAGGTGGATATAAATACTGAAAGGAGAGAATGTAAAATATTTCAGGTAGGTTGCACGTGAATGGCACCAAGATTTACCTCATTGACAGAGAAGGTTTTCTAGGTGCAGGATAGAATCTGTTTCCATCTTTCTCGCTCTTTATGTCCACAATTGCTCAAAGCGTTTATTTTCCAAACAAAGCTATCAGATCTGCTGTTAACCCACATTTAGCAATAGTAGGGAATCAATATGCTTAATTTACATCATTCTCTGAACTACATCCTATCTACCCTCTCGGTCTCTTTTTAAATAATAAATAACAATCAACCAATGAAACAATCTTTATTTATATTTTGAAAAAAAGGAAAAAATTCAATAGCAGATTATTGTGCAACATAGGGACAGTGTCATAAACAGTAATTACATTCCCATAAAATATACACCAGTAACTTTGTCTCGTAGATAAATGATAAACACCATCATAAGTTATGGAAAGTCACTGCATAAATGAATGTGCACAATTACACTTTCTTGTATAAACAATAAACCATAAAGTCGCAGAAGAGAGCAAACATGTATAGATACATGGCAGAAGCAGTGAAAAACAACAGGGTAGGAGGGAGGCAGCTGGAAAAGTATCATAGCTTTCAGTACACAGAGGTAGGAGCATTTAGATAAAATAAATGATGGAAAATAAGGGCTATATCAGTGTTTGCCCGAAAACAGTTGTCTCTTCAATAAAAAGACCACAAGCTTTGGCCCAGAATTGCTTCCACCGTGAGTTTTTAATTAGCAAAGTCTACCCTACGCGTTTCGCAGTGTCCACTGCTTGATCAAGTGATCAAGCAGCGGATGCTGCGAAATGCGTAGGGTAGACTTTGCTGACCAAAATTCTTTCAGCTTTGGGCAAGTGGCAAACATATGCATGTCATCTGCGTCTCCGCTACCACACCGTTTACACTTTAGGTCAACCTGTCCCTTTTTCTTTTCCAGCTTTTTCGGGGTCCAGCAGATTTTATGCAAGGAAAAAAGTTATTTTTCCTTAAAGCAGCAGGTTTAACCCCCAAATAAAGTGTAGCACAAGAAACTTAACATAAGTCTGCCAGCTCTGCTTCAGGCAAGTATCCATCCCATGCGCTATATGGTGTTTTCATCTCGACCAACTCTGATGCCAATAGGTTTTGATACCAGTGTGTAAAATGTAAATGTAAATTGATACTTGTATAGCGCACTACTCACCCACAAGGGTCTCAAGGTGCTTGTACGAATACCTCTGTGGAACCATCCTGGCTTTCCCTGTGAGGCGTCCACTCCTGGGCACCCCCAAGGTGGAGGCCAGGCATCCTTAGCGTTGTGGGGGCCGTTGTGAAGATTAAGCAAGCTATTGCCTGGAGTTGCAGAGTGGGACTCCATGATTGGAATAGGCACCGAGGCGTGAATTATCAGGTCCGTGGAATTTTGAGCCCAAGACCCACCGAGGCGGGGAATTGAACCCTGGTCCTGGGCTAGACCTCTGCATCAGGGTCTGCCGCTCAAATCATTGAGCCACACTTCTCCACCTCTTTTTTCCTTGACACTATATCCTGAGGTTCCAGCTCCATTTGTTCAGAATCTGCATCCAGCCCATTTTGGGCCTTACGCCACACATTGACCTGGTACATTGTAAATCTAGAGATTTCCCCATTCGTCTTATTATACCAAAAGCTCCATGTTAGCTTTTGTCCATCATACACCTACTGACCCCACCACCAAACATCTTGCTGATTCAAAGATTTGGCCAGACTATCAGTTAGACATTCTGGGGTTCCTGGGAAATCACATTGGGGGACAGCCTGCTATAGTAGGATACGTCCAAGATTGATCTTATCTCATACCAAATCCTTGCCGCTGTCTGGAGACATTTCAATCTGACCTTTTTAACGAATTTTGGAGACCCATATTTGTAAGAGAATCCTTCCTCATGTAGTCACACCAACACGGTTTTAAACATAACTCCAATTAGGGACTCATTGGGTCGTTGAAGGAGCATTCTATTGTTTTTTGGTTGGAACGCCCAACAATAGAGCTGTAGGTCTGGGAGACACAAACCCCCCCAATCCTGCTTCCCGTATCAGCTTTTTCCATGAGAGGTGTATTCCTCTGCTAGTCCATATAAAGGATGTTATCTTCCCTTGGAGTTTCAGGAGTTGTTTTTTTCAATGTGGAACGGGATGTTGTCAAAATAAGTTTGGGTATGATGGACATTTTTACTAGGTTAATCCGGCCATAGATCTTGAGTGGAATGTTCTGACAGCTTTTTAATAACCCATCTATCTCTTTTCCTTCTCTTTCAAAATTTACAGCAGCGATCTTCCCAGGTACTTTAGTTATTTTAATCCCCAAATATCTCAAATCCTCAACATCTTGGTTCCAGATCATTATCTCTGTTTTTTCCTCGTTTGCCAGTGTACCGAATTCCCTCACTTCCACCATGATGTGTGGAAGGGCGGATACTACGTCCGAGGTGTGAACCGTTAGGTCATCAGCATAAAGCAAAATCTTCCTTGTATATGCCCCGATTTTAAAAGGTTTAATTCCTTCATTTAACCTCAAACTTTGAGCTAAAGACTCCATATAGAGATCAAAGAACACAGGGGACATGAGGCTGCCTTGTCTTGTCCCTCTCTCAATTCGTACTGGAGAAGACAGACTATTAATCACCAAAGTCTTCGCTGTTGGAGCCCTGTAGATTTTAAACATTGCATCTATCATGTTTTTACTTAGACCAAATACTGTATTACTGAATATTGTGGATGCTTTTTAAAATATACCTGCTTTAAAATACTTGTATCTTTGCAAATCTCTTACCCGCAGTGATTACTCTCACGCCCCGGTCCGACAAGGCAAGTGCCGTTTGAGCGGAGTGCCTCTTGGGAGCTGCTACAAGGGCAGGCACTTCCGGTAGGGGTCAGCGTGCTAGTTTTCAGCGCCCCACCACTACTTAGGTCGAAGCGTAAGCGCACGCGCAGCGGACGCACGCAGGGGGTGCTTGGAGGGGGCGCGCCGTAGGCGCACCGAAGGCATGCCTGTCTGTGCCCGTTCGGGACCGGCCAGGACCAGGGGACACCTACTATGCCCATTTTCTCTCTTACACAGCAACTGAGCTAAAACTTCTACAAGACACTTGGCCAATTATTTCCTGTGCGAAGGCTATCCTGTACACCTAAGGGATCTTTTCCTGCAGGAACACTTTCCCAGAACTGTCTGCCTTACCGTCAGAGCAAGGCCTGCTTGCCAGCCTTTTAGCTCCACTCGCACCTATCGTTCCCTGGACCAAGGAAAAAAAGACCCCGGTGATTAGCTACCTTAACACCCGCTCACTGGTTAAACACCAACTAGAAATATTCCAGCTTCTCGACTTCAATAAACCAGACATACTTCTTTTGTCGGAAACATGGCTCACCTCTGAATCCGTAACCAATATCCTGGCAGCAGTGCCTACCGGCTACTATATACTTCAGGCCAACAGACCACTTGGGAAATCATGAGGCTGGGTGGCAGCTATTAACCACCACAAACTGAGGTTTACCACCTTGGAAGTCGCTGGTATACCCTCTGTTTACAGCCTTATCCTAAAATTTGTGTCACCCCAATTTCCTTTTATTTGTGGTCTCTTTTATGCACCTCCCTAACATATGCCCTGCTTTCCCCAACTGCTAGGCAAATGATTTCCCAACTCATCATCAATAATCCCAAAATTGTTATCATAAGAGATTTCAATTACTGGCCTACGAGTGTAAAAGAGATCTCCGGCTCCCTAGAATTCACGGATATCCTATCTGGATTTAACTGCACCCAGCATGTACAGGCTGCCACCCACATTAAGGGACATATCTTGGACCAAATTTGGACTACCAATTTAGGAATAACACAACCTCTAATCTCCCCATGTCAGTGGTTAGACCGCCACATTATCACATTCTCTTTGGACTGCGTCCCTCCCACAAAACCTTCACTTTCGGGAAACCACCTAGCTAGAATTTGGAACCAGGCCAACATCTGCAACTTCTGTACCTTAATAAAAGCCTCCTCCCCCAGTGAACCGGACTCTCTAGGGCATCAGGCTGCAAGCATTAAGAACTGGTTTGAATCAGCCAGCAACATTGTTGCCCCTCTTAGAAGAACCAATCTTAAACGCCCCCACGATGCTCAACATTGGTTCTCCGATGAACTGAAAACAAAGAAGTTAGCACTTAGGCAAGCTGAATGCAGCTGAAGATGAGATTATGCCCCTGAAAAAAAGCAACTACAAAAACTCCATCCTTCAGACAAAGAAATCATACTTCTCCCTGAATATGACAAACTCAGAAACCAAGACAAAAGACATATTTTCCATCGTCAATGAACTCTCGCTACCAGCCCACTAAGAATTCCCAGGTACTGGATCAAATACCCCAGATCTCTAGAGAGGATTTTCTGGCCCTACTAAAAAAAGTTGATTCAGGGTCTCCCACAGATTGTTGCCCTCCACATATTCTACAATAAGCCTTTTCTACTTGCCCCTATCCCCCACTTACACTCCTCAATAATTCTCTCAGACTTGGCATTGTCCCGACACTTTCAAACTTGCTGAAATAATCCCAT
The DNA here is from genome assembly GCF_964263255.1 of Lissotriton vulgaris. Taxonomy (NCBI): domain Eukaryota; kingdom Metazoa; phylum Chordata; class Amphibia; order Caudata; family Salamandridae; genus Lissotriton; species Lissotriton vulgaris. The sequence goes on from NC_141689.1 coordinate 617,852,074, forward strand.
TTTGAAGAAGCCCAATGCCGACCCCTTGATATTGAGCAATTTCCGTCCTATTTCATTACTCCCCTACCTCAGTAAGATTTTAGAAGCCAATATAGCAAATTGCCTCAGTTCTTTCATTGAACACTCACAATTTCTTGACCCCCAGCAAGCAGGATTTAGACCAGCTCACTCAACAGAACTGGTCATTTTAGCAGTCATGGGCGAACTCAGGAAGGGGGCCAAACAGAATATCACCCAGGCTTTAGTACTCCTGGATTTGTCGGCAGCTTTTGACAAGGCCGATCCTGATCTCCTGATCGACAGTGTCAACAATATGGGCATCCAGGGACTGGCCCTAAAGTGGATCTCTTCTTTCTTGGGCAATCGATTTCAGGCAGTCCGTCTCGCCAACTTCTCGGTTGAGATGGTTAGGCTAACCTGCGGGGTCCCCCAGGATCTTCTCTTTCACCCCTTCTCTTTAACTTATAAATGTCTTCACTTATTCTGTCCCTATGCAACAATAAAGTCGCTACATTCAATTACGCCGATGACCTTCAATTGGTGTTTGAGATTGACTCTTCTACCGCCTCAGTCTCCCATTCCCAAGCCACCATGAATCTCATTGGATGTATGCCAGTCAATTAAAGCTCAACCCCGATAAGACTGAGCTGATTGTGACTGGGGGTATCTCCAATCCTTGGAACTCTAACTTCTGGCCTCCTCTTCTGGGCAGTCCTCCTTGCCCAGCTGACTCCGTAAAAAGCTTGGGAGGCATAATAAGTATAGACCTGTCTATGAAACCTCCGATTGGTGCAGTGGTTTCATCCTACTTCTTTCACTTGCGTAGAATCCGGAAAATCTGTGGATTTCTAACCACCAAAGCATTGACCCTAGTTCTTTTAGCTCTAGTCATTTACTGCATTGATTATTTATTTATTTATTTAGACTATTTGTATAGCGCAGCTATCACCTTACAGGCATCCTGGCGCTGAGATTTCTCGAGGAGGAAGAGTCACGGGAGAGAGGCAGAGCAGTAAGGTGGCCATCAGTTAACCCTTCGGAAGCAGCCAAGTCTTGACGCGTTTCCTAAAAAGAAGAAGTTCTTCCATTTGGCGGATGTCCAGGGGCAGACTATTCCAGAATTTAGCGGCAGCAACTCTGAAGGATCTGCCCCCGGCCCTAGCTTTTTTAAATCTCGGCACTTTCACAAGACAAGCCGTTGCAGATAGAAGTGCTCAGGTTGGGGTATACCAGGCAAACATGGCTTGCAAAGAGCTGGGCCCAAATCCATGCAGGGCTTTGAAAACGAGACAGAGAGATTTAAAGGACACTCGCTGCCTTAACGGGAGCCAGTGGAGTTCAGCCATCGCCGCTGTGGCCGAGGACCTTCTAGACCAGCCAAGGGCCAGTTTAGCAGTAGCAGACTGAACTCTTTGAAGTCTGTCTAACAGCAGGCCTGGAGACTCAAGTAACAGCGCGTTACAATAATCAAGGAGACTTAAAATAGTACACCTGACTATTAATGCCCGGGCCTGTAGGGGAAGCAGTGATAAGATCTTACGTAGGGACCGAATGAGGGCAGAACAGGTGGACACTGTTTTCGCAACCTGGGCTTCCATGCTCAATTTGTTGTCCATCATAACACCCAGATTGCGAACAGTGGTGACCGGCTGGGTTTTTCCCACAGATTCTAGGGGACAGAAATCTACCGGGAAGGGATGAGGAATCCGACTTCCAGCACAGAACAAAACCTCAGTTTTGGAGGCGTTAAACTGTAATGAGTTGTTATGTAGCCAGCCAGCCGTATCTCGTAGACAGTCATGAAAAGACTCCAAAGGAATCGATTCCTCCCCTTCCCAAGAGAGGATGAGTTGAGGGTCGTCTGCATAATTGATGGATTTTAGCCTGTGAGATTTTATCAACGTAATCAAGGGTTTTAGATACACGTTAAATAGAATCGGGTCCTTTCGCGCCAAACTTTGCTTTAAATAAGGAATTAGCCGCCCGCTGGCTATCTTCTGTTTTCGTGGAGGACGGGTCCCCACACGACGAATCTCGGAGCAGCACCATCTTGCTGTCCGTCTTCGACTATTCGATTCACGGTAAGAACCCCGCTACGTTGGGCACGTTGAGCACACCGAGACGCTAAGATATCTAATACTGTCTCGCTATTTATCAATATTGAGACTTCGCAATACTAAATTGTTACTATGACTCTATTTTCAGAGGTTATTTTAATCCCCACAACAAGGCGCCATCACCAGTCGACCTGTTTGAAACGCAAATACCATTAAGCGCTACATTATTTTAAATTAAGGTAATTGAAACTGTCTCGCTATGTTGGGCATGCTGGGCACACTAAGACGCTAAGATATTTAAGACTGTCTCGCTATTTACCAATATTGAGACTTCACAATATTAATCCGTCATCATGACTCTATTTTCAGAGCCTATTTTAATCCTCACAATAAGGCGCCATCATCAGTCGACCTGTCTGAAGCGTGAATACCATTAACTGCTACATTATTTTAAATTAAGGTAATTGATACATCTATAATGAATCTTCTACTATTAGCTGAATAAATTCCAGATCAATGCTGTGACAAAAGCCACCATCAATGATCAGTAAGCCCATTTACTGCTTCTTTTTATTTTTTAGCCTAATTGTTTTACCTATCAGATATGGGATATCTACATTACGGCCATCAAGGTCTGTCTAAAGAATAAGCCTCATACATCATAATTCGCACGTCCCACCTGGAAATTTCAGGTACAGAGATGGCACTAATGATTTAAAGATCTGCACTATACATTAATTCTCTATCGTCTAGTAAATTTAGTCCCTATCCTTCCCCCCTTCCCGTTTTTTCATCATGTCTTCATTCTTCCAGCAGCTGGTAGATTTCGCTTGGGATCCTAATAAGTGCATACTTTGACCAGGATTGAGCAGACTGCTCCTGGCGGTGTAATCATTATATTACTCGATTGTCAAAACCGTCTAGAACATTCACACAAATATCAGGTACATGTTCAAGCATAGGCTCTGTATAACTATGAATCCGCTACATAACCTTTAACCAACAGTGTTGTGATGTGCGGGCTCTATCTCTTTGAGTATTCCATCCATCTCTTGCTCACCACTCCAGTGATTCTAACTGAAGCTGCAGTGCTATCCACATGTCTTGTGCAGAACGTTTGAGCCATTGTGTTTATTCGTAGATGAATATTTTTTAGATTCCCTCTATTTACTAATGTAAATTTCATTATTAGGATCCCCTTCATCCGATAATTATACATTCACCCAAAACTACTACATGAAGAGTTCACCTTCAGTGTTCTTACTGCATGGATAGAGCCTCCATTGTTGTGAGTATATTGCTGTAAATTGAGTATTTTGCTAAGTTACATCATGACCCTCTTCTAACAAACAATAAGAGTCACGTGACCAATGTATGTCTATCATGTTCTTCATCTTAAAAGATAAACTTCCAATTTTATGTACTGTGAAGTGATCCAACTTCAGCCGAAGTATAGAAGCTCTATTGAGTGCTTCATAAATGTAGGGGGTTGTCCTCAATGACTTATTCATGATGGTCTTTCTCCGAGTCAGATACTGTACAATCGCCAGATGTTATTCTGCTAATCATTGGCTTTGAGTGTACAAATCGCTAGTCATGGTCAGTCATTAAGTAAGGAATAATGTTCTAAATGTGTTAGTAACAGTAAATAAGGTGTTTTGCTATTCTGTTATACTTTCGTTGATATGCTGACACAAATTTATGAATGTATAGATAATACATATTTTTTATGACTATATTTCAGGAATTAAACTGTGTCTCCTGAAGAAGGCGGTCCTCTGCCGAAACGCGCGTCGAGTTTTTATGCTTTTTTTCATTATCTATGTCACTATTCCCATGTTTCTGTCGATATCCTTCACTGTGTGGAATATAAGTTTTATGTTAATTGTCTATTGGAACTGTATGTAATTTTGAAAAGAATTTTTTATATACCCATCATATTGTTTGGCCCTTTGGTCATTCCTAATATGATTTTTAAATATGTTGATTAAAAATATACTTTTTATATAAATTTGACACCTTTTTTGATTGTTCCCTCTTGATTACTGGTCTGACCTGATTGCCCACTCATACACTTAGATGTCCTAGGACTTTTTCTCGCACCTGTTGCTACCCTGCCCTAGGAGTCTATAGATCTTCACTACCCAGGGGGTCCTTGTTATTCTCACCTGTTTACCCACAGCTTGTCTGTGTAGGGCTATGTTTCTTGGTATCATTACAAACTATATCAACGATTGTCAGTATTGACTTCAGTTTCACTTTTGCCCCTTGCATATATATCTGGTATATATCTGTATCCTCTTTATACCATGGCCCAACTACCTACCTTTGGGTTTTCCGATGAGGTTTTCGCCTCCCTTGTCGGAATTAGTTCTGCATCCAGTAGTAGTAGTACACCTAATATTACCAATAATGAGGATAGCCGTAAACTCCTTGAACTCAAAAAGAAATTAACACGGATGGAAGCCCATGGGGAGTTTATGTTAGCTTACCTTAAGAATGGCATTATCCCCATGGGCCTCAAAGTACGGAACATCCCTGGCCTCTTTGTTCATCACAGGCCATTTCTAGAGAAATGGAGCCTAATAGCGAACAGGTGCTCCCGAGATCTTATGATCCTCATAATCGAAACTGCAAAGGAGTTAGCTGCAGACATTAAAAAAGAGATTGAGGATTTAGAGACCAAGCTTAAGAATTCTGGTAATATAGATGATGCAATTAAGAAAATCGAAGAAGCTAACAAAGAACTAGAGTCATTTAGTGCCTACCTCAATAAACGGAAGAACGACAAACTAACAAAAGATAAGCGCTATTACTCACTGGAAGGAACGTATCCCTATTTGAAACAAGACTTTTATAAACAAAATCACTACGTTGACGAAATTAGACCTACTCCTGAAAGAGTCAATAATTTTACAGACTCTTCAGATTCAGAAAATGAGGGACAACGTAACTATTATGAGGCAGAGAACAATTATAATCAATATAACGGACCTCGTACTAAGCAGCCTTTTTTAGCCAACAGGGGCCCGAGACGAGGCAGACCCAGAGTCCATTTCCAGACTCAGTCCAGGGGCAACTTCCAGCAAGCCCACCATCAACAACAACATCAACAACACTCTCACCAACCACAGGAACCCCAATTCATACGAGAAACACGCAATCGTCAGTATTGGGGCCAGGGGATGTAATCCCCATTTTCAACCTGTCCTCCAAGCACATAGATATCCATACTGAGTCATTACTCTCTAAAGGTCTATCATATGTCCCTCATGCCCAAGTCAATGTATTTGAATTACAAAAAGATATTATTTCTTTCTTTAGAAAGATCAGATTAAAAAAGTTTTTTTCTTCCTCTATGCTGGATATCAGTGATGCGACTCAGAGAACCAGCCAGCTATCATTACCTTCCACTTTTAACCCCTCCTTAGATCAGTTAGGACCAGAGGTAGCAAGCTTTGAATTAGTTGTCCTTCAACAACTAGAAAGATCCCTACGATTCATTCCCAAACCTATTTATAATTTGAATAGAGACGAATCAAAAGCTCTTCAGAATCTTAGAAAAGATAAGAAGTTGATAATCAAAAGCTGCGATAAAGGTGGTGGTATCGTATTGATTGATAGTGTTAAGTATGAACAAAAGATGTTAACTATGCTATCGGATACGACCACTTACTCTGAGGTTAGGACTAATCCTCTAGCCTCAACGTCTAAGAAAATACTGAACCTTACACTTACAGCTCTCGCATCTGGAGATATCAATCAAAAAGAATTTGATTACCTTAATAGCCATCAACATAAAACGGCATGCATTTATGGCATGCCTAAGATTCATAAAGACCTTATAGACCCCCCCTATAGACCCATTGTCTCGACGATAGGCACTAATACAGAACCACTCTCTAAGTTCATTGATTCTTACCTGCGTCCTCATATACCTAACATCACTTCTTACATTAGAGACACAGGGTCAATGATATCAAAAATAGAAAACCTGCCCTTTGACCCCAACAGAGACCTGCTGGTCACAATGGATATTGAAGCGCTGTATAGCAATATCCCGCAAAAAGAAGCTATACTAACCACTAGTTGGTTTATTGACACCTTTAACATCGCATGTCCTAAGGATTTTTTATTAAAACTGCTTCAGATTGTCCTATCTGAGAATATTGTTGAATTTGGAAACTCTCTTTTTCGCCAAACCAAGGGCGTCAGTATGGGGGCGTCTGTGGCGCCCTCCATCGCCAATATTTACATGGCAGCCTTTGAGACGAAATTCATATACAACGAGATAGCACCATTCTACGAGTCCATCTCCCATTGGTCCAGATATATTGATGATATTTTCTTTGTCTGGACCAATGGGAGAGACTCCCTTTTAGAATTCCTTGAATGGATTAATCTGACGGATATAAATCTCAAGTTTACGGCACAATATAGCGATACTCAAGTCGAATTCTTGGACATAATTATTAAGAATCAAGACAATAAACTTATTGTAGATTTGTTCATTAAATCTACAGCGAGGAACACTCTTCTTCATTTTAAGAGTTTTCATCCGCGGTGCCAAAGGGAGAGTATCCCCTTCTTTCAATTTCTTCGAGCTCGAAGAAATTGTTCCAATCTGGCAGATTTTGATATTCAGGCCAAAATCATGAGACAAAAATTCCTAAATAGAGGTTACCCACATAGGTTGGTCCGAGATTCGTATAAACGAGCGAGATTCTACGATCGGGACCACCTCCTCAGAACAAAACCATCAGTAACTAATGACCAACTGGTATGTATAACAAAGCACTCTACCCTAGACAATACAGTAAGACATATTGTCAACTCAAATTGGCATATTCTGAATTCGAACCCCTCCTGCAGTAAACTAGAGAAGCCCATCTTCGCACATAGGAGGAACAAAAATCTCAAAGACCTTGTTGTTCATTCACTGTTTACATCAAGTAATGTTCAGTCAGAATTTGTACAAAGATCAATTAGTAATAATTTCCCTGTTAAAGGTACTGTCAAATGCTCAGCCTGTAAATCCTGCAGCAACATCATTGAAGGTGAGTCTTTTGAACATAATGGCTGCCGTACCTCTGCTACAGACATGTGGAACTGCAAAACTTCTAACTGTATATATTTCATTCTGTGCCCATGCCAGCTTGGTTATGTGGGCGAAACCTCTAGATCCGTGCAAACTAGGCTGACAGAACACAGGTCAGCAATTCGGACCAACAAACAGTTAGCGCCTCTGGTGAAGCACTTCACCGAAAATCACCATGCTCCAGACGACTTTAAGTGGCGCATTTTGGAAAAAATCAGACTCCCTAGCAGCAAAGGGGGTGACCAAGTCAGAAAGAAAAGGGAAGTCTTTTGGATTTTCTCCCTGGGAACTTTCAAACGAGGTCTTAATGCCGAAATTCCCTGGGAGAACGCCATCCTATAGGTATTTCCAGTTATTCACTTCTTAGTGCAGAAAAGGTTGTTTCACACAGCTGTTCCTCTAACTATATATTCATTTGGACATATATAGTTTTTGACAATCATAATCGACAATCATTACTAATCGATTTTTTCGATTATTTCCCCATCCTAAGTTACAATTTTATGTTCCGAATTATTGTATTACTAGTGTTCTGTAATGATTAATGTTACCTAGAACGTACCGATAAATAATTACTTAATCATACATATGCCCAATGATTAAGAATACTTTTGATGCCCACTAGATTAGGAACACAAACGTGCACTATGTTTCCAAGGACTAATTTGATTTTTGAACAACTTGAGAACTTGACCATTGTATCCACGATACTTAAATGGGATAGGTGTTGGAACCTTGAGATCCAACCAGTTCTATTTTTGAGATCTACTAATAGTATGAATCATTGAGTAGATTACCAATACCATATTACGTATCGTTAGCCTTTCTGCATATGTGGTATATTTACACACATACATTCATAGGGACAATGTTACGTATTGATCTAATTTTCACTGACCAATTTTCGATGTAGCAATATTGTTTAAAATCAATATATTAAAAATTCCCTCCTTTTTCTGAGCTAATTGGTATTATTACGAATACTTTGATGAATAAATCATATACTTTATGTATAATAATATGCGCCGGTAGTCTTCTGGGATTCATCGTATTCGCGCACTTTCATGCGCCATCTTGGAACGGGATACTTTCAGACCGTTGTCGATCCATTAGTCCTACTTCGAGTCCACCGGCACTATGAGTGTGATCGGCTCCTTTCGCGCCAAACTTTGCTTTAAATAAGGAATTAGCCACCCGCTGGCTATCTTCTGTTTTCGTGGAGGACGGGTCCCCACACGACGAATCTCGGAGCAGCACCATCTTGCTGTCCGTCTTCGACTATTCGATTCACGGTAAGAACCCCGCTACGTTGGGCACGTTGAGCACACCAAGACGCTAAGATATCTAATACTGTCTCGCTATTTATCAATATTGAGACTTCGCAATACTAAATTGTTACTATGACTCTATTTTCAGAGGTTATTTTAATCCCCACAACAAGGCGCCATCACCAGTCGACCTGTTTGAAACGCAAATACCATTAAGCGCTACATTATTTTAAATTAAGGTAATTGAAACTGTCTCGCTATGTTGGGCATGCTGGGCACACTAAGACGCTAAGATATTTAAGACTGTCTCGCTATTTACCAATATTGAGACTTCACAATATTAATCCGTCATCATGACTCTATTTTCAGAGCCTATTTTAATCCTCACAATAAGGCGCCATCATCAGTCGACCTGTCTGAAGCGTGAATACCATTAACTGCTACATTATTTTAAATTAAGGTAATTGATACATCTATAATGAATCTTCTACTATTAGCTGAATAAATTCCAGATCAATGCTGTGACAAAAGCCACCATCAATGATCAGTAAGCCCATTTACTGCTTCTTTTTATTTTTTAGCCTAATTGTTTTACCTATCAGATTTGGGATATCTACATTACGGCCATCAAGGTCTGTCTAAAGAATAAGCATCATACATCATAATTCGCACGTCCCACCTGGAAATTTCAGGTACAGAGATGGCACCAATGATTTAAAGATCTGCACTATACATTATTCCTCTATCGTCTAGTAAATTTAGTCCCTATCCTTCCCCCCTTCCCGTTTTTTCATCATGTCTTCATTCTTCCAGCAGCTGGTAGATTTCGCTTGGGATCCTAATAAGTGCATACTTTGACCAGGATTGAGCAGACTGCTCCTGGCGGTGTAATCATTATATTACTCGATTGTCAAAACCGTCTAGAACATTCACACAAATATCAGGTAAATGTTCAAGCATAGGCTCTATATAACTATGAATCCGCTACATAACCTTTAACCAACAGTGTTGTGATGTGCGGGCTCTATCTCTTTGAGTATTCCATGCATCTCTTGCTCACCACTCCAGTGATTCTAACTGAAGCTGCAGTGCTATCCACATGTCTTGTGCAGAACGTTTGAGCCATTGTGTTTATTCGTAGGTGAATATTTTTTATATTCCCTCTATTTACTAATGTCAATTTCATTATTAGGATCCCCTTCATCCGATAATTATACATTCACCCAAAACTACTACATGAAGAGTTCACCTTCAGTGTTCTTACTGCATGGATAGAGCCTCCATTGTTGTGAGTATATTGCTGTAAATTGAGTATTTTGCTAAGTTACATCATGACCCTCTTCTAACAAACAATAAGAGTCACGTGACCAATGTATGTCTATCATGTTCTTCATCTTAAAAGATAAACTTCCAATTTTATGTACTGTGAAGTGATCCAACTTCAGCCGAAGTATAGAAGCTCTATTGAGTGCTTCATAAATGTAGGGGGTTGTCCTCAATGACTTATTCATGATGGTCTTTCTCCGAGTCAGATACTGTACAATCGCCAGATGTTATTCTGCTAATCATTGGCTTTGAGTGTACAAATCGCTAGTCATGGTCAGTCATTAAGTAAGGAATAATGTTCTAAATGTGTTAGTAACAGTAAATAAGGTGTTTTGCTATTCTGTTATACTTTCGTTGATATGCTGACACGAATTTATGAATGTATAGATAATACATATTTTTTATGACTATATTTCAGGAATTAAACTGTGTCTCCTGAAGAAGGCGGTCCTCTGCCGAAACGCGCGTCGAGTTTTTATGCTTTTTTTCATTATCTATGTCACTATTCCCATGTTTCTGTCGATATCCTTCACTGTGTGGAATATAAGTTTTATGTTAATTGTCTATTGGAACTGTATGTAATTTTGAAAAGAATTTTTTATATACCCATCATATTGTTTGGCCCTTTGGTCATTCCTAATATGATTTTTAAATATGTTGATTAAAAATATACTTTTTATATAAATTTGACACCTTTTTTGATTGTTCCCTCTTGATTACTGGTCTGACCTGATTGCCCACTCATACACTTAGATGTCCTAGGACTTTTTCTCGCACCTGTTGCTACCCTGCCCTAGGAGTCTATAGATCTTCACTACCCAGGGGGTCCTTGTTATTCTCACCTGTTTACCCACAGCTTGTCTGTGTAGGGCTATGTTTCTTGGTATCATTACAAACTATATGAACGATTGTCAGTATTGACTTCAGTTTCACTTTTGCCCCTTGCATATATAGCTGGTATATATCTGTATCCTCTTTATACCATGGCCCAACTACCTACCTTTGGGTTTTCCGATGAGGTTTTCGCCTCCCTTGTCGGAATTAGTTCTGCATCCAGTAGTAGTAGTACACCTAATATTACCAATAATGAGGATAGCCGTAAACTCCTTGAACTCAAAAAGAAATTAACACGGATGGAAGCCCATGGGGAGTTTATGTTAGCTTACCTTAAGAATGGCATTATCCCCATGGGCCTCAAAGTACGGAACATCCCTGGCCTCTTTGTTCATCACAGGCCATTTCTAGAGAAATGGAGCCTAATAGCAAACAGGTGCTCCCGAGATCTTATGATCCTCATAATCGAAACTGCAAAGGAGTTAGCTGCAGACATTAAAAAAGAGATTGAGGATTTAGAGACCAAGCTTAAGAATTCTGGTAATATAGATGATGCAATTAAGAAAATCGAAGAAGCTAACAAAGAACTAGAGTCATTTAGTGCCTACCTCAATAAACGGAAGAACGACAAACTAACAAAAGATAAGCGCTATTACTCACTGGAAGGAACGTATCCCTATTTGAAACAAGACTTTTATAAACAAAATCACTACGTTGACGAAATTAGACCTACTCCTCAAAGAGTCAATAATTTTACAGACTCTTCAGATTCAGAAAATGAGGGACAAAGTAACTATTATGAGGCAGAGAACAATTATAATCAATATAACGGACCTCGTACTAAGCAGCCTTTTTTAGCCAACAGGGGCCCGAGACGAGGCAGACCCAGAGTCCATTTCCAGACTCAGTCCAGGGGCAACTTCCAGCAAGCCCACCATCAACAACAACATCAACAACACTCTCACCAACCACAGGAACCCCAATTCATACGAGAAACACGCAATCATCAGTATTGGGGCCAGGGGATGTAATCCCCATTTTCAACCTGTCCTCCAAGCATATAGATATCCATACTGAGTCATTACTCTCTAAAGGTCTATCATATGTCCCTCATGCCCAAGTCAATGTATTTGAATTACAAAAAGATATTATTTCTTTCTTTAGAAAGATCAGATTAAAAAAGTTTTTTTCTTCCTCTATGCTGGATATCAGTGATGCGACTCAGAGAACCAGCCAGCTATCATTACCTTCCACTTTTAACTCCTCCTTAGATCAGTTAGGACCAGAGGTATCAAGCTTTGAATTAGTTGTCCTTCAACAACTAGAAAGATCCCTACGATTCATACCCAAACCTATTTATAATTTGAATAGAGACGAATCAAAAGCTCTTCAGAATCTTAGAAAAGATAAGAAGTTGATAATCAAAAGCTGCGATAAAGGTGGTGGTATCGTATTGATTGATAGTGTTAAGTATGAACAAAAGATGTTAACTATGCTATCGGATACGACCACTTACTCTGAGGTTAGGACTAATCCTCTAGCCTCAACGTCTAAGAAAATACTGAACCTTACACTTACAGCTCTCGCATCTGGAGATATCAATCAAAAAGAATTTGATTACCTTAATAGCCATCAACATAAAACGGCATGCATTTATGGCATGCCTAAGATTCATAAAGACCTTATAGACCCCCCCTAAGACCCATTGTCTCGACGATAGGCACTAATACAGAACCACTCTCTAAGTTCATTGATTCTTACCTGCGTCCTCATATACCTAACATCACTTCTTACAATAGAGACACAGGGTCAATGATATCAAAAATAGAAAACCTGCCCTTTGACCCCAACAGAGACCTGCTGGTCACAATGGATATTGAAGCGCTGTATAGCAATATCCCGCAAAAAGAAGCTATACTAACCACTAGTTGGTTTATTGACACCTTTAACATCGCATGTCCTAAGGATTTTTTATTAAAACTGCTTCAGATTGTCCTATCTGAGAATATTGTTGAATTTGGAAACTCTCTCTTTCGCCAAACCAAGGGCGTCAGTATGGGGGCGTCTGTGGCGCCCTCCATCGCCAATATTTACATGGCAGCCTTTGAGACGAAATTCATATACAACGAGATAGCACCATTCTACGAGTCCATCTCCCATTGGTCCAGATATATTGATGATATTTTCTTTGTCTGGACCAATGGGAGAGACTCCCTTTTAGAATTCCTTGAATGGATTAATCTGACGGATATAAATCTCAAGTTTACGGCACAATATAGCGATACTCAAGTCGAATTCTTGGACATAATTATTAAGAATCAAGACAATAAACTTATTGTAGATTTGTTCATTAAATCTACAGCGAGGAACACTCTTCTTCATTTTAAGAGTTTTCATCCGCGGTGCCAAAGGGAGAGTATCCCATTCTCTCAATTTCTTCGAGCTCGAAGAAATTGTTCCAATCTGGCAGATTTTGATATTCAGGCCAAAATCATGAGACAGAAATTCCTAAATAGAGGTTACCCACATAGGTTGGTCCGAGATTCGTATAAACGAGCGAGATTCTACGATCGGGACCACCTCCTCAGAACAAAACCATCAGTAACTAATGACCAACTGGTATGTATAACAAAGCACTCTACCCTAGGCAATACAGTAAGACATATTGTCAACTCAAATTGGCATATTCTGAATTCGAACCCCTCCTGCAGTAAACTAGAGAAGCCCATCTTCGCACATAGGAGGAACAAAAATCTCAAAGACCTTGTTGTTCATTCACGGTTTACATCAAGTAATGTTCAGTCAGAATTTGTACAAAGATCAATTAGTAATAATTTCCCTGTTAAAGGTACTGTCAAATGCTCAGCCTGTAAATCCTGCAGCAACATCATTGAAGGTGAGTCTTTTGAACATAATGGCTGCCGTACCTCTGCTACAGACATGTGGAACTGCAAAACTTCTAACTGTATATATTTCATTCTGTGCCCATGCCAGCTTGGTTACGTGGGCGAAACCTCTAGATCCGTGCAAACTAGGCTGACAGAACACAGGTCAGCAATTCGGACCAACAAACAGTTAGCGCCTCTGGTGAAGCACTTCACCGAAAATCACCATGCTCCAGACGACTTTAAGTGGCGCATTTTGGAAAAAATCAGACTCCCTAGCAGCAAAGGGGGTGACCAAGTCAGAAAGAAAAGGGAAGTCTTTTGGATTTTCTCCCTGGGAACTTTCAAACGAGGTCTTAATGCCGAAATTCCCTGGGAGAACGCTATCCTATAGGTATTTCCAGTTATTCACTTCTTAGTGCAGAAAAGGTTGTTTCACACAGCTGTTCCTCTAACTATATATTCATTTGGACATATATAGTTTTTGACAATCATAATCGACAATCATTACTAATCGATTTTTTCGATTATTTCCCCATCCTAAGTTACAATTTTATGTTCCGAATTATTGTATTACTAGTGTTCTGTAATGATTAATATTACCTAGAACGTACCGATAAATAATTACTTAATCATACATATGCCCAATGATTAAGAATACTTTTGATGCCCACTAGATTAGGAACACAAACGTGCACTATGTTTCCAAGGACTAATTTGATTTTTGAACAACTTGAGAACTTGACCATTGTATCCACGATACTTAAATGGGATAGGTGTTGGAACCTTGAGATCCAACCAGTTCTATTTTTGAGATCTACTAATAGTATGAATCATTGAGTAGATTACCAATACCATATTACGTATCGTTAGCCTTTCTGCATATGTGGTATATTTACACACATACATTCATAGGGACAATGTTACATATTGATCTAATTTTCACTGACCAATTTTCGATGTAGCAATATTGTTTAAAATCAATATATTAAAAATTCCCTCCTTTTTCTGAGCTAATTGGTATTATTACGAATACTTTGATGAATAAATCATATACTTTAGGTATAATAATATGCGCCGGTAGTCTTCTGGGATTCATCGTATTCGCGCACTTTCACGCGCCATCTTGGAACGGGATACTTTCAGACCGTTGTCGATCCATTAGTCCTACTTCGAGTCCACCGGCACTATGAGTGTGATCGGCTCCTTTCACGCCAAACTTTGCTTTAAATAAGGAATTAGCCGCCCGCTGGCTATCTTCTGTTTTCGTGGAGGACGGGTCCCCACACGACGAATCTCGGAGCAGCACCATCTTGCTGTCCGTCTTCGACTATTCGATTCACGGTAAGAACCCCGCTATGTTGGGCACGTTGAGCACACCGAGACGCTAAGATATCTAATACTGTCTCGCTATTTATCAATATTGAGACTTCGCAATAATAAATTGTTACTATGACTCTATTTTCAGAGGTTATTTTAATCCCCACAACAAGGCGCCATCACCAGTCGACCTGTTTGAAACGCAAATACCATTAAGCGCTACATTATTTTAAATTAAGGTAATTGAAACTGTCTCGCTATGTTGGGCATGCTGGGCACACTAAGACGCTAAGATATTTAAGACTGTCTCGCTATTTACCAATATTGAGACTTCACAATATTAATCCGTCATCATGACTCAATTTTCAGAGCCTATTTTAATCCTCACAATAAGGCGCCATCATCAGTCGACCTGTCTGAAGCGTGAATACCATTAACTGCTACATTATTTTAAATTAAGGTAATTGATACATCTATAATGAATCTTCTACTATTAGCTGAATAAATTCCAGATCAATGCTGTGACAAAAGCCACCATCAATGATCAGTAAGCCCATTTACTGCTTCTTTTTATTTTTTAGCCTAATTGTTTTACCTATCAGATATGGGATATCTACATTACGGCCATCAAGGTCTGTCTAAAGAATAAGCCTCATACATCATAATTCGCACGTCCCACCTGGAAATTTCAGGTACAGGGATGGCACTAATGATTTAAAGATCTGCACTATACATTATTCCTCTATCGTCTAGTAAATTTAGTCCCTATCCTTCCCCCCTTCCCGTTTTTTCATCATGTCTTCATTCTTCCAGCAGCTGGTAGATTTCGCTTGGGATCCTAATAAGTGCATACTTTGACCAGGATTGAGCAGACTGCTCCTGGCGGTGTAATCATTATATTACTCGATTGTCAAAACCGTCTAGAACATTCACACAAATATCAGGTAAATGTTCAAGCATAGGCTCTGTATAACTATGAATCCGCTACATAACCTTTAACCAACAGTGTTGTGATGTGCAGGCTCTATCTCTTTGAGTATTCCATCCATCTCTTGCTCACCACTCCAGTGATTCTAACTGAAGCTGCAGTGCTATCCACATGTCTTGTGCAGAACGTTTGAGCCATTGTGTTTATTCGTAGATGAATATTTTTTAGATTCCCTCTATTTACTAATGTCAATTTCATTATTAGGATCCCCTTCATCCGATAATTATACATTCACCCAAAACTACTACATGAAGAGTTCACCTTCAGTTTTCTTACTGCATGGATAGAGCCTCCATTGTTGTGAGTATATTGCTGTAAATTGAGTATTTTGCAAAGTTACATCATGACCCTCTTCTAACAAACAATAAGAGTCACGTGACCAATGTATGTCTATCATGTTCTTCATCTTAAAAGATAAACTTCCAATTTTATGTACTGTGAAGTGATCCAACTTCAGCCGAAGTATAGAAGCTCTATTGAGTGCTTCATAAATGTAGGGGGTTGTCCTCAATGACTTATTCATGATGGTCTTTCTCCGAGTCAGATACTGTACAATCGCCAGATGTTATTCTGCTAATCATTGGCTTTGAGTGTACAAATCGCTAGTCATGGTCAGTCATTAAGTAAGGAATAATGTTCTAAATGTGTTAGTAACAGTAAATAAGGTGTTTTGCTATTCTGTTATACTTTCGTTGATATGCTGACACAAATTTATGAATGTATAGATAATACATATTTTTTATGACTATATTTCAGGAATTAAACTGTGTCTCCTGAAGAAGGCGGTCCTCTTCCGAAACGCGCGTCGAGTTTTTATGCTTTTTTTCATTATCTATGTCACTATTCCCATGTTTCTGTCGATATCCTTCACTGTGTGGAATATAAGTTTTATGTTAATTGTCTATTGGAACTGTATGTGATTTTGAAAAGAATTTTTTATATACCCATCATATTGTTTGGCCCTTTGGTCATTCCTAATATGATTTTTAAATATGTTGATTAAAAATATACTTTTTATATAAATTTGACACCTTTTTTGATTGTTCCCTCTTGATTACTGGTCTGACCTGATTGCCCACTCATACACTTAGATGTCCTAGGACTTTTTCTCGCACCTGTTGCTACCCTGCCCTAGGAGTCTATAGATCTTCACTACCCAGGGGGTCCTTGTTATTCTCACGAGCCTTGAGGCACCCCATGAGACACCGGGGAAAAAGCAGATTGAAATGGGGGAAGGGATACAGCCTGCTTCCTAACCAGAAGGAAGGAGCGAAACCAACTCAGGGCATTGCCACCTACTCCGGCATCCCTCAGTCTTTCCAGGAGGATCTCATGATTTACCTTATCGAATGCGGCAGACAGGTCCAGCAGAATCAGAGCCACTGCCTGACCCCTGTCTGCACGCATTCGAAGGTCCTCCATAGCCGTAAGTAGAGCTGTTTCGGTACCATGGGCTGGGCGAAAGCTGAATTGTAGTTCGTCCAGAAATTGATGATGCTCCAGATGTTTGGAGAGACATGCGCTCACCCAGCGCTCAGCAATTTTTGCAGGAAATGGTAACAAGGAGATGGGTCTGTAGTTCTGTAAGCACTCTGGATTTAGGGAGGGTTTTTTCAGCAATGGAGAAACAAGAGCCTGTTTCCAAGAAGCAGTAACTGTTCCACTAAGCAGCGACTGATTACAGTCATGCCAACTCACTCTACGTTGGCATACCAGCTCCATCGTTTACAACTGGTCCAAAACCAAGCAGCTCGGATTATCTTTCATCAACCCAGACACGTTCGCCCTCTGATGAAGAGCCTTCACTGGCTACCAGTGGCCAAACGCTGCGTATTCAAATTGCGTTGTACTGTCTACAAAGCCCTGGCCGGCCATGGTCCGGCGTTTGGGTCATCCTTGATACCTCATTATACCCCTTTATGTGAACTTCGTTCCTCCCATTTGAACCTACTTATCATCCCCACTCTTAAACGGAAAAAACATGGTGGCCTTAGATTTTCTGTTTTGGCTCCTCAATTTTAGAATTCCCTCCCTATGGTATTTCGATCAGTAACCTCCTACACCCAGTTTAGAACTCTCCTTAAAAAATTCCTGTTCTCTCAGGCATATGAGTAAGCTTTTGTCATCTCCTCACTGAAGCTTCCTGTCCCTAGCGCCATGAAACCGCTTGGTGTAAGTGATTTTAACATAACATAACATAACCAAAGTGTTCTAGTGTAGTCTAAATATACCTCCAATTAACACGGTCGAATGCTTTTGCTGCATCCGACGTAACAAACACGATTGGGGGCCTCCGGCATTGTAGCTAGTTGTATATAGCCTATCAAGGTGTGGTTAAGCTCAATCATATTCCTCCCAGGAAGAAACCCCTTTTGAACTTGATGAATCAGCTGCCCCTCCATCATATTTAAATCGGCCACAAGAATGACGGTGAAAATCTTATATTCGCAGTAAACTATAGATATTGGGTGGTATGATTGGCAGTGAACTGGGTTCTTACCTGGCTTCAGAATTAGAGAAATTACAGCTTCATTCCATGACAAGGGGATTGACAAGCCAGCTATCAGATTAGAGTTAAATAGCTTAACTCAAATGGCAATAATCTCTTCCCGCAACACAAAGTACAATTCACTGGGGATCCCATCTGGGCTTGCGGCTTTCCCTTTTTTTTGCCTTTTTCAAAATATTCAAAAATTCACTGCCGCTAATTTCTTGTCCTAGATAAAGTGATTTAGGGGCATATCAGCAAGGGCTGACAATATAATTATCGCCGCTTAGGTGTCCGTTTTCTGGTGATAAGCGGCGATAATTTTATTGTAAAATCATCAAAGACACGCTAGCGCGTGTTTCTTTGATGTACAGACGATTTTTTCACAGCCTCGCATCGCTAATGAGATGCAAAGAAGGCGTGGCTGTGAAAACAACACATAAAAATATCGCGAAGGCAGCTTCGCGATATTAACAATGAGGTGCCTACCTCGGCCTTAACGCTGGAATTTAACATCTGTTAAATTCCAGACTAAGGCATACTAATAATGGTTGGTGGATTATGTTGATATGACCACAGGGTCGTATCAGCAATGTTATTTCTGTTTTCCATGGAACATTGCTGGAAAACCAGCGATGTTCCAAGGTTAACACTGCTATCGCTGAAATATTATCGCCATAGCGCTATGTATTGTTAATATAGCGTTATCAAGGCGATAATTTTCAGCGATAGCAGGCGATAGATTGCTACCGCTATGTGGAGCCAGCGATATTTATCACTGGCCCTTGTTAATATGCCCCTGTGTTTCTGAAAGTTTGGGGAGCTGCTTTTGTAGGAGACAATCGTGTATTTCTTGCTTTGTTACCTCTAGATCTTCTGCTTATAACTCCTGAAAAAAGTTGATAAATGCGGCACTGATTTAATTGCTCTCCTCCACTATCAACCCTGACTTCCCCTCTCTGATCTTCCCTGCATAGTTTTAGTTCCTATCCAGCCTTGATTTCCAAGCCAGGAGATTTCCATAACATTCCCCTTGTAGAATATCTCTGGCTCTGCTCACCTCCCATTGCTGTGTCACTTCTGCATCCATTTTAGTTCTAAATCCAAATGTAGGCCTTCCAGCTTATCTACCCACTCCTTTCTTTCTCCTTCCTGACCCATATTGCCTTTTAGTAAACTCTCCACTTTGCTTGTCTCCTCCTCTAAGCTATTGAGGTATTTTTTCTGTTCTCTAACCCAATTCACAGTTAGATTTGTGATAATTCCCAGTATGGGATGCTTTAAATGCATCCCATACTGAATCCCAAGGGAGTGACTCCAGGTTCCAGGAAATGAGTTTCTCAGTATTACAGGGTATTTGCGCCATTATTTCAGACTGGTTATAAACAACAAGGGGGCCCCAATGAGTCAGCACAGGACCCTGGGGAACGTATTAATTTCAAACAACAGTGGTCCCATGCAATTATTATGGTAGGAACAATGAATATAGACAAAATTGATCTATATTGGTTTTGACATGTCCAGCCGGACAGAGGTCACAATCTTTACTTGATCAACAATGGAAAAGAAAAGAATTCCTTCAACAATTCACCGTAGTGGGGCACAAGTCTGTACCCAAACACATACAGATAATTACAGTTCAGGAAGAAATAAAGCAGGGCTATTAGGCAAAAACTGAGGATTTCTGGGAATTAAAATGAGACAGAAAATTCAGGCGGCACCTTTACATATACATGGTACAAATATACGTTCTGTATAGGGTGCACAGAGAGGTCGTAGCCTGAAAAGGTGCATCTTCTTCTGGAGTTGGTGCTCAGGAGGTCCTGGCTGAGGCACAGTAACCCTGGCACACCTTAAGAACAACAATTACCACTCGTTCCCTTGTTACAACTATCGAGCAGATAAGGCATTATTACATGGCGCTTGCATTGGAGCATCTCGTTACCCACTGCCTGGTGATGCTGTAAATTATTCCTCAGGAATCTTATCAGAGTCAGTTGTTTACTTGTTTCCCCTTCTAATGCCTGAGTACATGAGGCAGTTTCATTGTTGTGAGATGGTTTGAAGACCCCACTCCAGGACAGTGCTGTAGTGTCGTTCCTATATCCCTGTAGGCTCTGCGCATTGGGGTTCAAAGCTCTCGGGAAGGGGAGGAAGAGGGTGGTTCACTAGGGTGGAGGTAGGCGTGTCCCAGGAGAGGGGACGATGAGGAGGGGGGGCCACCTCCTGATGATGATTTCCAGCGAAGGAAACTGCAAGGGGGAGCCAGAATTGGAGTGAAGAAGGAGCTTGGGAGGAAGGGGAGAAAGTTTCGAGAGTTGGGGAATCAAAAAGGAGTGAGGTACCTTGCTGTTAATGTGGTTTGGGAGAACTGCCTTCAGAGTGGAGAGTGGGAGAGCCTGCTGTGTAGAAATGGAATTATCTAGGAGAGTGCCAGGAGGAAGGGGAATGAAGGAAGTGTTAGTGAAGTAATCAGAGCTAAGGCTATCATTTGATCCTGCCTTCTGGGAGTGAAGGCGGTCCAGTCTGGGTGGCTAAAAGGTGGTGGGTGAGTCAGTGCAGCCAAGATTTTGAGTAGCTATGGCCCTATGAGTGTTATTCAAGGTAGGTGGGGAAAGAATCAGGTGATTGAGGCTCATTAAAGAGGGTTCTTTGAAGTCCTGAGGATTGGTTAAGGGACTAGCGGCCCCAGATCAATGAAGAGTGTCACTTTGGTCAAGAGATTTTTTAATGAAGGAGAAACTGTCATCGAAGATACCCAGATTCCGATTGGGGCTTGAATGAGTATAGTTCTATTGTTGTAAATGGATATGGTGGCATTAGCTCTGAATGAGGGTTACAGCACAGCCGAAAGCCTTAGGCCATGTGGACATTTCGTAGACAAACCGATCATGAGTAAAGAATGAAACGCTTTTCTCCACTGGGCTCTTCGTTTAGTATAAAAGATCAGATCACTAGTAATAGCACCTTTTTAAGGCAAAAAAAAGATCAGAAATAAGGGTTTCATTATTAGCTATGAGCAGTCTATGTTTGAGAGATTTAATCCTGTTTTTGGACAAGTTGGGCCAATAGATATTATGTAGCTATTCATAACTAGCTTCTCTAGTCTGTAGTCCAGTCTGCTCTGAGTGCGGGACGGCATGATTTAGATGGAAGGCAGAGGGACCACAGTGGTGAAGAATCGCCTAGAGTTTGGCAATTACTTTTATTTGTGGTGGCTCATGTGGATATGTAGGAAAAATAGTAGAGAGCAAGGACTGTGTACTGGGGACGTCCTTATCCCTGATTACTTATTCAAAAACAAAGGGGACCGACCCACTGGGGACGACTGTACAATAGCATTTGGAGTGCCAGGGACCACTTGGGTTTGTAAGAAGAACCCTCCCCGACCAACCTAGTTGGTGGCCTGCTTCATCATTGGGTTCCCAACTGGATAGCCAAATGCTGCCCAGCTGTGCTGCTATAAGCAGGGGACAGGCCAGGAGAGACAGAGCGTGGGCCTCTTTCCCTGTTTGAGATTCAATGAGCGTGGGCCTCTTTCCCTGTTTCAGATTCAATCAGGGAACAAGGATTCTTCTGGAGCGGCCATTTTGAGTAAAGGCTGTTTAATAGAGCCACAAAATGATTTTGATTCTATGATTTTCATGTCTATCTCATTTTCCTTTCCCTAAGACTATGGTTTTCCTCCCTATTTCCTCAATATAATTGTATATGGCCCATTCACTGAGTTTTGATTGGATGAGCGGCGGAATGATGGGTGGGAAAACCCAGGTGGGGAAACCCAGGCAGCAGCTGTGTCACTGAATCAGGCTGGAACAAACAGGAACTGTAGGCCACAGGCAAGTGGCAGGGTAGGAGTCCAGGTGATGTCAGAAAAATGCCTTGCAATGCATGAGTATGTACTTTCTCATCCTCTTTATCACTTTTCCTGCTCCTCTATCCCTTTTTTGCACCTTGTTCAGTTCATAAATTATTAGCCTCCAAACACCAAGTTTCACTCAAACACCATCTCTCACACTGCCGCCTGCGCTGTATCATCGGCAACTATTCTTAATTCTATTTAAATACATCTCCAAATGGCTTTCTCTGTGAAACCTTGCACATGCATGTGCAGCGGCCATAATTCAAAGGTTTATCTTTGTTTTAAGAAATTGTATGCTGCGACTGTGTGTGCATGCACAGTGTCCCCTCGGGGAAAAAACAAGCATTTGAAGAGCCTATAGATGTCATGGGCGAGACCTATTGGCTTTGTCAATATTTGTTTAATGTGGTCTTCATTCTATTTAGGACAGGAAAGAGAAAAGAGCAGACAAAAACTTGAAATATAGCATTCATGATTGTCAAATTGGGTGAATAGTGGTGAATGTTACTACTTTCGGGTCTGTTGCGGAAGAACAAATCCTTGTGGGAATCTGACAGAGCCCACTACTGATGTACTTGGCTAGAGTCCATGACATCCACATGTTTAAAGAACAGTTTATTAAATAAAACTGTATAAAACTACTCAGATTGGTAAAGACAATACTGAATGGTTTCTGAATACCCTTTGCTAGAGGTGGTCACAGTTGTTAGTTATTCCTTTTAAAGCATGCATATAAAAACCTCCTCATAATCCGTTCACTTTTTATTACCTTCAATTATTAGTTATTTCTTAATAGTCACTAAATAGCCCTTTTATTGTATGAGGCGTTACAAGTAACATAGTAAAAATAAATTAGTATAAAACATGTTATAGGTGCTGTCAAACAGAACATAAAGGAGTATTGTTCTTCTGCTCTACATTGGTGCTAAATGTTAATTTTCCGAAAGGATCACAAGACCCTAAAAAAGTGTCTGCCACGACCGGAAGATTTGCATTGTAGAAATGATTAAAAAAAACAGTGTTCATAAACACGAACCAAATCCTCAAACTCGCTTGGTAAAAACGCGCTGTGTCTTCTTCTGACATCTCCGTATCTAACTAACACAAAGACCGCGTCTGAAATACATTCATACATCAGTGTGAAATAATGGAAGGAAAGTATTGACATTTGAAAACTGTCTAAGTTAAGTAAACACTTAATTGTTCATTATGTGCAATTCCCTGGATGTAATGCATGGGGTCTGCTGCTCCACAAGCTTTTAGTTGAATATTGATCGGGCTTTGCAATAGTGAAAAACACAACATGGTGCTTTAAAGTACAAAATGGCAATTTTCTATTTAGGTACTTTGTTTGACCAAATCAATATAACATGGTTGAAGTATATCGTTATGCATAATGTTTCTGCTAGCACAATATACCTTTCATCACTTGCAGTTGTGAAAGCTTATGTAGCAAATTTATTATACTAATGAATACATCCGCCAGTGTCAGAAAAGTAAAGGAGGGAAATAAGGTACTAAATTCTCACTGAGGATAATACAGAGAACACAGACACCGAATCACTTAGTTACAGCGGCTGTATTCACAAATCAAAATAATCACTGTTCAAGTCGCATACTCTCCTAGAGTGTACACCTGTGAATCCATGTTAGTATGTGGGTTTTTTCTCAAGACCGTAAAATGAATTCGTTTGACAAAATGTTATGTAAACATCTAGATACACAAATAACTTCACTAGTTCTATATGGTACTAAGCCTCTGCTGTTCCTTTACTACAGGCTAATTTCCACAGAGGACATCAATGCGCAGGAGCACCTATGAGGAGTGTTGGATGTCTCCTAGCTTCCAGGCTGAGATGGTTAGGGGCCACTGAAAGACCCAAGAGAACGGTATATGATATTACATGCATTTGCATCGCAAATATGAATCTTATTTATGGAAGACAGCGCTCTAAGAATCAGGCATACTCTATGGTTCTGGGATTCGTATTGATCAGAAACAAACTGACTTGTTGTTATTTTATTTGGTAGTGGTTTGTATTTCAGAGGTGGCTCAAACTAAATAGTGAGATTAAAATGATGTAATGTTTAGTGATGGATCATATTAGATAGTGGCCATCTAGATCTTGTTAACAATCTGCAAGGGGCATCATGTGCTTTTATAGGTGTGCTCCTGCACTTTGTAATTTTTTTTGGTTCTGCTTCAGTGCAATGTTGACAGTCATTTGCAATGGAGCAGCTGTTAGGTGTGGATGGAACACTGGCAGTTGTGAGGCAATGATGCAATATTATGTGTATGTGGGTGTTGTGTATTTGAGTTACCTTCTTCTGGACGGTTATGTGGATGGGTGGGAACATATGGATTAGTTGATGAGCATGATGGTGCTAAGGATTGTGTGTAATGTGCATTTCTGGTGTGAATAACGTGTTAATTATTACTTTATAATGATGTGGTGTTGAGGAGACAACTCTCAGTCAGCTGTGCTTCTTGGTGCTATGGTGTGCCAGCGATTTTGTGAGGGTTCGTGTTTACAGTGTACTGTCCGCGCAGGCATTGTCTATCACCACAATATCCCACCTATACCTGAGGGTGTAGGTATTGATATAACTTGAAATTGATATGTCGTTAAAGTGGCGAATGCTTAGCAAAATGTATGAATTTGAAAATATATTTAGCATAGTTTTTGATTAGTTTTACTTATAAGGAACTGAAGCAAGGTAGTGGATTACTTTAGAGAGGTTGAGATTTTAGTCACAGGAATCAGAGCACAGGGAAACCCAAGAACATTTATAAGAAGGGCTCTTAATTGTGCCTTGTATAGTGATATGGATAGTCTATTAACTGTGAAGAAAAGATCAGAACAATCCAGAATTCTTTTAAGAGGCCTCCAAACTTATGAGACACAATGGTTAATGCATTTCTGGAACCGCCCAGACCCAGATATATCCCAGAATGTTTGGGGCTAGAAAAGGTCCAGGGTCATTTCAAGCTTGGACACTCTCTTGCCTTCGGCACAAAAGGTAAGATGAAAAAAATTCTGTTTTTCTGACTTGTGAAATACCTAATGTAATTCAACAATATGTTGCTTAGATTGATAGAAATATGGCATATGTGTGAAACCTTGCACATGCATGGGGAGCGGCCATAACTGAAATGTTTTTCTTTTGTTTTAAGATCTTGTCTTCTGCGACTATGTGTGCATACATAGTGGCCACTCACAAAAACAAGCATTTTAAAAGCCAATAGATGTCATGGGCGAGACCTAATGGCCTTCTCAATACTTGTTTAATGTGGCCTTTATTCTATTTCGGACAGGAAAGAGAAAAGAGCAGACAAAATTTAAAATATATCATTCATGATTGGCAAATTGGGTGAATAGTAGTGAATGTTACTACTTTAGGGTATTTTGCAGAAGAACAAATCCTTGTGGGAATCGGAAAGAGTCCCGTACTGATGCACTTCACTATAGTTATTCCATCCACATGTTTAAACAACAGTTTATTAAATAAAAATGCATAAAACCACTCAGATTGGTAATGACAAAAGTGAATGGTTTCTGATTAACTTTTGTTGAAGGTGGTCAGAGGTGTTAGTTACTCCTTTTTAAGGACTGCATATAAAAACCTTTTCAAGAACTGCATATAAAAATCTCGTCATAATTTATTCACTTTTTATCAATATGCTATCTCGTTGGTCGCCCAAGTACGATACTGTAATCTTCAATTAGATTTGGAAACTAGCTAGTTATGGAGTGTAATAATCTGCTGTTCTCCTTGTGTGTTAGTCCTGTTAGAAGAAAGTTCAATTTATGAGGTTTCTCTTCTTGTTGTTTGTTGCCAACACTAGGCAGTGACTGTGCAACCTGTAACATTGGATTGACTTTTCAACCTGTAACATCGGCTAGAATCGGCTAGAATCAATTGGGTTGTGATGGGAACTGACCCTTCGGATATTATCTATATATAATCTAGCATGTTGCTAGTGATATTTCAACGTTGTGTGTTCATTTACCTTACCACTTACAATGAGCTATTTATAAATGATGAATGCCATTTATGCTCTTGTGGCTGTGACTACCAACATATTTCTTTTGAGCATCCACAACCAAGATGTTTCTTTCAATGTTGTTCTTCGTTAGTTATTTCAGTGGGGTGATTATAATCTTTACTATTGGAGAGTGCCAGTCAGGGGACTGGATTATGGCGCTGAGAGGATTTAAGTCTGTTGTTTATGGCAATGTGTCATTCAGGTGTTGGGAGTTGCAGGGTCAAGACTGATTTGCATATGGCTGGGTTCAAACTAGAATGGCATGGGGAGCAAACAAACAATGGATTTAGGCCCAGATCTCTGTACTGGGGTGATGTATGAAATTCTTCTTCATTCTATAAGAAGGTGCATCATGCGCTCATCAAAAGACAGAGAGAGAGAGAAAGAGAGGGAGAGAGAGAGAGAGAGAGTGAAAGGAAGAGAGGGAGAGAGAGTGCCTAGACGGCGGACCCAGGCCTCACTGCTCACCTGCTGCCACCGGTGTGTCTCCAACCACGTGCCAGTATACACTGCCGTCCACCAGGTCCCTTATCTGAAACAGAGTCCAGATTTATGAATGGCAGAGTACATACAAATGCACATGCCATCATCGCTTGCCCGCCCCCGTGCACTCAGGCTGCTACACCCCAGCCCCTCCCGCCGCCCAGCGGTGACTTCCCACCCCTGCACACCCAGGTGTCACTGCTCACCTTCCACCACTGGCGTGTCTCCAACAGGGTGCAAGCTCAAAGCCCGGGGCTCGCGACCTTGGCAGCCTCCAGCTCATGCAGCCCCGCACCACGGAACACCAGGTCATACACTTGATTCTGGGTCTTGATTTTGCTATGGCAGAGATCATATCAGTGCATACGGCATCATCGCAGACTGAATACCCGCTCAGCCCTTTAGGTGCACTAACTCTGTGAACCACAAGGCATTGCCACGTGGTGGTAGGCACACACTGCCCGCTGACTCAGACCTAGACTGCGGTCCAGCAGGGCTCACACAAATCCTTAACAGTCCGGACCGTGGGATGGTGCATCATTGCTGGTTGCACACCCGCTCAGCACTTAAGGTGCCCCAACCTCAGTGCACCGAAAGTTACCGTCCTGTGGCGGTAGGCCCGTGCTGGCCGCAGTGTATCCGGTGTGGTACACAGTCAAAATATCGAGTAGGAAATGTCGACCTACCATAATATCGAGTCTGAAATATCGAAGGTGCATAATATCGAAAGCAAGAATATCGTAGGACAGAATATCGACCCAAGGTAAGTAATATCGAAATACTTAATATCGATGTGAGTAATATCGAAGTTAGTAATATCGATAGCATATATATCGATGTTACTAATTTCGATGACACTAATATCGATATTTGTATTATTGTATAGTTTTTTATTATGTATGTGTTATATGTTTAATTTAAGTATTTAAAATAATTACTATTATATGTGTATACATTTTATATAATAATAAATAAATGTATAAGTAAATTTTATGAGCGGGTTGTGGGTTTATAGGGGAATAGGGTGGGAAGTAATTTAATTATGGTAAATTGATTAGTAATTAGTAGGATTTATTAATAAATTATCATTAATTGGTAATTATGTGAAAATAATAGGAAAATAATTTTAATTAATTTATTAATTGATATATATGTTCTGTAGCGGGTTGTGGGTTTATAGGGGAATAGGGTGGGACGTAATTTAATTATGGTAAGTTGATTAATAATTAGTAGGATTCATTAATAAATTATAATTAATTGGTAATTAATATTGATTAATTGGGAAAAAAATTAATTGATTAATTGATATATTTTTTCTGTAGCGGGATGTGGGTTTATAGGGGAATAGGGTGGGAAGTAATTTAATAATAATTAATTAATTAATATATGTTTTTTAAAATTTATATTTAATTT
Source organism: Lissotriton vulgaris (assembly GCF_964263255.1). Taxonomy (NCBI): domain Eukaryota; kingdom Metazoa; phylum Chordata; class Amphibia; order Caudata; family Salamandridae; genus Lissotriton; species Lissotriton vulgaris. The sequence goes on from NC_141689.1 coordinate 617,880,144, forward strand.
ATTGGGAAATAATTAATATTAATTAATTAATTAATTATTATAATTTTGTACATATTTAAAATTATTAATTAATTGGTAATTAAATATTATTAATTAGTTACATTAATTAGAGTAATTTATTTATATATAATTTTTAGTTACTGTTAATTAATTAATTGGGGAAAAATAATATTAATTATTAAATTATATTAATTACAGCTAATGTGCTAATATATTTACTTTATTTGTTATTGTTCATTAATAATTAATTGCTAATTAAATAATATTAATTAATTTTGGGTAAAGGAGTATTTTTAGGCTTCAGGGTCAGTTTTGGGTTTTTGGGTAAAGGGGTATTTTTAGTGTTCAGGGTCAGTTTTGAGTTTTTGGGTAAAGGTTTTTTTTTAGGGTTCAGGGTCAGTTTTTAGTTCTTGGGTGAAGGGGTATTTTTTGGGTTCAGGGTCAGTTTTCAGTTCTTGGGTAAAGGGGTATTTTTTGGGTTCAGGGTCAGTTTTCAGTTCTTGGGTAAAGGGGTATTTTTTGGGTTCAGGGTCAGTTTTCAGTTTTTTGGTAAAGGGGTATTTTTAGTGTTCAGGGTCAGTTTTCAGTTCTTGGGTAAAGGGGTATTTTTAGGGTTCAGGGTCAGTTTTCAGTTTTTGGGTAAAGGGGTATTTTGAGGGTTTAGGGTCAGTTTTCAGTTTTTGGGTAAAGGGTTATTTTTAGGGTTCAGGGTCAGTTTTCAGTTTTTGGGTAAAGGGGTATTTTTAGGGTTCAGGGTCAGTTTTCAGTTCTTGGGTAAAGGGGTATTTTTTGGGTTCAGGGTCAGTTTTCAGTTCTTGGGTAAAGGGGTATTTTTTGGGTTCAGGGTCAGTTTTCAGTTTTGGGTAAAGGGGTATTTTTAGGGTTCAGGGTCAGTTTTCAGTTCTTGGGTAAAGGGGTATTTTTTGGGTTCAGGGTCAGTTTTTAGTTTTTGGGTAAAGGTGTATTTTTTGGGTTCAGGGTCAGTTTTCAGTTTTTGGGTAAAGGGGTATTTTTAGGGTTCAGGGTCAGTTTCAGTTCTTGGGTAAAGGGGTGTTTTTTGAGTTCAGGGTCAGTTTTCCCTACTGTTGCACTCTCTGGAGTAGGAATAGAAATTTTTACCCTTACGCTATCCAACGTTTTATTTAATTAATTGTTAAAATATCAAATTTTTATTTTATTTTTTATATTACTTACATTTTATTTATGTTACTCTTTTATGTTTGTATATGTGTTAGTAAATTAGAATATATTTCATTAATTTATAAATTCGTAAAATAATTATTAATTTTTATTGTTCAGTGCATATATATTACATATTTACAGTATATATTTAATTAATGTATTCTTAATATATATGTATTATTTATTACTTTTAAACATTATTAGATACTTTTAAATATGTTTATTTTATTTATTAGTCTTATAGACTTAATTTTACATTTATATATTAAAAAATAAAAACGATATTTTTAACATCGATATTTTTTACATCAATATTTTTTTTTCGATATTTTTGTACTTACCATGTTGTAGATAGGATGTCGATATTTTTGCCCTCGATATTGTTGACTCGATATTCTTGTAGGTCGATATTTTTGTAGTCGAAATTCTGTCAGTGATTCATCCGGTGTCACCACCTCTGTGCAACTCAAGTCAGGAACCCTCTATGATTGAGTATCGTGGTGTGGACGCCATCATGTTACCTCCAGTAGTGGGGAATGTGATGTGTTAGGGCCCTAGGCCCTCATGCATAAATATTAACCACATGGATACACCCAGATAGAGAGTGAAAATGGTTTCCAGGACGTGCGCCCAGCCCTTTTTATTGGCAGGGTCACATGTCCTGAGATGCGTGTGCTGGATGGGTGTGGTGTGGGTATAAACCAGCCATGATGGAGTAGCTGTAGTATGCTGACAACTAGCCCTGTGATCAGCACATCACTATAGGGAAGACCTGGGACACGTAGCATTGTCATCCCCCCTGTGAGCATAAGCGGAGTGGGCTGGCCTGGCGTATTCCAGTCCAGCATAAGGGTATGAACTATGACCACGGGGCACTGGGCATGGTTCCATCCTGGGCTGGACAAGGAAGTAACTAATGCGTGTGTCTCTGTTGTAGTGGCAGTGCCTCCCAGACCACAATCGGCAATGTGTCACCCTGTGACTCAAGTCCCACAACATGAGCTACATGGATGTAAGGGGGAATCACTGACCCTACATTCATCCGTACTTCCACACTTGAATGATCATAGACATGACACATCTGTGTGAATATGAATGTTTAATGCACATTCAGTGGAGTGTTGTAGCTGGAGCAGTAGAGGGCCAGGCAAACCCAACTTTAATTTGTTGGCCCATAGAGGGCCAGCCAGAGTCCTTTAGGAAATTATAAGTTCATCGGAAGAGGAAAAGTTCAGTCTGCAGTCTGAATGCTGTGTCATAGGTGACCAAACAGAATATGGCAGTCTATGTCGAGGTCTAAGGTGAGTGTCACAGGGTGTATCTGGGGACAGTGGGAGGTGATGATGCAGACGGCAGAGCCAAGCAGAAACAGGCCATATGGTGGAGATGAATGCTACTGCGTCCTTCTCACCACGAAGGCAGAATCATCTTCCTCTTCATCCTCTGCTGTGTCATGTGCCTCCTATGTGGGTGGTGGTGTTCTGTCTATAGCACTGTGTGACAGTGATACCTCAGGGGCCAGAGGTGTTATGTCTGCTGCACTGTGTGACACTGACACTTCAGGGGGCAGAGATGTGGATGGAGTGGTAGCAGCAGCATACATCAGCGCCAGGCCTTGTGGCAGCAATGCCATGAGGAGGGTCTTTAGGGCATTGAGGAACCCCGCTACCTCTCGCTGGTGTGCAGCCATGGCAGCGGCTCTTTCCACCTGCATCCGCTCTATTGTCTCCATTATCCTCTGCATGTGTCCCAACTCCTGGGTGATATTGCTAGAGCCACTCTGACAAGACAGTTGCTCTTGTCTCCGAGTCCGGACTCCAGCGATATCAGCCATGGATCATCGGAGAGCATGGATCAGACTGTGAGTGTACATTAGGAACTGTGAGTGGTCCTTGATGGGACTTAAACACCCACATATGGCATCTAGTTTGACTACCATGCAGTCAAACCCCATCCGCACCTGTTCAGCCAGCTTCTCCTGGCACACCAACATACGGCGTTGGAAGGCCATGTGTTCTTCGTGGGGGTCCTGGAAGGCAGCCGTGGTGGTGGGTGCTGCCTGCTGTGTGTTCCGTGCAGGGGTGGGATCTCATCAATGCAGCTGGGCTACCCTGCTCCTGGAGGTTGGTTGACATAGCTGTCAATGAACTCTTGGAGGGCATTGGTGTCGTAGGTGTAGTGGTCCTCTTTGTCAGCAGAGAAGAGAAGTTCAGTCTGCTCTGCAGGAGGTGTTGGTTTTCCCCCTGCAATGTGAAGGGGAGATGAAGTTTAACATTGTTTTCATATGTATGTTGACGCATTGTACAAGTATACATACAGACTGCATGACGTGGTACATTGTGTCTGTTTGGGAGGAGCTGCCTATTTGATGGGTGACAGTGGACATTTCGACAACATCACGGATGTGTGTTTGTATTTGTACATTGCCAACTCACATTTCCCTACAATGCCTAATGTGATTGGCCAGTTTCTACACACATGCGGCACAGTTGTGTCCTATGTTCTGTTGTGGACGTATTGTGGTTTATACCACATTGTTGTCAATGTTGATGTGCTCTGCATGTTATGTGTGTGTGCTGGATGTTGGGAGAGTCGCCCCTGCAGCTCTGATTTTGCTGCCCCTTATCCCTGTCATGCAGTGCGCCTTTCACTTCTGTGCTTATACAATGCTGAGGTGTTACATACTTGGGTACATTGGTCTTGTGGTGGTAGTTGGGGTCGGGCATGGTTTGTCCACAGATCTGATATACTTAATTGTGCATGTGTGCCATTGGTCCCATTCCCCCTGTCCCCCCAATCCCTGGTTGTTACTCACCTTTTTGCTCTTGTGTCTGGTCATGTTGAGCAGTGTCCGGTCCCCATGACTCCTGCCACCATCTCCACACTGATGACTGTGGACACCATTTCCTCCACGTCATCCAGCTCCTCCTGTGGTGCTGGACTCCCAACTCCAGTGTGCATTGCTGCCTTCTGGCTGTTGCCATGTTTCTGCTTGGTTTTGCACTTCACATCATTCCAGTGCCTCTTGACCTCTTCCATTGTCCTCTTCAGCACTCTGACTGAATTCACCTTGTCCACGATGGACTGCCATATTCCATTTATATTCCATTTTTTGTTGCCAATGACACAGTAGAGGTGACAAACAGTAGTAGATGGTGTTCTATCACCTCCGTTATCAGGATCCTGTTTTCCTGCGGACTGAACCGCGTCTTCATCTTCTTCTTGTCCTTGCCCTTCCCTGACCCCGAGGTCCCAGGCTGGTCCTCCGGGGGGCTTGTGGGGTTCTGGTTGTCCTCTGTACTTGCTCCGGCTACCTCCATTGTCCTTCGCAGTTGTTTTGCTTTTGTTTGGGCTTTTTCCTGATTTTCATAGTTATCGTGTTATCGCGGTTGGGCCCATCACAACTTTTTTCACGTTCGGGTTTAGATTTTTATCGCTGTCCTGGTGACTTCATCGCGGACATTTGCTGCGTTATTGGGAGACTATTGCATGTTACCGCTGTGTTGTGAATAGGATGTTAACACAGTTATTTTCACTCGATAGAAGGCGATATGGAACCTTGCGATAACCGATTTTGGCGGTGATGATCACATGTTCTTGAGAATATCTCTCCTCGAGCGATTAAGCATGACAATGCAACATTCTGGTTTTTAGTGGGGATTAAAAAATAGGTGGTGATTAAAAAGTAGGTGGTGGAATTTTTGTTGGCTCTCTGTCCCCTCGTTTTGTTTTTTTGTCCTCAGTTTTGTTTGGGAATTATAGCTTCCTAATCGTTGCCAAAGGTCTTGTTCTCTTCGTAGTATGAAATAAGATACTGTGATGTGAGCATGTATAATATTATGCATTTACACTTATGGGGATATTAACAGCGATATGACTAGGGGTACTGCAAAATGATTAGGGTAGGTACTTTTAGTACCATGGTATGATGAAATAATAAACTGTGATGTGAACATGTGCAATAATATGTATTCATAATCTTTGTTACGCTAATAGGTTACTTAAGAATGCCATAACTATGGATATTGTCAAACAATTATGGATAGACACTCTGAGTTGAATGGCTTTCTCTTGATGCTATTCCTACATTAAAAAAATGTGTATTACTGATAACGAGACATTATGTAGTTAATGCAATCTGATATTAGAAAATGTTTGAATGAAGGAAATGATATTCGAGATAGGGCACAAGAGCACTACTGTTTATTGGTTAAAATGATTTGGTGATTTTGAGAAATAGCAGAAGGTTGATATTTTAAAACAGAATTACATATATTAGATTTTGGAGGATTTCAGCAGGTTGCCAGTATGCAAGGTGACACTATTTGAGAGTGTGCAGAAGAATTTGTTGATATTTATTTTTTTGTGGTACCCTATAAATTTTTGATCCTCATCAAGTCCTGAGGATGTTCTCCACAAACGATTTAAGTGGAATTGAATCGTCGAAAGACTTTGAGGTCCGCAAGGCAGTACAAAGTTGTGATTAAGGACCATTTTAAATCCATGGCTCATTATCCCTCAAGTCTTCTGGTTTATTTCCTCGTGTTCCCTGGTTTTAATTTTGCCTAGATTGAATGTTTATTTTTCAAGAAGGAAGGTGTTATGGGTGGACACATAAATGGTATCTGTATGTCAAGGCTTATGACTCCTTGATATTCCACTTTTTAAAAAATAAAAAATTAAGCAAGAAGTTGTTGTAAATCTTTTTGTAACTCTATTTTTTCTAAAACAAACATTTGTGCCACAGAAACACATGTGATTGCTCAATTCTTTAGGAAAATTAGTAATGTCCGAGGGGCATTTTCTTGGTGTGATATTTTCTGGTTACTTCAGCCCCTCTTGATACAATTAAGCAGGGTGCACCCTATTTTGTTTTGTACTTTTAGATGGAGAAGCATGAAAAAGTAGCGACCTGATCTTATCATTATAGGTATACGGATCTCATTGCAACCATTTAGTTGGACTAAAAACTTTAAGTAAAATGGAATAAGTTAATGGCATCTTACTCGCCTTTTCAAATGATGAAAGAACAGATGACTAAGTTGTTGGATGTCCCAGGTTGGCTTGTTTTTGGCAGCAAAGTCTCAGCAAATTCTCCTCTTGATGAAGGTCTGCACATTTTCAGGACATGCCGTGCAGTCTTGGACTATAATGAGGTTTGGCCTGGGAATTTTTCCTACCAAGAGAGAGTAGTCATAGTGGAGCTTTGAGGCCCAAGACAAAGCATGGATGGAGGATTAATGGGAATTCTTTGCAAAAGATAGGCACTCATGGGGATATGAGGTATGTCATCATTATAGAAAAATATAGTGATGGGAAGGAAAGACAATGACAACTGCAACACTGTGGGAACATCTAGGAGTGATCACCTAGTTAGGATAGCCCTGACAATATATAATAGAGCCAAAAAGCTAGACCAAACATCCCATTTCAGATTGGTTTATTAGCAGAAAAATAGCAAATTGAGGGGCATATTACCAAGCAATAGCGATAATTATCGCTATTGCTTGGTTAGCGTGAAAAAATTATCGTCGAGCTGCGGCGATTTTTATCGCAGATAAACCTTGGTATTACCAAGGTTTATCCCAAATGCGATAAAAATCGGCCGCAATGCATGAATATCGCTGAAAAGTCAGTGATATTCATGCATTAGCGAGCTAATGCTCTTAGCCATGTTATCCACCTCCCATTGGATAACATGGCTAAGAACTGCTCAGGGCAGGTGTTAGCTTTTGGAGATATTCGCTCTTAGCGCGAATATCTCCAAAAGTTGGTAATAGGAGATAGCGATGTTAGCGACTGTTTTCAGTCGCTAACATCTTGGCACGCCCACTTTGCATGCCATTAGTGATAAATATCACTGACATGCAAAGTGGGGACCAAGATGGTCACTATCTCCTACTAGCTGTCGCTAACTGGTGTTAGCGACAGCTAGGTAATAGGGAGATAATTTTATCTCCGCTTTCTTGGATTTTAAAGCCAAAAAAGCGGAGATAAACCCCCTTGATAATATGCCCCTGAGAGTCATCCAGGTGTGATGTTTCTGATATTTCTCTCTCTCTCTCTTTCTCTCCCTCACACACACACATACACACACCCACACCAGTTAGAGAGAACACACACGCAAAAACACACATGGGTAGAGATGTAGCCTTATGGCTAGAGCTGTTGACCTCGAAGCTGGAGAACCGGTTCGAGTCTCTGCAACAATGCTCAACATCCTGTGATTCTGGGCAAATCACGTAATCTCCCTGTGTCTAACAAAAAAAAAAAGTGTCCTTATGTAACGAAACCGGTGCTCATTTGAAACACTCTGATACCCGATGTCTCGGGTCTAGCTCGCTCTATATAAAACTCTAAAAAAAAACCACATCATTTAGACAGAATAATTACACACACACACACCAGTTAGAGAAAACACTTTTAGGGTATAATGGGGAAACAATAAAGAAAACTGAATGGAGGGATCATGGGTTATTTCTGTAGGAAGCAAATGCAAGGTTAAATTCAACATTTTTTATCAGACGTGGTATGCTAGAACATAGACATTGTTGACAAGCATTGGTGTACGGTCAGGTAAAATTGGCTGGTCTGCCCTATTAAGAAGTTTAACTTAGACAACTTCTCCAGGTCGAAAATCTTCTGCAGCGTAAGGCTGGAAGTAGTAGGCAAGCGGGATACCATGAGACTAGGACTGTGTGATCATTTTGTCAGTATAATCTGACATGATTTACACATTTCACATTATGCAAAAGACTAGCCGTTGCTGTGAGCATCGAGTGTGAACTGGGGTAACTGATTAATCTATTGGTTATCTGTGAGCTGATGACCCGTCAGAGGTGATTGTTAGGTAAGATTTCAAAGATAAGAAATCCAGGCACATTACTTTATTTAGAGAATGTGCATGTTTTGGATAAGTGACATACAGACATAGATTGAATTGTGTAACTTTGTGTACATAGATATGGACATTACAAAATGTGCTTGTTGGTGGGCATGTCTTAGCACGTGACATAAAGACAGTTGAAGGTTAGTAGAGAGAAGTAATTGACCAGATACATAGGAATCTATTCACCAAAACATTTTACAGTATGTAAAGCAGTACTTGTGTGGTACTATTTTAGATGATCATCCATGAATATGTGAATTGACACTAAAACCACTAAAGTGGGAACAAAATGGGAATATTCATGGAATATTCATATACAGTTAGTACAAATAGAAAAGACACTATACTTTTTGCACTTCTATTTATAGTTACTTGGACCTTTTGGGGCCGTTTCACAAAGGCATGTTAGACTATCGAAAAGAGTACTTAAGTAGTGCTAAATGGTTTTGTGAATCTGCCCGAGAATGAGCATTTCAAACACAGTCTAATTGATCAGAAATACTCACCTAAACCAAAAAACAATAATACTACTCTCCACAAAACCATTGGTTGCCAGTAAGCAGAAAAATAAAAAAATGAAGAAAAAGACAATGTATTTGTTTTGTTCTAGCTCGAACATGGCCCAAAGGTGGAGCATAATTTAACAGGATCAATAATATATCAAGGACACGAAAGACAAAAATATGTACAAATGCACAACATATACATCAATTAAGCATGAAGCCCTCAATGCAGAAGTGCACTTCCAGATGCAGACATCAAATAATATACCTGCATGACCAAAAACTTGACAAAAGGAAATCAGTGTAGTACTAACTGAAGAATTGGTGGTAGGAGGCATGTGAGTGGCGAGTGGAGAACAGGTACTACCATATTTGGCTCATCCATTAGGGCAGAGGAGAGTCGCCCCACTGTTTTCTCACAGTGTGAGAAGCAGAAACATAAAATGGTATTTTAAATACTATTTCATGTTTCTGTTACTCGAGCCTTGCGAGAAAGCATAATGGTATGCCTGGTTGGGCGTGGGTGGGTGGACCGGTCGGGGAGTAGTGGCTTGCCCAATGCTGGGGGCCCTCACTGTTTGGTCGGTCCTTTTGGGCCGATCAAACCAGTCATGCACTCTCTGCATTTTCTCTATGTAGGCAGCATGCAGCCTACATAGAGAAAATAGCCTCCATACAGGCTCCAGGCTGGGCGCCGTATGCACCAATCACAACGCTGCCATTGAAGTGTTGTGATTGTCTTAGGGGAGGGGAGGGAGGATTCCTGCTTCCTGCCAAAGGCAGGAGAGCAGGAAAGCAGCAGGAAAATGTGGGGCGCGGGACCTGGCCAGGAGCAGAGGCGGCTCATGACCCGGTAGGGTACGTTTTTTAATTTATTTTTTAAATCCCCCTGTCCCCCCTCATGCCAATTCCTGCATGACAGCCCCACCCACCACCCCACCTGCGAATCATGTCAGCAGCAACTGGGTAGTACCATGATTTGGCAAGGATAGAATGGGAGCGAGCAGTTGATAAAGTACATTTCAGCTCCGGTCTGTTACCAGGGTCCGGATAACATCTGAAATAAAAATGCTGTTCCACCTCATCTCCTTCTGAGACATACCAAAGAGTGAGACACCATTGGGCTTATTTACAAGCCACTTGCACCACTGGTACATCACTTTTTCCCATATTAAAAGTGTAAATGAGGCTCCCATGTTTGTATATCCTCTCTTTTGACCTCAAACATTTATTTCTCAAGATGAGGGGGGCGGGAGCAAACAAAGATGGTGATGTTCAGGAAAAGTAGTTGAGCCTGTAGCTGGCTTATTTATGGTTCAGATATTTCTGAATGAATGGTTGAGGGTTTGATGAGTTACAGTGGGGTGGACGGTGGTGCATTGTTGTTAGGGACACACCACCACTCTTTCGATGGGCAAGTGTATATATGTGCCTGTAGATGTAGATTTTCAGCTGCATTACGGTTTACTCAGTAAACATTCAAATATCTCAGCATGATTTGCCATTTTGATTTCATGTGGCTAGTTACATATATTTATTTGGGATTAAATGAGCATGTGACATGCTTTTGGAAACAGGGTTATCAAATTATGGGAATGTTTTTCCAATTTCTTAGCCTCATGTGTGTTGGGATATTTCACAGTGCCTACTGTGGGCGCATGTGACTTATTGTTTCATTAACCATTTGTGATTACGTGAACTATTAATTGTGGTGGATAGTACTCCACCACAAGTAATACAGTCATTAATCTGTCAGGTCCAGACAAAGGTTTCAGTAGTTTAAACCTGGGCCCCAACCCTGGTAGCTATGGCACAGAGCAGACAAGCTCAACTTAGAGACAACATGTAAAGCATTTAGAAGTACCCAAATAGATTAAAAGTCATACACACAACACAATGAAAACCCTACTTCAATTATAAAAGTGAAGAAAAATGTAATAATATAATGACACCAAAACAACATCAATATAATAATGAGATTAGGAGATATGAGTTTTTAAACATTTAAGTAAAAAAGTCTCTTGAAAAAGTAAACTGCCAATGATAGTCGGTGGCATGTTTGACCATGGGCCAGGCCTATTTCATGCTGACAGCAGTAGAACACAGGTGAGATACACCAAGTAGGATTATCCTGGTCGGAGCTTTAACCTTAGAATTTAGTGCCTGACATGGAAGTCGTAATCCTCCACCGGGGCAAGGTTGTAGTTTGTATTCAAGATGAGTTCTATGAGGTTGGATAGCTGTTAGAGGAGGTCCCTCTGAAGCAAATGATTTGGGCAGGAAAAGATCAGAGCAAGAAATTTTAATTTCACTACCTTAGAAATCTTCTCATTGACTCCATACTTTTCACACCATCACCTGGTCAAGATTCTAGTGTCTTTTTCTCAGTGCTCAGAATACGCCAGCGGTCAAGGTTGAAGGCTGTATCACTGATGAGTTCCATGAGGCGGTTACCTTCTCACACTCACAGCAACATCTATGGCGCACACCTTTTACGCAAAGTGATGCATGAAAAAAGGTGTGTCATGGGTGTTGCTGTGGGTGTTCCCATGCAACACCCATGGATTCTCTTGCAATCCCAGATTTAACACATTTTAAAAACCTGGTTATGCGTCAGAATCCTACGCTTCACCAGGGGAGGTGTAAGAAGGCGAAACAAGGAGAAATACTTTTATTTATCCTTGTTTTTCCTCTTTCAATGTGTGCAACAGAATGAAAGGGGAAAAGGCCTCTTGTGATTGATTTGTGCAGGAAGGTGTCCCTTCCTGCACAATAACAATCATCCCTGCAACGCAGGCTCAAGGGAGCCGGCGGTGGCGCCTGACAGGTAATTGTGTGCCAGCACAGGGGAAAGCGCAGGGATGCATAATTTTGTTGTTATAATGACGCATCCCTGTGCTTTTAAAATAACACAGCTCTGTGCAACAGAATGGCTTGCAACGCCGCACAATTTAATTTTAAATAAGGCTCTATGTTTATGCATGTATAAATTTGACTTCTTATGCTTTCCAGATAGAGCATAATTTTCGAATGGACCCTAATGAAATGCCATTACATGTACTCTGCAGTCGTGTGCATAGCCCTGATATTCTGCATGCTTGGAAATGGCTTTGTGAATTGGCCTCGATGGCCTAAAACAAAATAAAATGAATGACAGAGAGTTACTCCCATGATTTGTGAGGATATTGTTTAAAACCGAAGCGACATCCGTTTACAAGGGGTGAAACCGTGCTAATGTTTTTTGCGTCTCTCTTTTCTTTTAATTTGCTTTTTAAGGAAAAATTATGCCGAAGAATAAAAATGTATTTACCTCATCAATGATAAAGAACATAAGGAGTAGTTAACACAGCTTATCATGTAAGGTAATTTTAACAGATGCACCGTGCACATTTTTGAGAGATATATAAATTAAATGGATATACAGTGTATCTGAATGTGAATCCAACACATAATTCTGAGATGTATTGAGGGGAATACGAGCACAGCTTTGGAAGGCCAACGCATAATCAGTGCAGGATAGGCAGTGAGGTTGCTGCGATGATCTCACCTTGACTAAAACAGAGATTGTCACAATGTAATTGTACCCTACCTCCCCATCAACAAAGCGACTTACATTCAAAGACCATACATAATCAGATTTTTGTGTAGTGTTCAGGTTGATAAATTAATGGGGCATATTATCAAGGGGGTTTATCTCCGCTTTTTTGGCTTTAAAAGCCACGAAAGCGGAGATAAAATTATCTCCCTATTACCAAGCTGTCGCTAACACCAGTTAGAGACAGCTAGTAGGAGATAGCAACCATCTTGGGCCCCACTTTGCATGTCAGTGATATTTATCACTAATGAGATGCAAAGTGGGCGTGCCAAGATGTTAGAGACTGAAAACAGTCGCTAACATCGCTATCTCCTATTACCAACTTTTGGAGATATTCGCGCTAAGCGGGAATATCTCCAAAAGTTAACACCTGCCCTGAGCAGTTCTTAGCCATGTTATCCAATGGGAGGTGGATAACATGGCTAAGAGCATTTGCTCGATAATGCATGAATATCGCTGACTTTTCAGCGATATTCATGCATTTCGGCCGTTTTTTATCGCATTTGCGATAAACCTTGTTAATAGCAAGGTTTATCTGCGATAAAAATCGCCGATGTGCGGCGATAATTTTTGTCTCTAAACAAGTTAGAGACAAAAATTATCGCTAGTTGTTGGTAATATGCCCCAATATTCCTTAAAATAAATCCATCGAGTTCTGTTTAGCTTATGGAGGCTGCTGACGTCGCCATAGATAATTGGTAACTACATTAGCTTGCTTTTCCACTTCGTGCTCTTTAGTTTGTGACATTTCTGATGTTTACAGTGGACTGCCTCGGTGCAGAAAATTGAGCACGTCGTTGTCGAGAGGTCAAAGCAAAGTAGAAATTAATGACATCTAGAGAATGCTAATACGGCCGTTTGTGCAGTTACTTTAAAATGCCACGATTTTTTTTCTGTTCTTCGAGTAGGGCAAATTGCAAGTAAGTACTACAAAAGGAAAAAAATCACTGTCACGCAGTTCTCCTCGCCACTTCTTCCCTAAGGACTAGAGCTTAAAGTATTGGCTTTTTATGAGCGGCAACATTTTGTGAACAGAATAAAAAGAAGAAATCCAAACACTCCAGTAGCGATTAATAGCAAAAGAAGGTTGAGTAACCCAAATTATTAGCATACATTATGTGCATTGCTTTAAAATGTAGTCCTAATTTGCAATGAATTACTTAAGTAAAGCCACTTAAATCAGTATTGCTAATCATAATGGCTTCAAGTGACCCATGCACAATTAACACAGATCATCAGTGGAGTGCAAAACATCATATTTAAGAAAATATATTTCAGACCACATGAGGGCGATCTTTGCTAACTGTTCAGTGGTCAGTTTGAAAATTACACGGCAACAAGTATGAACGTCTGCTATCAGTGTAATAAAAAAAGAATGCTTTAAAGATGTAAACATATTGTTTAATTTTACCTCAGATTTGAAATAAATAAAACAATGTGTTTAAAATAATAATATCCGGTTTGTAATAGTGTCTTATTGTTGACTCTTTTGCACAATAACCATCACAACTAATGTCATCGAGCAATAGTTGAAGCCTACGGTACATTTCCTCTACACACCTAGCCAGCAAAAGCCTCACATTGACATTAAAAATGCCCATTTGACTTTTGTTTTACTCCGTTTATAGCATCAAAATGCCTTTCATGTTTATTTTAATATGCAATTTTACACTCAGCTCATATATAGCATATTCACGAACTCTAATTGTTTTTGACTACTCAAAGGGAAAACATTAGCGATCTTTTTTTTAAATTGTGTACGATCTTGGTGTGAAACAGCAGAAAAAACAGTTAGCATATTAAGAACTGTTAGAGGTGGTTCATAATAGTGTAAAGCGCATTTCAAATCACAAATGACTTAATAATGATAGTATGAATTGCATTAGCTCTGTATTATGGCATGAAAAGATAACTTAATGTACTATGCGCTGTACAAATCTAAGCAAGTATGCTGTTTTTAAACAGTTGAGCTACACATACATGAAGGATATGAAATATTCAAAAGTATGTGTTCTTACTTACGCATATGTATTACATATTGCAGTAAAAGTACGCTTATATCCATTAAAAGTACATAAGCAGCTGAGGCCCTGTGCAAAAGCAACTCTTTGGAGTAGAACAATGAGTGAGTTGTTGTGCTTCAGAAATGTTGCTTAACGTGATTGTAGGGGGGTCCAGTGCAAACTGAAAGCAGTGGGAGATAATGGCTGTTCCCCATGCCTTCCCCATGAACACGGCTGCTGAAAATCCAACGGTCACCTTGTGTTTTATGATCGACATTTCATCCAAACACATCTGTATTATATTATTTTATTCTCTCAAATGTTCCAGGTCATAATTGAAAAGCACAAGCTTGGTCCGTGTATTAAGGTCATGCAATTTGCTCTAAACAGAATACGTAAATGAATTACAATAAATATAATAATAAAAAATGTATTTGTGTATATATATATATATATATATATATATATATATATATATATATATATATATATATATATATATATATTCAGAAAAAATCAAGGAAAAAATGCTAGAATTACGTTAAAACACATGTTAAAGATAAAAAGGAAAATCGGATTTGACTGTTTGGGAATGCCTGTATTTTATTTCTGCTTTCCTCAACACTTCTTTAACACTTATGTCTTTTTCTACACTTGATGCTTTTAGCATGGGTACACATTGTAAAAGAAGGCAGACTTCTCTCGCACTAATTAGATCCCAAATATTCCTTTTCTTTGAAAAATTAATTGAGGATACATCTGTGACATCAATTGCTTTTGGATAGGGAGTTCTTACCATCTACGAGGTGGGAGCAGAACCAAACAGTGAAGTAGGAGTTGTTTCTGTCTTCTGTGTTGTTTGGTAGGGTTGCTGGAATTATTGAACACAGGTTGACGCTTTCTGGCTGTCACTGTTTGTTTAATCTCTCTTAGTATGCCTGTACGATTTTACTCTGTGACAGCCCTCATCAATATGAAGAGGTGCAACACTGAAGCTGGAATTGCACAGAGCCTGATGCTCAAGCAAACTAAACTTTTTCAAAGAGGGCGGTACCTATGGGATAACCTAGAGCCTATTTAGGACATAGTTACTTTGGAGCATGGTACATGCATGACACAAACCTTAAGTGAGATTTTTGCATGACCCTGAGTGGCTCCATAAATCTGAATGAAAGCAATGTAGCGCAAATCTCTGTGTTGCCCTGCTCTGCCCTGGGAAGGTTTCAGGGTGCCAACATTACGGACAGGACTGTTTTTGTACTTCCTTCCTGCACAAAAACAATTGTAAAAGGCATTTTCTTTTACTATGTATGATGGTAAAGATCTAACATAGAGAAAAAGGAAGTAACAATGAGCAAGAAAGATATTGCCTGGGTCTAGCAGATGTACAATTGTACTCATTCCCACGTTTACAACTCTTTGTTAATCTGGGAATGCTCCAAAATCCATGGGTGGATGGGAGGGAACACCCATATTCCACCCATAGAATGCCTCCTGGCCGTAAGGTAATGCAAGGGAGCGAAATTCATTGTCTTGCTTTGCTTTGGATTTGCTAAACTACACAGAGATGGCTTTGGGACTTGGCGCTGCCTCAGACTTACGATTTCTCATAAATCTGGGGCAGTATCAAAAAGTCTGGATGTTGCTGGGAACGGCCCCCGCAGCACCCATGGAATCTTTCTTTCACGCAGTTTTTTGCGTGAAAGGGGCACATATTTATGAGGCCATGAAAAGCCACATAACGTGTCTTTATGTGGCCTTATAAATATGCCAGCGGCACATTGCGCCATTGGGATGTCAAAAAAGTGACACTCCGGTGGTGCAAAGTGCCGGTAGGGCCTCATAAATGAGGCCCCCAGTGAATGAGAGGGCAGAGGTAACCTTTCAGATGCAAGCATATCCCTCCTAATGGCTATCTTTAAAACTCCTTAGAAAATCAAAGAGCATACAAAAAGGTGTCATTTAGTAGACAAATGTGAGCAACAGCTGAACCAGGCCTAATAGACACTGAGAAAAGAAAAACAATGTGCTGGCGCCCCTTTCATGAACCCGTTCTCAGCCTAGACACTGGTGTGTGGTGTAAATGAAGGGCCTGCAATGCCACTGTGATGCTCTTTGCCTTGAATAGGTACACCACGTGCTGCAAACGCTGCCCCACAAGGACCTCTCGCGATTTTCCTAAATTGCCACATTTCTGAATTTGTGTTTTTATCATGTTGTATGAAGTATGTCAACTGGATAATAATATTGAACGTGTCAGTTATCTGTGAAGCGTATTGGCATCCTTTTCGTTATGCTATATATACAAATGTAAAGTTAAATAAAAAAGATATGTATGGATAAATATGAGTATTTACCATCTTTCTTAAAAAGCTCACGCTGTACAGGCATGCTTCAGCAGATGAAGTTAGAATTGGCAATTTTACCAGGAGCTGTTAGAGTCCTTATTTGGCCCTTGATTTCACGGCCATTATAATTTGTCTTACAAACTTACATTTTTCATTATTAGTTATGTCCTTTTTGTTCTTCGCATTTTAGCTCCTGCCCTCCTTTTTTTACTTTGCAACACACAGCTTTATTTTTTCATTTACGGTGCCAACCTATTTTACTTTTAGAATGAGAATTATTTTTATTAAAATAACAAGCAACCTTTAAGCAGTTAGTGTCAGTTTTGTATGGGAGGACTTTATAATTATGTAATTATACAAAGAAGACTCCTTAGAAAAAATATGAAACAGCTTGCCAACAACAATGGAATTTATGAGGAATGAGCTCTATAATACACATCACATACGTTACAATACATATTATTCTGTACAAACCAGGGGAAATAAAAGCTAATATCATAAAAATGAAGAGAAGAATGGGGAGACATAATGGCACATAAGGTAGGCCACTAAACAAGGCGAGAGACGGGTGAGCAAAATTGCAAAACAAGTTATCCAAAATTAGAATTGATTTCTAAGTCATTAAACTTTATTTGTATAGTCACTTAAAATGTACAAAATAGAAAAACAGGTGAAATATGAGAGTACAGGAGTAAAAACAGTGACCTAATAATTCATGTAGTAGTAAATTGAAGAAAGATCAGAGCCGCTCCCTCATTCCGTATACAAAGTTTTGCATGTGCTCGTCACCTACTAAAGATTCTGGGGCATATTATCAAGCATGGAATTACATTTATTGCCGCTTTAGCGCCAGAAAACTGCCCCTAAGGCGGCGATAATGGGCTTGATAATATGCCCTTGAGAATTCCAATAGAAGCCCATGTTGACACCAGAACATGGGCTTCTCTTTTTTTAACTTTATATCCACCCTTCTCCGGGAGCTGGGGGAAATATCCATCGCTATTCGAATTTGCCAAAGGGTATTAAAAAGAATCTCAGTCTGATAAATTTGGATTTCATCGTAATCGAGATAGATTGAAAACTCACCCGCTGACCCATGCTGAAAAATACAAGAATAAGAATAAGTCAAGCATGTTTTTTTAAACTTTGTGAAACCCAAGTGGTCCTCTTCATTATTTCCTAATTTCGTCTGATCGGCAATAATGTTTCTTAAACGTTTTGCAAAGAAAAGGAGTTTTCCAGTGAAGCTGGACGTTCAGAGACTGGAGCACTTCATTCAACTGGTCTAATCATTAGTTTCTCAGGAACTCCTCTGATGCTGACATTTCAAGACACAAAAGAGATGTTATCACCCTGAGGATTACCCCAGGACCTAGAAAACAGAAGTTAGAAACTAACCGCCAGACCCCATGTATAGCACATTATAATAACATTTTAACCTGGACCATTGCTTGTTATACACTAAACAAATACATAGGACAGCCCCATTGTGCCAAGTCCCACCATTTGGGTATGAAGTAAGAATCTGATTTTAGTGAACTCAAATGCTGCTGATGTTGCATCTTTCCTAGAACTATACGCTCAAATACACTCTTTTCATTTTGGAGCCATTTAGAAACAACCTGCTTAATTTTCACCTAAAAACTATTTTATTTTCCTTGTTTACTATCAGCACACTCAGATAACAGCATGCTTCGAGGGGACCAGCATCCATTGTAAACTCATTGAAACTCAATTGTAAACCTATTCTTGTCTAGCAAAGAGGACATTGTAATTTACATAAAGGATACAGAGTGGCTTCCTAGTTTTGATGGAAAAATTCTGGCATTGACCGATTTTCACTGGCTTTGTATGAGTGAAAACTGACCCTAGCTATAATTTGCCTGTAACCTTAGGTTTGTAAAGTGAATATATATATATATATATATATATATATATATATATATATATATATATATATATATATATATATATATATATATATATATATATATATATATATATATATATTTATGTATATATATATGTATATATATATAAATATATATATATATATATATATATATATATACATACATATATATATATATATATATATATATATATATATATATATATATATATATATATATATATACATACATATATATATATATATATATATATATATATATATATATATATATATATATATATATATATATATATATATATATATATATATATATATATATGTATATATATATATATATATATTTTTTTTTTTTTTGGGGGGGGAGGACATCTGTCATTTTTTATTTCTATTCTATTTAGTATTTCTGGAATACACAATAAACAAACATTCCCGTGTATCATTAGTAAAAGGCTTATTCATTCATGTTGTCACTGAAAACCGAAACTATGTATATTTGTATTGATTATTGAACCATTTACCAACATTATTTTCTCCTTTAGTCATGTATCCCTCTTTTTTTTTAATTTTAAAGATTTTTTATTTGCATCAAATGGACACATAAGATAATCCATAAATAAAACTTTTCAGTTTACAAAAGAAAAAAGAATTTTTTCAGTAACTGCAGTGAACAAGCATTAAACATTGCATAGGCCATAGCCAATAAAGAGGTCATACAAACATAAGTTTTTAGAAAAAAAAAGCAAAGAGAAGGATCCAAAAAGAGAAACATGACAAATACAGGGGCATATTATCAAGGGGGTTTATCTCCGCTTTTTTGGCTTTAAAAGCCAAGAAAGCAGAGATAAAATTATCTCCCTATTACCAAGCTTTCGCTAACACCAGTTAGAGACAGCTAATAGGAGATAGCGACCAACTTGGGCCCCGCTTTGCATGTCAGTGATATTTATCACTAATGACATGCAAAGTGGGCGTGCCAAGATGTTAGCGACAGGAAACAGTCCCTAACATCGCTGTCTCCTATTACCAACTTTTGGAGATATTCGCGCTAAGCGCGAATATCTCCAAAAGCTAACACCTGCCCTGAGCAGTTCTTAGCCATGTTATCCAATGGGAGGTGGATAACATGGCTAAGAGCATTTGCTCGATAATGCATGAATATCGCTGACTTTTCAGCGATATTCATGCATTGCGGCCGATTTTTATCGCATTTGCGATAAACATTGCTAATAGCAAGGTTTATCTACGATAAAAATCGCCGATGTGTGGCGATAATTTTTGTCTCTAAACAAGTTAGAGACAAAAATTATCGCTAGTTGTTGGTAATATGCCCCTTAGTTATTGAGACATAAATGAACCCCAAATTCTATCAATTTTTCGTTTAGCCTGTAGACCCCTTTAAACAGCAATAGCAGTCTCCATATTATATGTTTCCTTTACTAGGCTCCACCATTCCAAAACTATTGGTGGGTTTTTTTGAATCCAGGCTCTAGCAATAGTTAGTCTTGCAATGTAATTAAAATATTCAACAGATCTCTGAGTGCGCTATTACCCCCACTGATGCCCACCAACACATCAATAGATGAAAATGAAATGGGTTGATCAAGTCTATCAGCAATCACCTTAATTATTCCCTCCCAATACTCACTAAGGCGTGAGCAAGAAAAAAACATGTGGAGAATATCAGCGCCACTCAGGTCACATTTAGGGCATTTCGTGCGATCACAATAATTATTATTCGTTGTCCATGTAAGAATTCTCTCAGGAGTATGGTATAATTGACAAACAGTTTTAAACATTTGCAGTTTTAGACTAGAAGATTGAACAGATAAGTTTAGACTTTTAAGAGATGTAGTAATTAGATCAGTTGGTACAGTCAAAGCCAGTTTTCTATTCCATTTCTCTGTTAAGTTTATGACATCGCTAATCCTGAAGTCAGAAAGAAGCTTATATCCTAAGCTAATCATAGATTTGTCTACATCTCTATAAATACAATCCCATATCTCGGAATCTAATACCATAGTAATTTCTAGTTTCTTCACCAATTAGTCTTTAATCTGATAACATTTAAACCTTGCCAGTTCGGATAAATTATAACAGTGTTTCATTTTATCAAATGCCATAAATCCCTGATGGTCATATAAGTCTCCCAAGAATCTGATACCAGAATCTAAAAGTAATCGACAAGTTGGATCATGAAAAATTAAAGGAAAGCCAGGATTACCCCATAAAGGTGTTTTATAATGTAGAGGAGAAGTATTACATTTAACCATAATAGATCGCCAAATACTAACACTATCACGTATTGTCTTGAATGTAACCCTTTTGAAGTAATTAGGGTCATTCAGCCTGTAAAGAAACATATTAGCATCCGGTCCAAATAAAAACCTATGAAAATACAAATATTTATCAATGACTGTCAAACTACGTAGCCGAATCAAAAACGCTGACCAATAATAGAGTTTGAAGTCCGGAAGCGCCAATCCCCCTTGATTAAAAGGGAGTTTAAGCGATGAGACGGCACGTCGGGCTTTTTTATATCCCCATACAAAGCTGCTAATCTAAGAAAATAAGAATTGTTAACCTGTAAGGGAATTGCTCGAAACAAATATAAGAACTTAGGCAAAATTTTCATTTTAATTAAATTTATTCGGCCAATCATACTAATTGGCAATTTATGCCATTTCTTAAATTGCATAGCGGTCTCTTTTAATAAAGGTTCGTAGTTTAATGCTATGATAGAGTCAATATCAGAAGAGATTGTAACGCCTAGATAGGTTACAGCGCAACACGTTCCAGGGATAGGGGCAGGTGATTGATAATTCATAACAACTTGAGTTTTAGTAGTATTAAGTCTATAGCCAGAAACAGATCCATATATACCTGCTTCTATTATAATGCCTTTCATGGTTTGAGACACATCTGAGGAAAAAACTGCAACGTCGTCCGCGTATACAGTAATATCTAGTTTATTTAAGCCATTAAAAAAAGGACAAATTAAAGCCTGGTGTTGAAGTGCGATTAAAAAGGGTTCCATCCCTAAAGCAAAAAGCAGGGGTGATAAAGGGCACCCCTGTCTTGTCCCCCTTTTAATTGGAAACATAGTAGAGCATTTCCCCATATACGAGATCTTACCCATGGGATTATCGTATATCGATTGAATCCATCGTAAAAATTGACCACTGGTGCCAACTTCCTGTAAAGCTGCCCATAAGAAACCCCACCCCACCCGGTCATGTATCCCTCTTGGTACCAGCAGCAAGACATTTTCAGTCTTACACCACACCGTCCAAAAATATAATGCAGCAGAGGTTATCTTTCTTATTTATGCTTGCATGTTTAAAATGTCTACAAATGTAGAGTATATAATGGTCAGTAGTCACTAGCAAACTGAAGCACAGGCTGTGCAATAGGTCAAATATTTACATCACTTATGGGACCAAGGGCAGGAGATGGCATGGACAGTGTTATACTCTTGTGTAAGACAGTGTAGGGGAAGCATTGTGGGTGGTTAGCTCCCCTAAAAGGACCAGTAACGCTTACCTGAACTGGCCACCGCTGTGCATAAGGTCACACATTTTTGCCTTTTCTTGCCAAATAATTCAGTCAACCCGGGCCACAATATTTGGTCCTTCCCTGCTGCATATTTTCTCAGGCACCCTGATCTTAAGTAAAGAGTAAGATAGCAGGTTGGCTGACCCCGTCTCTTTTGAAACTAAAATTAAGACCTTAACATTCAACTGCTCAGTGATCATCATCACACCAGATGGAAAACAGTAATCATAATCAAATATGCCTCTGGTCTACTGAAAAGACGGCTTCTATTGTAAAAATCGCCATTCGGGGAGTAATTTGTGAACTGTGGCAAACAGTTCATTTAAAGGTGTATTTTTTAAATTCCCTGAATTAAATAAACATATAAATCAGATAAAATATTCATATTCACAAGATTCCGTTAGATTTCAGCATGTGTCAACGCCTTTCGCAAATTTCGACTCACTTCATTATAATGCAACATTAATTACAGAGCATGACTATTATCTCGTGCATGTTATGTAGCATGACAATTGTGTCTCCATCTGACAGCTTACACTGTGCTCAGAGTTGAAGCTGTAAGTTACAGAGTGCCATTTTAACATTGTATTTCTTATCGCAAACAGTTGTAAAATACAATACCGACGGCTGTGTGCCAATATTCTTGCACATGGGACATAAAATAAAACTTGTACCCGTTAAGATAGAAAGAAGAGCTCCATTTCCATGCGCAAACGGCCATCTTTAGCAAACACTGTATTGCAGCTAAGGAAAAAATACAAAATCCATAATGTGCTCAAAACGCCAGCTATTATCACTACACGCGAACAAATCCCCTTCGCGTTTGATGTTTCTTTTGAAATGCAGCTTCAGAATGGGGAGCAACAATGATCCATTAACCTTTGCATTCATAGCTCAGTGATCACTGTTTGAGTCAAAAATAAAACATACTGCCAGTGGGTCTGCGGCCTGCAGCCGGGCAGCTCCCAGCAGCCCCTGCGCACAGGATGTGGAAATGGACGCAAAGCATTATTTATGTTTCACGCTCAGAATGTGGGAAGCACAGAATAGCATTTCGTTGTTTCAGAGCGAGGCGAGATGTGTTCCCCGGCAGAAGTGCCCCCCAGCATGGGAACCTTAAGTGTATGTTATTAAAAATATGCTATCATCCCATGGCACGGGTCCTGACCCAGTCAGCAGTGTGATCTGTGCCCCCAAATTGTTTTTTAATTCCCATTTTGGAAATGGAGCTTTCAGCATGGCTGCGCCTCTCGCACATCCAGCATGTGCTCACCCCAGTAATCATTCCAGTGATGTCCACTTAGCTGTCCTCAGTGGAGTCTGCGGCGCCATCATTTAGTGACCTCGTGGAAAGACAAGAGATGGGCCAGCTCGAGCAGTTGGGTGCAATGAAATGCCTGTTTTTATGTTCCCGAGACACTTCAGTTAACCCCATTGGAAAGTAATGTTTTAAAGGAGCTTTTTGATTCACCCCCGCTTGGATGAACACATGACCGCCCTTAGCCAGTTCACACTGAAGGACACAGGATATTATTTTGGTGAAGACATGTTGGGAATGGCTACAGATATAAATACAAATAATTCCTATTTTGCTAAAATATGCAGCCTTCAGTCAGAAGATCTCTGTCCATTAACTGCATGTCTGATGCTCAGATGAACTTTTATAAAGTTCACCACTAGAGTGTTTATGTGTAACTTTAACACTCTAGTGCATGGGTACTCACAAACTTTCTCTCAGGGGTCAAATTTACAGTGTGGTTTGTGGCTGAGGACCGCACCAGTGGAGGTGGGATGAGTGGGGGGGGCGGGGCTAGAGCAAAAGAAAAACATTGTCCATGAGGTTGAACACAGGCCCCTGCAGCGGACGAATTCGTCCACTGAGCCACCAGGCTCTATCTATCCATCCGTCCATCCATCCATCCATCCATCCATCCATCCATCCATCCATCAATCCATCCATCCATCCATCTATCTCTGTCCCTCTCTCTGTCTCTCTCTCTCTATTTCTCTTTCTGTATCTCTCTCTATGTCTCTCTATCGCTCTCTCTATCGCTCTCTCTAACTCTCTCTCTTTAACTCTCTCTATCTAACTCTCTCTATCTCTCTCCATCTCACTCTCTCTGTCTCCGTCTCTATCCCTGTCTCCATCTCGCTCTATCCCTGTCTCTATCCCTGTGTCTGTCCCTCTCTGTCTCTCTCCCTGTCTCTCTCTGTCTCTCTCCCTGCCTCTGTCCATCTCTCTGTATCTCTCTGTCTCTATCTGTCTCTGTCTGCCTCTCTCTGTCTCTGTCTCTCTCTGTCTCTATCCCGGTCTCTCTCTGTTTCTATCCCGGTCTCTCACTCTGTCTCTATCCCTGTCGCTCTCTCTGTCTTTATTTCTGTCTTTCTTTCTCTCTCTCTCTCTCTCTCTCTCTCTCTCTCTCTCTCTCTCTCTCTCTCTGTCTCTATCCCTGTCTCTATCCCTGTCTCTCTCTCTCTCCATCTCTATCACTTTCTCTCTCTGTCTCGATCCCTGTCTCTCTCTCTGTCTCTCTCTGTCTCTATCCCTGCCTCTCTCTCTATCCCTGTCTCACTCTCTATCCCTGTCTCTCTCTATCACTGTCTCTCTGTCTCTCTCTCTCTCTGCCTGTCTCTATCTTCATCCTGTCTCTCTCTCTGTCTGTCTGTCTCTGTCAGTCTCTCTTTCTATCTGTCTGTCTCTCTCTCTGTCTGTCTCTATCTTCTCTCTGTCTCGTCTGTCTGTCTGTGTTTCTATCTGTCTATGTCTCTATCTGTCTGTGTCTCTATCTATCTCTGTCTATCTCTATATGTCTCTGTCTATCTCTGTCTCTGTCTATCTCTATATGACTCTCTCTATCTCTGTCTATCTCTATCTACCTCTGTCTACCTCAATCTGTCTCACTGTCCCTATCTGTCTCTGCCCCTATCTGTCTCTATCCGTCTCTGTCCCTATCCTTCTCTGTCCCAATCCTTCTCTGTCTCTAGCTGGCTCTGTATCTGTTTCTGTCTCTACCTGGCTCTGTCTCTATCTGCATCTCTGTCTCTATCTGGCTCTGCTGTCTCTATCTGCATCGCTGTCGCTATCTGCATCTCTGTCCCTGCCTCTATCTGTCCCTGCCTCTACCTTTCCCTGCCTCTATCTGCCCCTGCCTCTATATGTCCCTGCCTCTATCTGCCCCTGCCTCTACATGCCTCTGCCTCTATCTGCCCCTGCCTCTATATGCCCCTGCCTCTATTTGCCCCTGCCTCTATCTGTCTCAGTCCTAACCGGAAGCTTCCCAAAAGGCCCTTTAAAAGTCAGCTGTGAAAGCCAAAACAGCAATTACTCGGGGGAAATTAACGGCCAGATTCATGAAGCTGATTAGCGCTCGCAAAGGGTCAGATTCTCAGAATCTGGCCCTTTGCGAGCACAATTTTTGCATTTGGGATTCATCATCCCAAATGCAAAAATCGGTGATAGCGAAATCGCAAATTTGCGAGGAATTACATTTAAGGAATCTCTATTTGAGATTCCTTAAATGCAATTCATCATCCATTTTTAAATTGCGAATTCGCAATTTCGGGCAGCTATTTACCGCGAGGTCAAACCTCGTGGTAAATAGCGAAAACTTAGAAAAATGCTTTTAAAAGCATTTTTCTAAGTTGCATGTTACACACACACATGTCCTTTGGACATGTGTGTGCGCAACACCAGGTTAAATGTGCATTTAATTGGTGCTACAGGGTGTCCTTTGGACACCCCTGGCACCCTTCAAATCGCTATCTTATTTGCGATTAGCAAATTGCTAATCGCAAATAAGGAATACTCCCCATTTAATTTTGCGATTCCTACATGAATCCCGTTTTGCGAGTCTGTAATAGCGATTCCTTATGAATCGCTATTAAAGACTCGCAAAACGGGTCTTTGATGAATCAGGCTGCAAGACTCTTGTGGTTTTCGAGCCGAATTCTTCCCCTTATGCATTCAATGATGTGGGCATACGTCCAGTTAAGGTTTTGTACTGGAAGGCTGGCCGTCCAGTACAAAATGCTATGCCTAGACGAACTTTAAAACGTTCCCAATTCAGATGTGTGCAGTACACTGCAGCACACATGCGAAGTGGGAAAAGGGTAGAAAAAATAAAAGCATTTTTCCTCTTTCATGCCTGCTTCAAAGTGGCATTATTTTTTGGTGCAAAACCCCATCTGTTGTTGTTGGTAGATAGAGGTTTGCATCAAAAACGAAAGGTCGTTGGATGAGGACGTTCATGTAGCACTCATGAAGCGCCCCCTTAATGCAGAGTAATTATTGATTTAATTCAATCCAGTAAAGAGTGCTTTGGAATCTTTGCTCTCTTCACAACTGTTTTTATTACCTGTTTGTTGAGTGTTTCCATGGCAACAGTAGCATGTTTGGAGTTCGGCCACAATTGTTTTTTGTTTTTTATTGATGATTGAGCCAAATTTAGTTATAAAACAGCACAGTTCTCCATAAGTTAACATTAATTCTTAGGTGGCAGCATTTCCTTGTCATTGGAGATTCCTGGAGCAGGTCTGGGTTTATTCCCAAGCCTAATGTAGAGGAACATGTTAGATATTGCAGTTGCTTTGTTTATGAAAAAATCGAGGAGTGTGAAAACAGTTCCTGTAACTCAAGGGGCAGATGCAGCAGATCCAGGAAGGTGGAGGAAAAGATACCTTTACATTCAAAAGTAAATTTATTTAACATCAATCAATCAGTAGTTTATAGAGGGTCTCAAGGTGCTGGGGGGGGAGAAACAGCTCCTGGTCAGTCACAGAGCCAGGTCTTGAGGTCCTTCCTGAACGTGTGGAGGTTGGGGAGCGTCTGATGTTGACCGGAGCTCGTTCCAGGTTTTGGCTGTGATGGAAGTGAAAGCTCTCCTGCCGGCTATGCTTTTGCGGATTCGTGGACCTCTTCCAGGGCGAGGTCAGCAGAGCAGAGGTGTCTCTTGGGTACGTGGAAACATACTCGGTCTTTGAGGTATTTGGGTCCAATGTTGTTGAGGGATTTGTAGACGTAGGTGAGGAGTTTGAACGTGACCCTCTTCTCAACAGGGAGCCAGTGGAGAATTTGTAGGTGTTGGGTCATATGTTCATGGCGTGGTGTCCCAAGGACAAGCCTGGCTGTGGCGTTCTGGATGGTTTGGAGTTTGCATAGAAGAGTTTTGTTGATTCTGGCGTAGAGAGCGTTGCAGTAGTCTAGGCTGCTGGTAATGAGTGAGTGGGTGAAGGTTTTTCTGCGTTCTGGGTGGATCCATTTGAAGGTCTTATGGAGGATGCGGAGGCAGCTGAAACTGGTGGAGGCACGGTGTTGATCTGGTGGTTCATGGAGAGGGAGGAGTTGAGGATTATGCCGAGGTTCCGAGCATGGTCAGTAGGGGTCAGTGGGGGGCCACCACATGTTGTCCCAAGCAGAGGTTTAGGGCCCGAGGATGAGGACCTCAGTATTCTTGGAGTTGAGTTTTAGGCAGCTGTCCTTCATCCAGGCTGCCACGTTCTTCATTCCTTCCTGGAAGTAGAGTTTGGTGTCTTCAGGATTCTTCATGAGT
This sequence comes from Lissotriton vulgaris, assembly GCF_964263255.1. Lineage (NCBI taxonomy): Eukaryota > Metazoa > Chordata > Amphibia > Caudata > Salamandridae > Lissotriton > Lissotriton vulgaris. The sequence continues at coordinate 617,907,680 of NC_141689.1, forward strand.
GAGAGTTTGAGCTGGGTGTCATAGGCGTAGGATACAAGGCTAAGCCTGTGCTGTCTGACGATGGTGGCGATGGTGGCCGTGTAGATGTTGAAGAGCGTCAGGTTTAGTGAAGATCCTTGGGGTACTCCGCAGATGATGTCACTGGGGTCAGAGAGAAAGGGAGGGAGTCTGATCCTCTGGGTTCTGCAGAGAGGAAGGATTCGATCCAGTCGAGGGCGGTTCCCTGTATTCCTGTGTTTTGGAGTCTGGTGGCTAGTGTGCGATGTGAGACGGTGTCAAAGGCTGTGGAGAGGTCTCGGAGATTAGGGCTGTGGTGTGTGCCTGGCCTAGCAGCATGTGCATGTCATTGGTGGCTGAGAGGAGGGAGGTCTCAGTGCTGTGGTTGCTGCGGAAGCCAGACTGGGAGGCATCTATGATACGGTTTTCTTTGATGAAGGCGGTCAGCTGGGTGTTCACAAGTCTTTTGGTGGCTTTGGCTGTAAAAGGTAGGAGAGAGATGGGCAGGTAGTATTTCAGGTCGGTTGGGTCGGCCGTTGGTTTTTTGAGGAGGGGTTTCACTTCCGTGCGTTTCCATTTGTCTGGGCAGATGCCGGATATGAGGGAGGAGTTGATTGTTCATCCTGGTTCGGGTGTGATGACAGCGGTGGCCCTGTGGAAGACGTGAGGGGGCAGGGGTCCGTTGGGGCTCCTGACTGCATCTTCTTCATGGTTGAGGAGATGAGCTCGACGGAAGCAGGGGCCCAGGAGGTGATGGTCGTTTTTTGGCGGTGGTCGGTGGTGTGGTGCTGTTTTCTGCTGGCTCGCTGAAGTTGTGGTAGAGGGCCTTGATCTTCAGGTGGAAATAGGATCTGAGTTTGTCGCAGAGTTCCTGGGAGGGTGTGGTGTGAGAGGATTCGCGGGTGGGTTAGGGACACTGCTGAATGACGTTGAACATTTCCTTGACGTTGGATGCGTTGGTCTTGACTTTGTCTCTGATGAAGGTCATTTTGGTGTCCCTTATACGCTGGTGGTAGTCCTTGAGGGCGTGCTCGTGGTTGTTCCATGCTTTGCGTCTGGCTTCTTGGAGTTCGGTGGTGAACCAGGTGGCCCTCAGCGTGTGTTGATTGGCTGTGCTGCGGAGGGGTGCCAGCTGGTCGGCGCAGTAGGAGACCGAGACGTGGAACTCCCTGGCTGCGGTGTTGGTGTCGGTTGTGATCTTGGGGGGGTCTTGGAGAAGGGCGGAGTGCATGTGCTCCTCGGTGGCCATACTCCAGTTCTGTCGCCGTGGGCATGGGGTGGGCTTGGGGGCAGTGGTGGTGTTGAACGTGAAGTGGATGCAGTGGTGGTCCATCCAGAGGGGCTGGGTGGTGAGACTGAAGCGGATGTTAGATCCTCCCTGTTGGACCCGGCCTCGTGGCGTGGCCCCACTCTTCCCGCATGGCGTGTCCCGGACTACCTCGACCCCTGTTCCCCGGCCGAGAGCCGCACCATCCACCCTCCACGAGAGCCGCCCCTCCGGGCCGCCACCAGCTCTCCCACGGTAGAACTCGACAACCTCTCCTCAACACCCTCGGCTGGTCCGAACCCTATCCCGGACCACCCTCTCAGACCCGGACTCCATCTTGGACCCTCCACGACCAGGCCTCGTGGCCTCGGCCCGACCCTAGCCGCAGACCCAGCGAAGCCCCGACATCGAGGCACCACGATCCGACCAGGGGGTAGAGAGACCACTTGACGGATCAATGAGAGAAGGAGTTTTGATGGTCCTCCATCCGTCCCCCTACGCTTGGTTTCGATCGCCCCCAGCCTCCCTGGGCGCTGGTTCCACCCCCCTGCTGGGTGTCTGGACACGCACATCCCGGACCTTCCGGCCTCCAAGTGCGAAGGTCCGGACATCAAAGGACGCCAGATCTATAACTGGGGCAGCCCCGGAACAGGTCGGTAGTTGTATCCTGGAGTCGAGAGACACCGAGACGAACTCATCCGTGTGGAACCCGTAACCACCTTGGAGTCCTGCTGGCGCTGCCGCGGCTCATCTTCGTGAAACCATCCTTGGAGTCCTGCTGGCGCTGCAGCGGCTCATCTTCGTGAAACCATCTCTGGAGTCCTGCTGGCGCTGCCGCGGCCCATCTTCGTGAAACCATCTCTGGAGTCCTGCTGGCGCTGCCGCTGCTCATCTTCGTGAAACCATCCTTGGAGTCCTGCTGGCGCTGCCGCGGCTCATCTTCGTGAAACCATCTCTGGAGTCCTGCTGGCGCTGCCGCGGCCCATCTTCGTGAAACCATCTCTGGAGTGCTGCTGGCGCTGCCGAGGCCCATCTTCGTGAAACCATCCTTGGAGTCCTGCTGGCGCTGCCGCGGCTCATCTTCGTGAAACCATCTCTGGAGTCCTGCTGGCACTGCCGCGGCCCATCTTCGTGAAACCACCTCTGGAGCCCTGCTGGTGCTGGTGCCCATACCGAAGAACCCCCCAGCTCGAGGATTGAGAGCTGAGGGCAGGGTATCCCTGTACCAGGCTGGTACTAAGACTGTCCCGCTACCCCCTTCCCTCAGAGACTAAGCTTGAAAGGATCCCTGGATCCCGTTATCCCTGTATCGTACGATAACCTGCCTAAGAATATTGATAAAAATCTTAAGGACCTATCTTTGTGTGGTGTCCATCTGTAGGGGGGTGATTGCTCATCTCTACGATCCTAGGAGAGGAACCTCGCCAGGAGGCCTCTCACCCCTGCTCGGCCAACCCTAAGATCCCCTTTCCAACATTGGTGGCAGGTGGTGTGATCCGAGCCGACGCAGATCGTACAGAGAGTAACTTGCCCCACTACGAACAGAAGCACCCAGCAACCATGACGACTAAAGAAACCGGACCAACCGCAGAGTTCCAGATGGAACGACTAGAAGATTATAGTCACAAAGAATTGAAGCAATTCTGCAAAGACTTGGGTATCGCTACCACAGGACTAAGCACCAAAGATGATCTCAAACAGGCCCTGCAGACCTGGGTGGAGACAGGAGCGTCGCCACCCCAAAATGAAGGCATCACAGTTACCGATCTGCACCCGAGAACACCGCAACCCCAGCGGAGGAGAGAAACACGGGCCTCTCCCATGAGGATGCCCGAGAACGAGAAAGAAGCCGGCTCCACGAATTAGACCTGGCTAGATAGACTCCGCTTGGATGGGGAACTGCAACTGGATGAAAAGAAGATAGCCCTTCAGCAACTACGACTACAGGGAGACTTGGAAGAAAAAAGGAAGCAGAGGGAGCTGGAGGAGAAGAAGCTCGCGTACGAGCATGAGCGCGGGTTAAAAGAATTAGAGATTAAGTCGAAACACGGGGACACCGGCGTCTCCGGGAGCCGGAGCACCCCTCCTTCTCCGGACACCAAGGTACACATCCCCAAAGATGTCGTCCGAGAGTACCATAAGAACGACGACATCCAGCAATGGTTTAAGGCCTACGAGGTAGCCATGACCTCACACCGTGTACCGCAAAAAGGCCGGGTTGTGGGGAAGATTTGTCAATGAGGGGAGAGACGCCATACTACAGCTCCCCAACGCAGAGATGATCTCATATGAACATATGAAAGCTGCCCTCCTCACTCGCTACGGGCTCACCCCCGAGATGTACCGGCAGCGATTCCGAGACTGCAAAAGGATCCCCGGTACCACCTGGGTGGAATATGTGAGCTTCTACAGTAGAGCCTTAGAGGGGTGGATCAAGGGCAGCCAAGTCACCACCTACAAACAGTTGTTCGACCTCATTGTATGGGAACACCTCTCCAACAACTGTTTCATCGAACTCAGGCAGCATCTCCTCGACAGTAAACTGACCGAGCCACGTAAACTCGCCATCGAAGCTGATCGATGGGAGAGCACCCGGGTCCCCGGAACTGGATGGGAGACCAAGGCCGAGCTCACCAGGGGTTCCACCGTCCGCGAGGAGGAGAAGGAGGAGGCCAGGGCCGGGGCAGGGACACCGCCACGGTACCCCCCACCATCACTCCCCCTTCCCTGGCCGGGAGAGGTGCCCCCCCTGTACGGCCGGGGCCCCGCTCGCACGTTATATGCCACAAATGCCAGCGACCCGGTCATTACGCCAATGACCCCAACTGTCCCAGAAACCAGCAATCCAACCCCCTAGGTCTGCAAAACCTCCAGATCACCGCCGCCGCCCTGGGGGAGGAACAGGGCGAAGAAGAAGCAGAAGACTATGAACAGCACCAGACCAAGTGGGAGCCCGCAGCCATGTCCCTGGTATGTCTGGGCAAGAGAGACATGGTCCCCCGGGCCCCGATCCCGGCCAACACCCAGAAGTACAGCCAGTGGGTCACCATTAATGGACGATGGGCCGAAGCTCTCCGCGACACCGGAGCCAGCGTGAGAGCCGTCCGTTGCCACCTGGTGACCCCGGATCAAATTTTTCCCAATGTACTGTGCCCAGTTACGGTCCGCGGATAATTCCAAAAGCCTGTGCCAGATGGCCCGCGTCCCCTTTGAGTGGGGAGGAGTGTCAGGCATGCTGAAAGTGACTGACTGAGACGATGCCCCCGTAGACTGCCTCCTCGGGAACGACCTCGAGAGCTCCCCCTGGGCTGACGTCGAGCGGAGGGAGCACCTGGGGATGCTTGGCCTCCCTGAATGGGCCTGTGCGATGACCCGATCCATGGCCGCCCGAGCCATTGCCCCCACCGAAGAACCAGAGTGGCCTGAGCCTCCACCGCCCATCGTCACCGAAGGCACCAACCCTGAACCCGGTCCACCGGGGCCCCACGGTGAAGAAGTTACCCCCCTCAGCGACCTCCCGGAACTGGCCCAGTGGCGCCAAGAAGGTGGCCCCACTCGAGAACAGTTCCGGCAAGAGCAAAAAACGTGTCCCTCTCTCGAGGGGCTCAGACAGCAAGCAGCGGCCCAGAGCACAGGGGATGCCTCAGGGGCCCACTGGGTCTATTGGGACAATGAGCTCCTTTACAGCGAGCAGAAGATTGCCGAGCTAGGGGCTAGCTGGGTGCTGGTAGTCCCCCTCCGATTCAGAGACTTCCTCCTGAACCTGGCACATGATGTGCCCCTCGCCGGGCACCTGGGGCAGGACAAAACCTACAGTTGCCTGGTGACCCACTTCTACTGGCCCAAGATGCGGAACGATGTGATCAACCACCGCCGAACTTGCCCCACCTGACAAGCCAGCGGGAAGAGCGGCGGAAAACTAAAAGCCCCCCTGCAACCTTTCCCAGTCGTCCACACTCACTTCGAGCGGGTGGGAATCGACATCGTAGGGCCCCTGGAGCCCTGGACATCGCAAGGTCACCGGTTCATCCTCGTCCTGGTGGACCATGCCACCCGCTATCCCGAAGCCATACCTCTCCGGACCGTGACAGCTCCCGTGGTGGGCCGGGCCCTGATGGGGATCTTTCCCCGGGTGGGCTTCCCCCGAGAAGTCGTCAGTGATCGGGGCACGAACTTCATCTCTCGATACATGAAGTCCCTATGGCAGCAATGCGGGGTCTCGTACAAATTTACGACCCCCTACCACCCCCAAGGGAACGGACTGGTGTAGCGCTTCAATCGCACCCTCAAGGGGATGATCATGGGCCTAGAGGAGCCCTTACGACGCCAATGGGACGTGTTGCTGCCATGTCTCCTCTTCGCCTATCGGGAGGTCCCCCAGAAGTCCCTGGGATTCAGCCCCTTCCAACTATTGTACGGGCACCCTGTCCGGGGTCCCCTAAGCTTGGTCAAAGAAGGATGGGAGGTGACCGCCCAAGATGCTCCCCCCGATGTGTACCGGTACCTCCTGACCCTCCGGAACCAGACTCAGCGGTTCCGGGAATTTGCCAAGGCCAACCTCGAAGCCAGTCAAGAAGATATGAAGCGTTGGTATGATCAAAACGCCTCGTCCATTGAGTTTGAGCCGGGACAACAGGTCTAGGTCATGTCCCCGGTTGAACCATGTGCCCTCCAGGACAAGTGGAGTGGGCCCTTCAAGGTGGTGGAGCGCAAGAGCCCCGTCACCTACCTGGTGGACATGGAGTCTCCCAGGAACCCCCTCCGGGTCCTCCACACCAACAGACTCAAGCCTCACTTTGTCCGCTCAGAACTTAGCCTCCTGATGGCTACCGACAGTGGGGCTGAAGAAGACTCTGAGCCCCTACCAGACCTCCTGAATGCCCACGAAAAAGACCGCTCCGTGGAAGGCGTCAACCTCTCTTCCACCCTGACCCCAGAACAACGCCAAGATTGCCAAGAACTATTGAGACAATTTGCCGATCTATTCTCTCTCACCCCCGGGGTCACCCCCTGGTGCCTCCACGATGTCGACACCGGGGATAGCCCGCCTGTGCGGCACCGGGCCTACCGAGTTCCCTATCGAGTGCAAGCCTGCATCCAGTCGGAAGTATCCAAGATGCTGGCTCTGGGAGTGGTCGAGCCCTCCGAAAGTCCATGGGCCAGTCCGGCTGTCCTGGTCCCCAAGGCCACCGCCCCTGGCGTTGCCCCCAAACTCAGGTTTTGTGTGGACTACTGGGGTCTGAACGCCGTCACCAGAACAGACGCTCACCCCATCCCCCGGGCTGATGAACTGATCGACCGCCTGGGGGCGGCACGTTACCTGAGCACCTTCGACCTGACCGCGGGCTACTGGCAGATCGGACTCACTCCAGGCGCCCAGGAGCGATCCGTTTTCTCCACCCCCGATGGCCACTACCAATTCAAGGTGATGCCCTTCGGAATGAAAAACGCCCCCGCCACGTTCTAGAGACTAGTGAATAAGGTACTGGCGGGGCTCGAGGAGTTCAGCGCCGCCTACCTGGACGATATCGCGGTGTACAGCCTCTACTGGGCTGAGCACCTCCAACACCTCCGGGAGGTCTTGGTCACCCTCCAAAGGGCCGGACTAACCATAAAAGCCAGCAAGTGCCAGATCGGCCAAAGTTCCGTGACCTACCTGGGGCACCAAGTGGGGAGTGGCCAGGTGGCCCCTCTACAACCCAAGATCGACGCCATCATGGCCTGGGAGCCCCCGATCACCCAGACAGAAGTCCGAGCCTTCCTGGGGCTCACTTGGTATTACCAGCGCTTCATAAAAGACTACGGCAGTATTGTGGGCCCCCTCACAGAACTCACTTCCAAAAGACAACCCCAGAAGGTGCCCTGGACACCCCAGTGTCAGACCGCCTTTGAGACCCTAAAGACAGCGATGTGCACCACCCCCGTGCTCCAGGCCCCCGATTACAGCCGGGAGTTCATAGTTCAAATGGATGCCTCTGATCACGGCATCGGGGCAGTTCTCTCACAAGTCAACAAGGCCTGCTGGCCCGAGAACAGCGCTGGAGCACCATTGAGCAGGAGGCCGTCGCCGTGGTGTGGGCCCTCAAGAAACTCCGGCCCTATCTCTTCGGCACCCACTTTCGGGTACAAACTGACCACCGACCTCTGCGGTGGCTAATGCAGATGCGAGGGGAGAATCTAAAGCTGTTGCGTTGGTCCATCTCCCTGCAAGGGATGGACTTCACTGTGGAGCATCGCCCAGGCAACGACCAAGCCAACGCAGACGGCCTGTCCCGCTTCTTCCTCCTCGGCGAGGAGAATACCCAAGAAGATGGGTGACTCTCCCTGCCTTCAGCTGGGAGGGACGTGTGTTGGACCCGGCCTCGAGGCGTGGCCCCACTCTTCCCGCATGGCGGGTCCCGGACTACCTCGACCCCTGTTCCCCGGACGAGAGCCGCACCATCCACCCTCCACGAGAGCCGCCCCTCCGGGCAGCCAGCAGCTCTCCCCCGGTAGAACTCGACAACCTCTCCTCAACACCCTCGGCTGGTCCGAACCCTATGCCGGACCACCCTCTCAGACCCGGACTCCATCTTGGACCCTCCACGACCAGGCCTCGTGGCCTCGGCCCGACCCCAGCCGCAGACCCAGCGAAACCCCGACATCGAGGCACCACGATCCGACCAGGGGGTAGAGAGACCACTTGACGGATCAATGAGAGAAGGAGTTTTGATGGTCCTCCATCCGTCCCCCAACGCTTGATTTCGATCGCCCCCAGCCTCCCTGGGCGCTGTCTCCAGTCTCCACCCCCCTGCTGGGTGTCTGGACACGCACATCCCGGACCCTCCGGCCTCCAAGTGCGAGGGTCCAGACATCAAAGGACGCCAGACCTATAACTGGGGCAGCCCCGGAACAGGTCGGTAGTTGTATCCTGGAGTCGAGAGACACCGAGACGAACTCATCCGCGTGGAACCCATAACCACCATGGAGTCCTGCTGGCGCTGCCTCAGCTCATCTTCGTGAAACCATCCTTGGAGTCCTGCTGGCGCTGCCGCGGCTCATCTTCGTGAAACCATCTCTGGAGTCCTGCTGGCGCTGCCGCGGCCCATCTTCGTGAAACCATCTCTGGTGAAGGACTGGGTTATTTAAGACCCAGCGGTGCCAGGGCACAACACCTGAAACCTTCGTGGGTAACCTGCTCCGGCGTACGAATGACAGAGACACGGGACACTTCCTTCGGCGTCAAAGATTCAAGGTTTATTTACTGCAGGGAACACAGAAGTCACAGGAAGTACAACGAATGTAGGTTCGAGGAGACTGTTTCAAATTGCTACTGTGGATCGCTCCTTTTATACAATTTTCTCCCATAAGATTGCATGGTACACAAAAGTTTACAACTCGGTTCCCATAATTATCCCCGAGAGGGGTCACTTTGGTCGCTTTGATACATCCAAGGTCCGGGGCATAAGTGCGGAAACATTTGGCGGTTCCCAACTGTAAAAACCCATCTTCCCACCATTAGTACATTCCAATCGGCAGTAAAACAGATCGAAGAAGGAACAAGGACAGGTGCAAAGGAAGATGGAAACAGTGGGGAGATCGAAAAGGGTGTAAAAGGGAGGTATCAGGAAACACGAGCTACAGGCATCAAAGGGACGTGCCTAATGAGATGCACGGCTGAGACAATAGACCGGCACGGCAAGATGAGCCTCGAGCAGGGCCATCTGCCTTACAGTATCATCCCCCTCGTCATAAAGACACTTTCAAAGAACATGTGTCTTCCGCGGATGTCTTGGGAATCCCGGGGTCGCGAAACGGACAACGTCCGTTCGCTGACTACTTGAGGGCAAGAAACAAAATGGATGCCGTATCTAAGATGGAACCCGTGGGTACAGATGAATAACCCACGTAACAAACGAACGGTTTAAGTTAGCACAGCGAAACTGCGCACACTTACTAAACTCATCATTTGCGGTTCGTAGATACCAGACTCGACCATATTCGTGCGAGTTGACAACACCACTTACAATTGTCACGGAACCTCAGACGCTCCTTTTGCCCTCATGTAGGCAAGCACTAGTCGGAATCATACTCGATATTCATCAAACCATCTAGATGTTGCTGTAACATAGCTCTGTCCAACCGAGTCCCCTTGGTAACAGGTGGCTGTCTTATACACGTTGTAGCGCAAAGGCCACATAAGGCAGGACCACACTGCACGCAAAGGCAACACGTGAACAGGAACGCCACAACAACTCCGATGATCATCAGAATCTTCCAACCCCAAGTCAACATCAGGCCCCAAAACCACCCAAGTAGCGTCCAATCCCCTACATCCACGTGTATGGATTCAGAGATCTTATGCAACTTTGAAATGGCTTGATAGACGGTCGGAGCATTGTCTGAAATGAAAATACAGCAACTCGAATGGATCACCTTACATACCCCACCTCGATCTGCCAAGATCACGTCTAAAACCATTCGGTTTTGTAACGTCATAAGTCTATCCGCCTGAAGTTCTGTGGTGATATTACCAAGGGCACTGGCAGTAATATTAGCTGTCGATTCCACCACTCGAGTCAACTGTCTCAGGTTCCTACTATTAACCATAGGCCCCCAAAACGGGAGGAAACCCTTGAAAAAGTCTCCTGCCTCTTGACCGGCAGTGTCCTCTTCGCTAATTACGCCTCTCACAACTCTAGTTTTGTGATAGTCTGCGTCTACAGTGAACGTCGGAGGCAACAGATTTGCGATAAAACATGAGCCCATAAAGTCAGAGGGCAACCATGCATACGCACGATCGTGGCAAACAAAGTATGTACCCTTGGCAGCCAGAAACACAGGGGACGAGACCATCGGCAGAATGTAATTCTCAGTGCAAGCACTCTCTCCAAGTCGGGCTTTCGATCTTCGGGCACGACCCATTAGACAAAAATTACCAATGTGGGGTACGACCCATATCGGAGGTGAGCTTTTAAGCTGTTTTTCACTCGTGAGCGCACTATACTCGACCTTACTCAGGACCCTATAGGCTTGTACCTCTTCCTCTGGGATGAGCGACGGCTCATAGATATCTCTATCTAAATCTTCTATCGCTATGGACAAAGGCTTATGATACGAGCCAGCGCCAAAGTAGGGAGAACGTGGCTCTCGACTGGGATAAAAATCTAGTGCGCTTCGAAACATTGTTTGGAATGCTCGAGCTGAACCCTGGGAACTATACGGTAAGACCAAATATGGAATTCCCTTATCCGTGGTATGTGGCATTAATCCACACACCCAACAATTAGTCGTATTAACCACTAACTGGTGCTGATGAAGGAGCTGAATAAAGGAATTATTTCGGAATTCTGCACGTCTAGCCTGCTCGTGTTCAGGTAGAATATGGAAAGAATGAGGGGATGCAGTGGAGGTAAGTTTAGGGTCAGAAGTAGGAGTAGGTATGGCAGAAGGTAAGAAGTACGACATCATGTAATACACCCCACCCACCAATAGTGCAGAAACAATCAAGAGCAATGCAAACATTTGAAACATAAAACATTTGGTACAAATAAGTTGTTGTAGCTTGAACCTTTGCGCCTGAGCTTCTTCCAAGTCCATCAGCTTTGAAAACGCCATCCCCTATGACCGTCCGCAACGTTTCTTGACGCACTTCGTTCTGTGTAGCAGTAGTCAATCCCTAGGAGTTCCCAGGAACCGACGGTCTTTAACCTAGCGTCAAGACCTACTAACCAGAAGGAAGTACACGCGCGGCCCTACGGCCTTTATTCACAATGTATATGCAAAACGTCTCTCAGCTGTGGAAGCAAAAATACATGTGGAACGAAACTCAATATATACAAAATAATTACAATGATACGGGTGTTCAGACTGATCGTGGAAAACGGGATAATGCAATTGTCAAGGGACAGAACGAAATCTTTTTATTTGTCCTTAGTGCTGGAACGCAAAAAGTATTGAGTTTTCCCAGGACGTGTATGTTCATCAAACAAAGGATCCGATGAGGGAGCAGAGTCCTGTCGATCAGTCGAATGTTCTGGTCTCGAGTCTTTTGATGACAAATGTTCAACAGTGTCTTTCTGCTGCACTGAGGATTCTCCGACGGGTTGTGCGTCACTAAAAGGTACAAACGCCGGCAATCCTTCGGATTCAGTTGAAGCAATGCCCCTCCTCACCCACGAGTCTGCCGGTAAAGGAATAGGAACTTTCTTCGTATGGGTGGCATGCACCCAATTTTTTCGACCCTCTAAACGGACGGCAGTTCTCGTGGCAAGGAGGACCTGGTAGGGTCCAGTAAACCGGGGTTCCAAATTCTTCTTGCGGGCAAAATTTCTGGTTACCACCCAGTCTCCAGGCTGGAGCTGGTGGCCTGGACCCTCCGTCTGCTTCGGCAATGCTTCGTAAACCTGTTGGTGAATTAACCTCAGTTTAGCAGTCAGATCATGAAGATAGTCAATCAACATTGGATATTCGAGACTGGAGAACACACCCGGTCTAGGGACCCCCCACACATTCGCAGGATGACCGAACACTATTTCATAGGGACTAAGCCCTACTCGGGAGTGTACGGTTGCCCTAGTTGACAATAAAGCTAAGGGTAGAGCGTCAGGCCACGAAAGACCAGTCGTAGCCTGAATCTTTGCTAGTTTCAGTTTAAGGGTGCCATTATACCCTTCAACCAAACCAGCTGACTGGGGATGATTGGCGCTATGGAATTTTTGATTAATTCCAAGGCCCTTACACACACTCTTCATCACACTCCCCACAAACTCACTTCCGTTATCAGACCATACAATCCGAGGCATTCCATACCGAGGAAAGTATTCCTTCAGTAGGATTTTCGCAGTCGACAGGGCAGTATTGTCTTTAAGAGGGTAGGCTTCGATACATCGGGATTACGCGCAAACCACAACTAAAACGTATTTCAGGTTGTTGCATCTCTCCATATGGATGAAGTCTAATTGGATCACCTCAAAAGGACATGAAGGGGGAACAAAGTGTCCAGGAGGAGTTGGGGTTCCCTTACCAGGATTATACAACATACATACCATACAATTCTTAACCAATCGTTCAGCACATTTCGTGATACCATCATTCTTCCACACATGGGACAGCAACTTACAAATACCTTTCACACTAATATGTGCTAACCCATGCGCCATTGTCACAACAGCTAGCACATACGCATCCGGTAACATCCATCTCTTATGTTCCGACAAATCAACCCAACAACCATTCGCATCCAACTTTCCCGTACTTTCTTTCCACTTCGTCTTTTCAATCTCGGTGGCCTCATCTTGAATCGCTTTCACACTCTCGATAGTGTCCTCACACATACTAGTCTCTGTAGGCCACCTAACCGAACTCGTCACATACATTCTAGTGCTAAGGTTCCGAAAAGTCTCCTTAGCAATCTCATCCGCAAATGCATTACCACGACCAACATCATCCGTCACTTTACGATGTGCACTACATTTAACAATCGCTACCTGTTCAGGCAACGTAAGTGCATCCAAAAGATCATTCACAAGTTGTCCATGCTGAATCTTCGTACCATGCGACGTCATAAAACCTCTCTCTCTCCACAACCGTCCAAAGCTATGCGCGATGCCAAATGCATATTGGCTGTCGGTAAACACATTCACACGTTTCCCTTTCGCTAACACACACGCTCTAGTTAGAGCGATCAGCTCTGCAGCCTGAGCAGAGTTCTGATTCAATCTCGCAGTTTCCACGACAGTATTTAAAGTCACAACAGCATACGCAGTAGTCACCACCATTCGGCAATTTAAAACATGAACCATCCACATACAAAGTTCCATCTGGATTTTCCAAAGGAGTGTTTTTAAGGTCCACTCGACCTTTTGTTTCCTCTTCAGTCCTCAGATAGCAGTCATGGGCTGCTATTTCATCTGACTCTGTGCTAATGGGTAACAAAGTCGCCGGGTTCAGGACATTACAACGTTTTATCTGAATATGACTTGCCAACAGCGTCAACTCGTACCCAGACAACCTCGCACTCGTCAAGTGCTGAGTTTTTGTACGATTCAAAAGAGTATCGACCGCATGCGGAACCATCACCGTAAGCATATTATCCATGACCAATCCTGCTGATTGTCGGATGGACACCGCAGCTGCCGCTGTTGCTCTCAAGCAACTCGGCAATGCTCTAGCTACCGGGTCCAAGGTCGAGGAAAAATATGCACAGGGACGTTGCTTACCACCAAAAGGTTGCGTTAAGACACTCAAAGCACAACCTTCCCTCTCGTGAACATATAATGTAAACGGCTTACTGTAGTCAGGGGTACCTAACACAGGAGCCGAACACAATGAGTCACGCAATTTCAAATCTCTCTGGGGTCAACCGTCTTCCCTCCTTTGATAATAAGTGACCTAGATAGGTTACTTCTTGACAACAATATTGGAGTTTAGAAGGTGACACCTTGTGATGTAAGTCACAGAGATGTTGCAGCAACGACACCGTAGCAATTTTGCAAATGTCCTGAGTATCTGCAGCCACCAATAAGTCATCGACATATTGGATTAAGGCCGCACCAGCCGGCAACGAAAACGCATCCAGTTGACCCTTCAAGGCTTAACTGTAAATCGATGGACTCTCACAGTAGCCTTGAGGAGCGCGTTTAAACCGGAAGCTGCGACCACCAAGAGAGAAACCGAAAAGGTCTCTGCTTTCTTCGGCAATCGGAATGCTAAAGAAAGCATTCTTCAAATCGATCACCGAAAACCAAGATGCAGAAGCTGGAATCAGAGTCAGTAGCGCCGTGATATCAGGCACAACAGGGAACTGAGGAATCACAATTTTATTCACCTCCCGTAAATCGATAACAAAACGATAAACAGGCGGTTTTGAACGATCTGTACGTTTTAAAATGGGCAATACTGGGCTGTTGCACACGTTTCCCCGCGTTTCTTCAATAACATCTTTCTCGATAAGATCATAAATGATCGCTAACAGTGCTCGTTCACCATCAAGAGAGATTCGATACTGGGGAATACGTGGCAACCGTACATTAGATTTCAGCTGAACAACATAAGGGGAGATGTCAAGCAGGCCCACGTCGTTGGGACCTGTTGCCCACAAAGATGCAGGAAGAGAACGCAATTCCGGTGGAAGCTTATCGAGAGACAAGTACATAGGAGAGACAACCCTCTCACCTAACGTAAGCTTTACACCCGCAGGAGAACAGTACAAAGTTGCATACAAACGTTTTAGCAAATCCAGGCCCAAAAGATTTTCACCACAACCAGTAGTTAAAATCAACGGAGCTTCAAGCTCACGAGGCCCAATTGTAAGGGGCAAAGGGCGTGAAACTGGATTGCTAACAGGGGCGCCAGAGAATCCAACGGAAACATTTGTTAAGCCAGACAAAGGTGCGCCAGGGAGTTTCGAATGCATTATGGAACTTTTCGCTGCACCAGTGTCCAACAGAAAAGGCTCAACGACGCCCGATGTAGCAACTGCGACGTAAGGCCCTCTCTGATCAACCGGAACTGATACCACTCCCTCTCCTTGTCTATGGCTGTCCTAGTAATTACTGTCGTCAGCATCCTGATCGACGTAATAATCGTCCACATTGTACTGCGCAGATCGTCCTTGCGATGATCCACGTTGGTCAAAACAGTTATTGGAATTTGATGTGTTATCTGAACGATCATTCTGAACACCACGACCCCTACCACGTGATGACTGCTGAGAACCACCACGACCTCCTCTAGATGAATTACCACTATTACGATCGTTTAGAACAGGACAGTTGAATTTTAAATGACCCTCCTGTCTACAATAGGCACACTGATTGTACCCTAACGAAGACCTTTGGGAAGAGGAGTCATTTCGAGGTTGTGACCTATTCGATTGCGACTGCGATCTATTTTGCTGAGGAGCATTCTGATTCGAACGCGGAGGATACGCCTGCTGCAACAACACTTTTGTTTTAAGTTCTTTCGTCTTTTTATCAGCGCGGTCGTTCTCTTCTTTCTCTCTATTTTCGTAATACTGCGCCGTAGCCAATATTTGAGCAGATGTAGAGACGGCCCACGCACTCTCAGAATTTTTTAATTTATTGCTCAAGTCGGGCAATAAGTTAGAGACAAATTTGTCCAGGAACAACCGTTGACCACCCTCACTGCTCATATCCTGACCACTATGATCGATGAATGCCTCCTCAAATCTCGTAAAGAAATCAGAGACACTCTCGTCTTTCTTCTGTTTACAGGCTGACAATTTGTCCCAATTCACCCTCATAGCTGGCATAAGTGTTTTCATTAAGGTAATTATTCTTTGAGGGAGAGCAGCAATGAGCTGTTCAGGCTTAGCCCCGCCAACTTGTCGCGTATCGGCCGCAGTAAGAGCAGCCCAATCGCCACCTAATTCGTTTGCGTGATCTTCGTGCCGAATCTTAGCCCATACCGGTTGCGGTACAACATTGCCGAACAGCATGTCTATATCGGCAAGATTCATTATCGTAGCGTTTACAAGCTGCGACAATTCTTTATAATACCCTGCAGGATTTTTGCGAGGGTCAGGCAAAGATTGCTTCACCTGTAAAACTTCTGATCGTTTCCATGGGAGGTGTATCCATACTCTCTGGAAATGTGGCAAAATCGGTGGAGCAGCACCAGCGTCGCCTGGCATCCACACTGGTGGAACTTCACGCATAGGAAACTGACCGGACGCATCTAACTGACCCTTTACATCCTCAACGAACAAGGCTTGGGGTATAGGAGCGGGACGGAAAGATAACAACCGCTCAACAGCACGTCGAACGTTAGTATCTACTATCAGTCCGTTCGAGAACTGAAGCTGTAGATCAGACAAAGCGGTCAACACATCATCAGGTGCATCGGCCGATATCTGATCACGCAGAGTCTTGCACATTTCCTCGAACACGTATCTTTGTGTCGGTACATTGAATTGACAGAACGTATTAAGTACAGCACGTGGAGGATTTCTAAGAGGGTGCGTCATCCAACCCATCGCCATGTTATATAACGCAGCACGTTCCCTGTTACCGGGAAGCTGACTACGTCTTTGAGGACCGTCCGAACCAGCGGACCCAAAAACAGGACCAAGAGAATGGAAAAAACTAGCCGCAACCGGAGGGGTACGACTTCGAGTAAATGGAGAAGTATAGCACAGAGGCCTAACAAGAGAAGGGGTAGAAACAGAAGAAGCAACAGGAGTAAGTAAAGCAGGAGCAGTAGCGGGAGCAGGAGTATGTGGAAGCGGAGGAGCAGTAGGAATAGCAGTAGGCAAAGGAGCAGGAACAGTCGGAAGAACGGGTGCAGGTTGAGGAACAGGTTGAGGGACAGGTACAGGGGGGACCACAGGAGCTGCGGTACCCTGTACGTACGGAGGAGGGGACTTCATAAGATAAGACATTAAAGGATCCTCAACTGATTCTTCCTTCTTATCCGACTCCGTCGGCAAAACAGGATAGCATTTATCTATGGACATACGCTGTAGCCTATCAAACACTTCCTTTTCCTTATCCTCCTTATCACGCTGAAACTGCTCTGCTTTCTTTACAATGGTAGCAACACCATCTCTCTGATTACGTTTAGTCTGTCTGATCTCTTTCTGTCGGGCTTCTTTACGCCACAACCGAAAGGCATCAAACATGGCCGGCCTTGACTTTTTCTCAAACAATTTAGCCTCAAGATTATCTAAAATCGTTGTCTCAAAACTACCATGAGGTGGCCAACTAAGGGCACCATCTTCTTTGGTATAACGAATCCAGTATTTATTAAACGTAATAGGGCCTAGCCTGTGCTTACTGTAGAGCTCATAAGTGGGAGTTCCAACCGGAGGTATCGGACACGAGTCCTCCAGTCGGGAATCCGTACCACAACGTCTGAAACAACTAAACAAAGTACTGCGACCAGGCATCTTGCACACTAGCCTAGTTTCACAAACGTCAAGGGTTACGGGATTTACCAAGTCCCTGCAAAAAAAGCAACAACCCTCGGTCTTTGGCGGCTGCAGTCGTCAAATATCACAACAAATGCAATGGAACCATGCAACAACTAAGCAACCACAACCAAGAACTCTGGGAGCGACCCACAAATACTTAACGCAAAGATCGATGGCGTCACCGGGAAGGCCCGTCAGTCATCTCGCTATACCAAGGTCTACGCCAGGCGCCAAAACAGGTCTACAGTCAGGGTAGCAGTCCGTCGCAGCCGTCAGGAGGCGGGAATCTTCGCGGGAAAAGTCTTCGGGCCACTTGTTTCGACAACAGGATCGATGAAGCGGAGTGCACCTTCCCTCGGAGATTTCACACGAAGTTCCTCACGATCGTCGGGCTTGGACCGGTACCACTGATGCAGCCCCACGTTGGGCGCCAACTGAAGGACTGGGTTATTTAAGACCCAGCGGTGCCAGGGGACAACACCTGAAACCTTCGTGGGTAACCTGCTCCGGCGTACGAATGACAGAGACACGGGACACTTCCTTCGGCGTCAAAGATTCAAGGTTTATTTACTGCAGGGAACACAGAAGTCACAGGAAGTACAACGAATGTAGGTTCGAGGAGACTGTTTCAAATTGCTACTGTGGATCGCTCCTTTTATACAATTTTCTCCCATAAGATTGCATGGTACACAAAAGTTTACAACTCGGTTCCCATAATTATCCCCGAGAGGGGTCAGTTTGGTCGCTTTGATACATCCAAGGTCTGGGGCATAAGTGCGGAAACATTTGGCGGTTCCCAACTGTAAAAACCCATCTTCCCACCATTAGTACATTCCAATCGGCAGTAAAACAGATCGAAGAAGGAACAAGGACAGGTGCAAAGGAAGATGGAAACAGTGGGGAGATCGAAAAGGGTGTAAAAGGGAGGTATCAGGAAACACGAGCTACAGGCATCAAAGGGACGTGCCTAATGAGATGCACGGCTGAGACAATAGACCGGCACGGCAAGATGAGCCTCGAGCAGGGCCATCTGCCTTACAGTATCATCCCCCTCGTCATAAAGACACTTTCAAAGAACATGTGTCTTCCGCGGATGTCTTGGGAATCCCGGGGTCGTGAAACGGACAACGTCCGTTCGCTGACTACTTGAGGGCAAGAAACAAAATGGATGCTGTATCTAAGATGGAACCCGTGGGTACAGATGAATAACCCACGTAACAAACGAACGGTTTAAGTTAGCACAGCGAAAC
Source organism: Lissotriton vulgaris (assembly GCF_964263255.1). NCBI lineage: Eukaryota > Metazoa > Chordata > Amphibia > Caudata > Salamandridae > Lissotriton > Lissotriton vulgaris. The sequence goes on from NC_141689.1 coordinate 617,926,107, forward strand.
TGCGCACACTTACTAAACTCATCATTTGCGGTTCGTAGATACCAGACTCGACCATATTCGTGCGAGTCGACAACACCACTTACAATTGTCACGGAACCTCACTGGAGTCCTGCTGGCGCTGCCGCGGCTCATCTTCGTGAAACCATCCTTGGAGTCCTGCTGGTGCTGCCGCGGCTCATCTTCGTGAAACCATCTCTGGAGTGCTGCTGGCGCTGCCGCGGCCCATCTTCGTGAAACCATCCTTGGAGTCCTGCTGGCGCTGCCACGGCTCATCTTCGTGAAACCATCTCTGGAGTCTGCTGGCGCTGCCGCGGCCCATCTTCGTGAAACCACCTCTGGAGCCCTGCTGGTGCTGCCGCGGCCCATACCGAAGAACCCCCCAGCTCGAGGATTGAGAGCTGAGCGCAGGGTATCCCTGTACCAGGCTGGTACTAAGACTGTCCCGCTACCCCTTCCCTCAGAGACTAAGCTTGAAAGGATACCTGGATCCCGTTATCCCTGTATTGTACGATAACCTGCCTAAGAATATTGATAAAAATCTTAAGGACCTATCTTTGTGTGGTGTCCATCTGTAGGGGGGGTGATTGCTCATCTGTACGATCCTAGGAGAGGAACCTCGCTAGGAGGCCTCTCACCCCTGCTCGGCCAGCCCTAAGATCCCCTTTCCAACACTACCACAAAGATGTGGTAGAGGGTGTGGCCTGCTCTGTGGGTGAGGGTACTAATGAGTTGTTTTAGTCCTAGCATGGCGAGGTTCTCGAGGAGTGTGGTGGAGTCAGGTTTCCGGCTGTTTTCAAGGTGGAAGTTCAGGCCCCCGAGCAGGATGTAGTCTGTGGAGGTGATGACGTGGGGTGCGTTGAGATCAGCAATGGTTGTTGCGGGCTGGGCGTGGGGCCAGGCGGTCTGTAGATGGGGGTGCCGCTAGTGTGGTCCTGGGGTTGGTCTGGATCTGGAAGTGTTCTGTGTTGGAGTGGGGGTCGCTCATGCTGAAAGTGAAGAGTCAGAGGGGGGTCTTGTGTGCGATGGTGTGGGCGGTCCTTTCTCTGGATCTTGTGGCTGTCAGGGATTTCTGTGGCGATGTCAGGGGCAGAGGTGGCGTTGGTCCAGGTTTCCATGAAAAATGTGACGTCGGGCAAGAGGGTGGCGATCAGGTCCCAGATCTCTATTGTGTGTTGCTGTAGGGAGCGCACGTTGAGAAGGATGCAGGTAAGGGTTTCAGTGGGTAGTTCAGTCGGCGTCCATCCGGCGGCAGCGGGTGTCTCGTTGACGGTGAAAGATCTTCGGCAGTGTCCGCAAGAGAACTGCCCATGGGTCATGTTGGGTGAGGCTCTTATGCACTCGGCGTGGCCCCTGGGGTTTAAAGCGCGGAGGGTGGCTGAGTCGTAGCGGTGGGGACCAGGAGAATCAGGGTTCCTGGCGCTGCTCACCCAGTAGAGGTGGAGGTGGGAGTGGGGCTGCTTGGTCAGGGGCGGGGTGGTAATTGACCAGGAGCGGTGGCAGGAAAAAGAAATACACGGCAGAAGTGCTAAGAGCGCTGCATAAGATAATACTCAAGAATACAGGTAAAAACTCACAGAGGCAAAAGCGCTAGGAGTGCTAACAACAGCAAAGCAGGAAAAAAACACCACTAAAATTACAATAACCTGGGCAGAGGCAGGCGCGAGGCTTGAACTCTGCTGGGGAGTAACTTCGGGCGTGAAAAGACCGGCGAGCTGCCGCGGACAGTGCTGCTTGGACCGGAGGTCAAGGCATTTCACGCGCTAACCCACTACGGTCGCCATTATGTAGGGAAGGGAGGCAGGAGTAGAGTTGAAGGCGGGAGTGGGTCTGGGGGCAGGGCGGTAATTGACCAGGAGCAGTCGCGGTAAAAAGAAATACACCGCAGAATCGATAAGAGCGCTACATACAATAATGCTCAAGAATACAGGTAAACACTCTCAGAGGCAAAAGCGCTAGGAGCGCTAACAACAGTAAAGCAGAAAAAAGAAAGACCACTAAAAACATAATAACCTGGGCGGAGGTGGGCGCGAGGCTTGAACTCTGCTGAGGAGGGACTGCGGGCGTGCTGCCTGGACCGAAGCTCAAAGCGGGTATCAACAATACACCTTATGGATGTGCAGTTCATCTTTGTCAATGCTGAGGGGGCTGAAGGACCAAAGGTAATTTATTTGCTATTTTTTGCCTCAGTATCTGAACTGTAACTGTGTAGAGGCTTACTGTGATGTTGTCCCGTAAGGTCAAGTTTTAAAATATATAACCTTTAACATGCAGGATATGGTACTTCTCCCTTATAGCAATTCCTTCATTCAAGGAATATCACTTTGGAAAACTACAACTGAAAGCACAACAGAAATATAGAGATTTTTGATATATGCCAGAGTAATTTTATGTAATTTATGGCATTTTCTTTTATGATTATTGCACAAAATATCTGAGGTTGCGCTATTTCATGACATCATGTACCTAAGATGATATTCTCAGAAAAATCACTTTACAGGACCACCGGAACAATATAAATGAAGTGAACGTGAGAGTCTGCTGTTTGTGCCATACATGATAGCACGCTAATTGTTTTTGTGAACAAAATGTGTCCCTGTGTCCCAAATGACCCAGAGGATGCTTTTCGGAAAACCAGACAAAATGTCAGACTGTCTTTTTAGGTTATAACACACAATTTTGTGCAATATTTTGGCATTTCGCGCAGGTTTGCCGAGCCCTTAATGAAGTGCAATTAAAGGGATTTTTAGCTTAATGAAGAGTCATTTTAGACGCTTACATGTAACATCAACATGTTATATTTTTCAAAAAGAAGTATCTAGAAGCAAAATTGCCTTGCCACCCGATGAAGACATCAATTTTATAGATAAAGACTGTGATGATAGAATAGACATGTGACATGTGAAATGAACAAAAGTAATAAGCAAGCTCATGCAAAATATTTTTGAGTGTTAGAAATTGGGTGTCTGGTTGGCAGAGGTATGCGCATTGTCCACCAAGGAACCACAATCCTAGTCAGAGTAAGTCAGATATGCACTATCATTAAACTTGTGCTCATCAACTGGTAGCTTAGCAAAGAGCAGTCAGGCAATATATAAAGTATTCGAGCAACACTTCATACAGTAAAACAGTGAAAATACCACATTAAAAGATACCTCATCAGAAATAGAGCGTAAGGTAATGAACAGAGAAGACCAACAGGACATGGATCCAGTAAGAATACCTGGAGATCGGCGGGGCGTGGCCAAGCGGCGATCGGAGATGGCCGCCTAAAGTGAAGCTCCGATACCAGTCCCTGCCCAACTTCTATCCTGACTGATTATCCCTCCCGTCTGAAAACGGCCCGAGTGACGGATTAGAAGCGGTTACCATCCCACTTATCCTGACTCGCCCGCATGTTGGAAACCGGAGATTCGGGCCCTGGATCTGTGAGGCCTGCTTCCATGTACAGAGCCAGGACTTATAGTGCCTGGGGAAGCTGGGAGAGAGACCTGATCGCCTGAAGGCTTCCAGTGGTGGCACCGGTTTAGACGGAGCCCCACTGTGGGGCAAAGACCAGGTTCCAGCTTTTCCATGGTGACCAGTGGCCTGCGAGGAGAAATTGGTGAGGCAGAGGGACAAAGTTCCTGATGCGGGCATAGCACGCAACAGCCGCAAAATTGCAAATGACGGCAGCGCGTCCATGAACACCGGCATGATCCGCCCCACTCGTCTGCTTGGTGCATATAGAGGCTGCATTGACTGACTACCGCCGACCTTGCTGAGCCCACCTGCTGCTCCCAAGTGATATGGAGCAGTACCCCATGGGTCTTGAGAAAGGCAGTGTTAAGGTGCTGGGCCCCACTCCTCTTCTCTGTGCATATTGAGGCTCAATTGACTGACCACCACCGACCTTGCTGAGCCCACTTGCTGCTCCCAAGTGATAAGGAGTGGTCACCCAGGGGTCCTAGGAAAGGCAGTGTTACGGTGCTGGGCCTCCTGAGATACACCCAATAACTAATGCTGTTTAAGGCCAATAGATTGAAAGATGACCCCCATGGGTGGTCGGTGAAGAGTGCACGGCTGGGCATGATAGTAGATAACGCCCTTGAGATCTGTTACCACTGAGACAGCCTATCCCCGGCACCACCGCTGCCATAGAGGACTGAACTGAAGGACGAGTTTCCCCGGTGGGTGCCAGAATTGGTGTAGGGCCCTCCGGCACCGACCATTGGAGCCCCTGCCCACCGGCACACCTTTTTTGGGCTGGGAGAGGCTGCACATCCACCTGCCCTGGGTGCCCCGACGTCAACATGAAGCGTTCCAAGGGCTCGGGGTCTCGATGAACAAAACCGACGCAGACTAACAAACTAGACCGGTACATGGTATCAAAAGAAATGCAGCAAAACCGATTGTCTAGAGATGCCACCCAGGGGAGCCTGGGAGACGAGGAACAGGAACTCTCGCTGAAAGATGTTATGGAGACAATTACCGGAGTCAAAACTTCGTTGGAGCACAAAATAGACACAAAGGCGATTGACATCAACCTTATAAGAGCCAATCTGGGGAAGCTCAATGAAAAGGTCAAACAGGTAGAAATAACAGCCGCCAGTATTGTGGGTTATGTTTCGCAGCTGCAGGGGGAAGTCCGCGAGCTCCAGGAATCTCGCAAACTCACAGACCTTAAGCTGGATGACCACGAAGGCCGTCTCCGGTGCAATAATCTCCGCATTCTGGGGGTTCTGGAGAAATCAGAGGGGCAGTCCCCTGATCTTTTTGTCGACGAACTCATTCTCAAACATCTGCAACCCAAACCGAACAGGTTAAGGCCCTGGGGAGAGCAGCACAGGGGCAGCTGTGCGAGGTGGGGGACAAAGCCGGCAAACTCTTGGAGTGGTTAGACAAGAAAGAGTGGGCCAGCCGGCAGGTGCCCGAGCTCCATGAGCAAGGGGGTGGGACCCTCACAGATCCCCAGGACATAGTGGACAGGTTTGCAGCTCATTTCGGAGCTGTTTACACCTCAGTGACTCCTTATTCTGTGGAGGACTCCCGCCAGATATTAGCTGACATATCGTTGCCCAGGCTTTCGGTTGCTGATTGTGACTTCCTAGATAGTGCTATATCTAATGATGAAGTAGCAACAGCAATTAGATCCCTCAATTCAGGTAAAGCCTCCGGTTCTAACGGATTGCTGATCGAACTTTACAAACTTTAAACAGACAGGCTGACTCCATATCTTAAGACTATGTACGAAGCTGCCAGAGTCGGGTGGTGCCTACAGATAGACAAGAGAACGGCAACCATAATCACTATTCACAAGGAAATGAAGCTCAAAACTGAGTGTGGGTCGTACTGGCCTATATGCCTTTTAAATGTGGAGCCCAAGATCCTGGCTAAACTGCAGGCTAACCGGCTGATCACTGTGATCGAGGCGCTGGTCCATCCAGACCAATCGGGTTTTATTCCGCATCAAAACACTGCTCTTAACCTGCATAGGGTTCATGGAGTTCTGGGCAGGGCAGCAACCATCCTAGAGCCAGCTAGGATAGTCTCACTCAATGCCGCTATGGCATTCGATACCATAGAATGGCCGTATCTTTGGGCGGTGTTGGAGAAGAGGGGGTTTGGCCCGCAATTCATTCAATGGGTACAACTTTTATATGCTCAGCCTCTTGCCCAAGTGGTAGTCAATAACAAAAAATCTGCAACCGTTGAGTTGAGCTGAGGGACCGGACAGGGATGTCCATCGTCCCCCCTCCTGTTTGCCCTGGCACTGGAACCACTAGCGGCCTATATACGCAAAGACCCAATAAATTGTGGCATGCGTTGGTCCCGGGAATGGAAAGACCGTATCTCCCTCTACGCAGACAATATTCTGCTTTATCTAATGTATCCGAGTCGGTCCTTGATTGTGGTCTTAGACATCCTCACTGTTTTCGGTAGATTTTCTGAATACTCTGTTAACTGGAGTAAAACCCTGCTGTATGTAGTGGAGGGGGAGCCGACGGTCCCACCGCAGGGGTGTCCAGTACAGATACGAATGGACGGCTTCAAATATCTGTGAATCTATCTTTCCTTGGACCCTTCTCCTCGTGATGCCCATAACCTGCGTCCCCCTTTAACTAGGCTGTGGAAAGGCAGTCATAACTGGAAGTCACTTCCCCTTTCTCTGCTGGGAAAAGTGGCCCTTTTTAAAAGGATGTCTTTGCCTCGGTTTTTATATGTCCTGCAAAATTCCTTAGACCCGGTCCCAGCATCCTACTTCAGGGAGGTAGAGAGCCTCCAGCGAGATTTGTTATAGGAGGGAAAGCTAAGTATCGCTCTTGGTAAACTCTCCCTGAACTGGTATGATGTGGGGATTAGCCTCCCCAATATTAAAAAGTATTATTGGGCGGCTCACTTGGCCTCCATCAACCACGGTACCTACGACTGACCCAGAGATCCAGGCTATAACATGGACAGATGGCAGCTCTCTGGTGGGATTTACAATAGAGCCCTTTATTCCAAGCCACAACACTTTCCACTCACGGGCACCACCAAGCACTCTGTACATGTCTGGCACGCAGCTTCCAAGGGCCTGGGTTGGGAACACAGACTTACGCTTGTGAAGCCATTATGGGAATCGGAACGGCTGGGCAGTTTGTGGAAATTTAAGGGGGTTGACAAATGGCACCTCATAGGCCTCTCACGCGTGGGTGACCTGTGGGACAAGTTGGATGTTAAACCATTCTCTACACTGCAACAGCAATTTGAATTGGCTGACTCTGAATTCTTCCATTACACACAGGTTAGGCACGCCCTGAGCTCCCACTTGAAGAGTGGAACTACTCCTCCTGAATCCTCCCCACTGGAGGATAGAGTATTAGACGGCATCATCCCAGATAGGACTATCTCTTTGATATACAAAAAACGTATAAATAACATGCCAGACCATCTTCACACACTTCGAGAGAAATGGTTCAGAGATGGGATTGAGATGGATGATGAGGAATGGCAGGACACCGTCTCCTCGCCCAGTGTCGTGGCCATACCTGTCGCCTCTGACTAGTCCAATTTAAAATCCTCCATAGGGTTTATGTGACGGGACCTCAGCTGGTATGCATGGGGAGGCTGGATGGGGGTGAGTGCAGATGGGGTGTGGTCAGGTGGGCACCTTTATGCATAATGATTTGGTAATGTAAGTTTATACAACCTTATTGATGCCTCATACACGACACATTAATGCAGTCTTGTCCACACAACTTCGCCTGGAAGCCCGTAGATGTCTATTAAATATGAGGGAGCCGACAGACCTCAATGACTACACAATACAGTGGGTTACTTTGGGTATAATGATTGCCAAGAGAAATATTACCCAGCGGTGGAGAGTGCTACTCCCACCTACAGCGGGAGATTTGGAGAAAGATTTGGACTGGTCTATGTTTCGGGAGAAAACAGTATATGTGTCCCGGGGGTGCCCTAAGAAGTGGACTCGAGTGTGGGGTTTGTGGAATGCATATCAGGAGGATACTTGTCAACCTCCCCTTGCCATAAGCAACGAAGATCCTCCTTTACCCTAGACTTTCCAGGAAATATTCTGTATTGATTTCTATTGCCTACTGTAATCATGCTGCCGGATTTATTACTTCCTATGTAATGTGATTGCAATGTTGATATTTGTTAGTAAAAATGTTTTAAAAAAGAGTATCTGGAGTTATGAATTTTTAGAGAATAAATTGAAATGCATTACTTAAAAGCATAAAGTGCCAACCGTGGATATCTGGTCGCACTAGACTGGGTAAAATTCAAAAGTTCAGGCTGACCACAATGGATCATGGGTCGGATCCAGGGACCACCCTTGGCCCGCTGAAAAATTACTTTGGTTTGTGGTTGTGTCAATGTTGAGGAAGAGATGCAAGGACCAAAGGAGGCAATGTGCGGATGTAAATTTTTAGGATGTAGGTGATGTTTCGGCTCTGGTGTGCACAACGGTGGAGATGTTCATGCCGTCGGCGGTGCAGTGCCCACTATCCTTGCAGCAGTGGGGATGCGTCAGCATTGATGGAGATGCACCAGTATAGCAAGGTGAGTTGGAAGTCTTTTATCTCCCTGAGACTTCAATCAGGAGGCAAGTCAGCAAGCCCTTGGAATCCTTTTGGTTCTGGTTTGGAGAGATGCAGGACCAGTCCTTCTCACTCCCAGGCAAGAGGGTACCAGGACAGCACAGCAAAGCAGGACTCCAGCAAGTCAAGTCAAGTCAAGTCAAAGGATTTATATAGCGAACTACATACCCAGAGGATCTCAAGGCGCTTAGGAGGGGTGGGGAATTACTTGTCAAATATCCACGTTTTAAGTTGCTTTCTGAATGCTAGGTGGTTCTGGGTAAGGCGAAGGTAAGTGGGAAGTGAGTTCCAGGTTTTAGCCGCCAGGTAGGAGAAGGATCTACCTCCCATGGTGGTCTTGTTGATGCGAGGTACAGTGGCAAGGGCTTGGTTGGAAGATCGAAGCTGGCGGGAGGGGGTGTAGAAGGACAGTCGTGTGTTGAGGCATTCTGGTCCGATTTCGTAGAGTGCTTTGTGTGCGTGGGTTAGGAGCCGGAAAGTGATCCTCTTATTGACGGGAAGCCAGTGGAGGTTTTTCAGGTGACCAGAGATATGTTCTTTACGCGGGATGTCTAATATGAGCCTGGCTGAGGCGTTTTGGATTCGTTGGAGTTTTTTCTGAAGTTTAGCGGTAGTCCCGGCGTAGAGGGTGTTTCCATAGTCCAGTCGGCTCGTGACCAGAGCGTGGGTGACCGTTTTTCTAGTTTCGGTGGGGATCCAACGAAATTTTTTTTTGAGCATGCGAAGAATGTTGAAGCAGGATGAGGAGACGGCGTTGACTTGTCTGTTCATTGAAAGTGAGGAATCCAGTATGACGCCCAGGTTCCGTGCGTGGTCTGTCGGGATGGGTGCTTTTCCAAGGGCTTCTGGCCACCAAGAGTCGTCCCATGCGGAGGGGGAGGTACCTAAGATGAGGACTTCTGTTTTATCAGAGTTCAGTTTCAGACGGCTGTGTTTCATCCATTCGGCTACTTCTTTCATTCCTTCGTGTAGGTTAGTTTTGGCGGTGCTAGGGTCATTGGTGAGTGATAGGATCAAATGAGTGTCATCCGCGTAGGAGATGATGTTGAGGTTGTGTTGGCGGGCGATGGCCGCGAGGGGGCTCATGTATACGTTGAAAAGGGTGGGGCTGAGTGAAGATCCTTGTGGTACGCCGCATATGACTTCAGTGGCCTCTGACTTGAATGGTGGGAGGCGGACTTTCTGGGTTCTTCCGGTGAGGAACGAGGTGATCCATTCCAGTGCTTTTCCTTGGATTCCGATGTTTCTGAGGCGCTGTAGAAGGGTGCTATGGCAGATTGTGTCAAAGGCTGCGGAGAGGTCGAGGAGGATGAGGGCGACTGTGTCTCCATTGTCCAGTTGAGTTCGAATGTCGTCTGTTGCTGCGATGAGGGCGGTCTCAGTGCTGTGTTTTGCTCGGAAGCCGGACTGTGAGGAGTCGAGGGATTTGTTGGCTTCGAGGAAGGCGGCGAGCTGGTTGTTGAAAGCTTTCTCGATGACTTTGGCCGGGAATGGAAGGAGCGAGATGGGGCGGTAATTTTTGAGTTCGGTGGGGTCCGCTGTGGGTTTTTTCAGAAGGGCGCTGAGTTCAGCGTGTTTCCAGCTTTCCGGGAACGTGGCGGATTTGAAGGAGCAGTTGATGACGTCTCGGAGGTGCGGTGCTATGATGGAGTCTGCTTTGTTGAAGATGTGGTGAGGGCATGGGTCTGTGAGGGATCCTGAGTGGATGGAGTTCATCAGGCGGATGGTGTCCTCGGTGGAGATTGTGTTCCAGTCATTAAGGATGTTTGAGGGGGGTGAAGGTCCAGCAGATGGTTGGGTGGGTTGGTCTCCGGGTTGGTTGTCGAAGCTGTTGTGGATGTCTGCAATTTTGTTGTGGAAAAATGAGGCTAGGGAGTCGCAGAGGGCTTGAGAGGGGGTGATGTCGTTAGAGTTGGCCGAGGGATTGGTAAATTCCTCAAGCAGAGTAGCTTTCCAGCAGAGTGACAGTCCTTGTATCAGCACAGCAGTCATTCTTCCTGGCAGAGGATCCACAAGTCCAGAGTACTGATTTGGTAGGGTCAGAAGTCCAGTTCTTATACTAAGTGGTGCCTTTGAAGTGGAGGAGACTTCAAAGAGAGGCTTTAAAGTGCACAGAGTCTCTACCCAGGCTCCAGATGCACTACAGGGGAAAATGCAGCCCTTAGTGTGTGGACACAACCTATTTCAGGTGTAAGTGTCATCTTTTCCATCCCTTCTAACACAAAAGTGGCCATCAGATAAGGAAGGCCTATCAATCACAGCTAAGCCACCTTTGTATGTGGCTGTCTAGAGGGAATACACAAAGGCCAGCTGTCACCCACCCCAGACGTTTATACAGAGACAGGCAGAAGGCCCCACATGGCTAAAGTAAGAAAATGTCAACTTTGTAAATGTGGCATTTTCAGAATTACAATTTAAAATCAGACTTCACCATAAGTTGTGATTTTAAATTGTGATTTCAGAAACATTAAACTTCGGGGCCCCAACTTTTCTCAACTGAAAATGACACTTATAAAATGTAAGCAGGTAATCCCAGTGTTATCCTACAGGAGACATAGGCCCTGTAGTAGTGAAACTCCAATTTAAGAGTTTTCTACTACAAGTGCACACAAAACTCAAAGGTACATGTATCACCTTTTTAATATACTGTCCCCTGCCCTTGGGCTGTCCAAGGCTTAATTTACGGGTGACTTATGTGGACTCAAAAAGGATTTTTGGGGCCTGGCAAGAGGGCTAACTTACCAGGTCAACATGGCATTATTAAACTGTACAGATAGACTCTGAAGTGGAGTCAGGAGGCCTGTTTAAGGGGTTACTTAAGTGGGTGGCACTATTAGTGCTGCAGCAATTTACAGGCCTTGGGCACATACAGTGCAGTTTACTAGGGAATTATAAGAAAATTAAATATGCCAATTGTGGATAGGCTAATGTTAAAATATTTTAAGCAGAGAGCACATGGACTTTAGCAATGGTTAGCAATGGTAAAGTGCCCAGATTCCTAAATAAAACAAAAATCAATTCGGCAAAAAGGAGAGGAGGAAGGCAAAACATTTGGGGCTGACCCTGCAGAAAGTGCCATTCCCAACACTGAGTAATCTTTATTCTGCAAAAAATCATACAGCTACTATATAATTACTTTGAAAAACACAAGGATTTCCTTTTGTCAGAAAGTTTAAAAAAAGAATTGTGCAATGACTACATTTATTGGCAGATCTCAACTGTTTTAAGAACCTTACTGCACTCTATCACATTAACAATATTATTTTACAGGTCAAAACAACTATAATTGATGTGAATGACAGGAAAATAATGTTTTGTTGAAAATAATACTAAAGTAAACATAATTACTGAGTACCCATGTTACACAGAAGTTCAATCAAACCGAGCTACTTCATTTTTGGTGCCATACAAGAGAACCTTATTCTTACTTATTGGGTTATTACAGAACACATAAAGACAGGAAAATAAATAAATCTATATAAATAAAATAATTATTCAAATAGATTGCCACAACGCCTCACTCAAACATAAACAGCAGCTCTTGCCACTGCCTTTAGAAAATTATAGGACCTTTGTGAGGCTGCCAAAGATCAGAATGGGTGAAGGCTGCTCTTAGGTCTGATGAAGTTGTGCCTAAGTGAGAATGAAGTTTATGGGATCCTTCAATCTTTCAAAACACCTATACACAGTTCTGTTAATGCACACAAATCCATAAAATGACAAGAGATAACGGTGTTTTAATGATGGTTTCTCCTGAGCTATTGCCAAGAAAACAAGTGCTCCTAAAAAGAGGCGTAGAAGTCTCAGAATAGTAACATGGGTACATACTGTCATCCCAGTAGCAAGACACTTATCCAGAAAGAGCTTCCTCTTCCAATATCACCATCAACAGATCATGCCATTGCAAAAGAAGCCAGTGAACCTTAAATTAGCTTTTGTAATTTTAAAGGAAATTGTGATGGCCATACGTTCACAGGAACATGCTAAGGAAAGCACAGCACAGGTCAGTACTTCTGTCTAGTCTCCAGCCATTTTGTAAGAGTCCTTTGAAAATGGTCCAAAGGTAAAAGATCACTCAAGGGTATTCATATGAGTTGAATGTATTTCTCCCCAGTTTGTAGTGTATACATGAATAATTACATCAATCTAACTTGAAAATTTACAAAATATTTTGTTTTTCAAATATCCAAAACTATAATTTTTTGTTGTTTTGTTGTGAGTTGTTCAGTAAAACTACAAAAGCTCTGTGTGAGAAATTGGGTTGTTGGTTGAGTGGGTTGTGAGGCCAGGTCAAGCAACAGCCACAATCCCTGGCCAGGGGAGCCACAAAAAGCCACTAAATTAACCTGGGCTTAACCCTGGCTAGCTTTTCACATGAAGCATCCCGGCTTACTCTGTGGCAATGTGTAAAGTGTTTATGGAGCACAAAAACAGGAAAACAGTACACAAGAAAAATCACACACCAATTTTAAAACGCAGAATACATTTTAATACATTATTTGACACCAAAATGACAAAAATACAATCAATAGAACCGGATTTGTGAATTTTGATCGTGTTTAGTAAACTAGCACCTAAAAAGATCAAAGCGCTAACCATGGACATCTAGTTAGGGGAGACCGGGTCAAAGTAGAAAACATGGCTGACCATGGTGGAGCATGGGTCAGATACAAGAAGTGGGCTTGGTCCAGTCAGAGTTTACCTTCGGACTTTGAAGACATTTTGAAGACAAAGGTATGTGACGGTAAAGTTTAGGGGGTCAATGAGGCAGTCAGGGTCTGAGGAGGGAGTGTCATCTTCAGGGAACCTTGTGTCAAAGCCATGGTTAGGATCTCCACATTCGTGATACCTTCCTTTTTTAGAAGATGAAAATCTCCAGCGGGACAAGGCAGAAGTCTGTAGCTGAAAACAATTCAAGGGATGCGGATACCCCTTTAGTGAAGGACCGCAGGACAGGATTTGGTGATGCGAGGAACAATACAGTGGGTGCAGCTGCAAAGACATGCTGAGCTGTGATAAACCTTGAGTGGATAGATGAGCAGGTTTGTCCAGTATCCTCCTGGTTCTTGGAGCAGTTCTTAGCCCATAAATTTCAAATTACTTAGATTTGATTGTGGCTATGCTGCACTTTTAGCACCACAATCAAGGGTCTAGGACAGGTGGGACACCACCTATAGAATCAGTACTCACTCAGACTGGGTCCAGATGCAGGCTGAAGCTGGTGGGAGCCTGTTTTTTTAAAAAAAAAAAATGGGGGGGGGGTTTACAGAACAGGTTTCCATTTGAGATATCAGCTATAATGCATTTTAACCAACATTTATGAGTATTTGAACATCATCTATAGTTACAAAGTTTGCAATATCATACTTTGTCCAGCCCACTAAATATGTCATCTTTCAGTAGTCCAGGTGTCATCTGCCGGCTAGTCTTGTCTTATGGTAGTATAGTCTGCTGTGTCTGGTCCGGTGAGTTATTCGGTGGCAAAAGTTGGTATATCGCCCTCTTCTCTATTCTTGTATGTGGTCCCCATTAGGGTACCTGACCATTTGCTCTGTTAGGTTAAGTCGGCATCTGAACTGCCGAGGGGGACCTAGAACTGTGAACTGTGGGGAGGAAAGTGGGTAAGGGGGAAATGCGCAAAGCGGACAGGGTGCTCAGTTGTGTCGGCTGTTGAGTTGACTGGCTACATTTTGGTTGGTTTATATTGTGGAGTAAGAGGGGGGTGTGGCTGCGGCGATGAGAAAGAACCCTACTGGGACTTTCCAGACAGGCTGTCCGTCCTACGTGCCTGGACGTTACGCAGTGGCAGCTGGTATCTGCGCCTTGGGAGACAGGGGGGGCTGCAAGGCTTCCGGTGATTTTCCCACTGCTGTCTCATGTTTGAATTGAATTAACAACTGTGCCCATTCCATGGATACTGGATGTTTACGTGTACCCTTCACTTCCTCCTCCCGCAACGTCTCTTCCTCTGCCGCCCCCCATTTTTTCATTGAACCCACCCAGGCAGCCTCCGGGGGCCCTGTTGGGGCTCTCCCATGCATGGCTATGCTCCTCTTTGCTTGGAGAATAGCTAGTGTCGCAAAGCGCCATTGTAGTTTTTCAGACTTTTTTTCTGAGAAACTCCCAAAGCGCATGTTTCCCATGTGGAAATGTTCGAGAGATTGACAGCTGCTTGGAGTGTTTGGTGTACCCTATCCCAGTATTGCTTTATGTTGTGGCAATCCCACAACATATGTCTGTAGTTTGCCTCTGGAGATTGATAACGTGGGCACCCGAATTGTGTGTCTGGGTAGAAACGGTGTAACTTATCTGGTGAAAGTTATGCTCGGTGCAGGACATTAAACTGTATGTTTTTGAAATGTGCATTCCTGGAACCTTTTTTGGATATATCAGCGCTTGCTCCCATTCTTTATCATGAAATGCCCGACCTTGTCAGTGTTTATCTCTAGGTCAGGTCATGTCATCTTTCCTGATGGATTCTTTTCCCTTTAATGTAAACAGGTCATGTCATCTTTTCTGTTGGATTCTTTCCCCTTTAATGTAAACTCATGTGCAATGTCTGTATTTACCAATTCTTGTGTTTTACTTTTATGTTTACCAATGCTTGTTTGCTTCTTAGATACAGGCAATTGCTTTTTGTCCTTTTGCAACCCCAGTAGTTACTTGGAAAGCCATCTTGGACCCAAGCACTATTTAAGGCAGCCACGCCCTGGATTCTATGCGGATTATTGTGAAGAAGTCAACGTGTAAAGAGGTCCTTGCCGGTTCCGGTCCAGAAGTCCTGCAGAGGTTCCCGGAGTATCTTGGCTGCACCTGTCTTTTAGTGGATTCTAACCACTGCGATTCGTTTGAATGAACACGCAGGTAGGATCCAACTATTTATTTGCTCTCGCGTCTGGAAACAGATGACGGCCCGTGCAACCTAGTCGGAAAGACGCGTCTTGTTTCTTTTTCGACCGCATTCATTCCTGAAGTGTTCTGCATTGAAATTACAGGGTTTAATTCTCCGTATCTTCTAAATAGAGCTGTCTCATATTTCTGGTACTAATTACAGCGCTTTATAAAATGAACTTAGTGTTTAAAGAGGCGAACTAATGTGCATTGCAAAAAAAAACTACTAAGTGTTTACATATGCGAATTAATGTACAGTGCTAAAACATTCTTTGATATTTGTTCTTGTGTCAAAGTGAAAGCTAATTGCTTAAACGAACTTGGTCCCTAGATTAGCAGTACTAAGCCAGACCAGAGAGCAGAGCTGAAGAAATCTCTGGTTTTATTGTTTGAACTACCACTTTACAATTATTGCTGACATAAATTCTGTGTCTAGGGTGAATTAACCCCTTCGATGCGGCCGCGATTCCCCTGGTGTGCTGTAAACAGCACAAACAGGATGGGCCGTGACGAACCCCAGCCGTCATCAGCACACGAGCACCGTAGTGCATGACGGCTGAGGTTCGTCATCAGCATGGAAGGGGTTAAAGCACTATTGTTTATTTCCTATGTTAATCTTATGCTATAAGGCTATCATGTGTATAAATGAATGCTACATTTCTTAAAGATGAATAACTGATTACCTAAAGACATTGCATGTGAAAAGTTGAACGCTACATGTTTTAAGAAGGAATACTAATTACCTAATGATATTGCATATGTATGAATGAATACTACATGCTGCACTAATGAATACTAATCACTTGGCGATACTTACCTTGGCTCTTCATTAAGAGTTATCCTCAATGCTTAATCTACATGTTATGTAATCAGAAGTAATCTGATGGCATAAATGTGTGTGGAGAAGTGTGGCTCACTGGTTAGAGCAGGCAGATCCTGAAGCAGAGGTCAGACCCGGGACCAGGGTTCAATTCCCGACGCGGCAGGGTCTTGAGCTCAAATGTCCATGGACTCGATAATTCTCGCTTCGGTGCCTAATCATGGGTTCACACTCTGCAACTCTGGGCATTAAGCTTGCTTAATCTCCACAACGGCCCCCCCGCGGCGTGATGCCTGGCTTTCACCTTGGGGATGCCCTGTAGGGGCTATCTCACAGGGAAAAGCCAGGACGGGTTCCCAAGGCAAGCGCGGAGATACCTCTTCGGGGGTCGATTCAGGCGCTATATAAGAAACATAATAATAAAAATAGCAAGTGTTTGATTTCATAATTACACATATTACAAAGAGACTCATTCTGTAGGGTATTAAGGAATTGGCATAGTAGTATTATCTAGTATTTCTACAAAGACTCCAGCAGAAGCTTGCTAGAGCTTACGTTTTGTTTTGCGAATTTCCGTTCCAGATCTCCCTCCCCGTAGTACCCTTCCTTTCCTCCCCTCGTCTAGCCACTTTGATCCTCTGCGGAACTTGTTGTGCAGAGTCAAAGCTGCTGGAAGAGGGGCTTTTAGGTACTGCTCCAGAGGAACATAGGGAAAGAGCAATTCCCATTATGATTCTGACAGAATAGCCCGCCCACCAATTTCATTCCTCCGAGTAGTCCCCAAAAGATGGCCACCATGAATGATCTTTGTACTATGTTATAGAATATGCAAAAAGAGCTTGTAGCTGCCCGTCAGGAAACAGTAGCATTAACAAATAGAGTATCCCAGCTACAGACCTGTTTGGATTCGGGACAAACAACTGCTCCTTCACAGGCCAATGCTTCAGGTTCTAACTCAACCATTTCTGTTACTGTTCCAACGCCTGTTCCTTTGGCACCTCCTGAAAGGTTCGCCGGGGAACCAAATAAATTTCAAACCTTTTTAACTCAAGTACAGTTACATTTCATGGTTAAACCGGTTTCATTCCCAGACGCTTAGTCCAGAATCGCCTTTTTGATCTCTTATTTAAGTGGGGATGCAGCTATGTGGGCAGTCCCGCTGGTTCAATCTGATGATCCTTTGTTGTATAATTGGTCGCATTTCAAACGTGAGTTTGAAAAAGTCTTTGATAGACGGACTATTACTGGTTCAGCAGATAGAGAATTGTTAGAACTAAAGCAAGGCAATAAAGATTTAGTCCATTATCTCACTCAATTTAATTGACTAGTGGCAGAAACCGACTGGCACATGGAAAAGAGAGCAGCCTTATACTACCAAGGACTCAGAGATGAATTAAAAGATCTCATTGCACCAATCGATCCCCAACCCACGATCTTGTGAAGATTTGATAGCATTGAGTCTTCGATTGGATCACAGAGTGGCAGATCGTCAAGGAGATAAAAGACGTACAGATTTTAAAATATTTACTCGAACCAGAGAAAAAAGCGCATTCAACCACACAGGAGAATGGAGAGCCCATGGAAGTTGGTAGTCTCAGGAAACCTTTAACTTTTGAGGAAAAAGAATCCCAGTGAAAAAAATGGCCTCTGTTTATATTGTTGAAAGAAAGGCCATTTTGTCAGAGACCGTTTGATGAAACCAAATGGAAATTGGCCGAGAGACAAAACCGAGAACAAATCGGGAAACTAGATAACTTGAGGTTTAAACAGGAGATTTCCTCGAGTATACAAGTATCTCCTGAACAATCTGTGGCAAACACTCTTCAACTGGCGGTACCTCATTTAATTTTGAATGTCCAGTTTCTGTTACCTGATCAGAGACATTTGATGGCAGTAGTCATGGTGGACTCAGGGGCCACCGGGAATTTTGTTGATACGGCCTTTGCTAAAAAATTAAATATTCCAACCATTTTAAAACAAAATGGTTCATGCAGTGGATGGCACACAACTAACTTCAGGTTTAAACACTCATTATACTTGTAATCAAGTGATGATTTGTACTACTCAGAATCAGAAACATGAGGAAATTATTTCTTTTGACGTAATTGATGCACCTCAATTTGGAGTTATTCTGGGTATGCCCTGGTTGACCCTGCATAACCCAACCATAGACTGGGCTAATCGTACCGTTGAATTCACTTTCGAGTTATGTAAACATGAATGTTTTGTCTTGCAAAACAAATCATTAGAGTCTCCAAGACTTCATCCAAATAAAACATCAACTCTCTATATTGCTACAGCAGCCGAACAGGACATTGAACTGCCCTCCATTTATGACTCTTATTCAGACGTTTTTTATGAACAAAGTGCAGAAAGCTTACCCCCTCATAGGGACTATGATTGTGCCATAGACCCAGTGGCTGGAGATAAGATCCCTTGCAGTAGAGTCTACGCACTAACGGATCAAGAGAATCAATATCTTCGAGAATATTTTGATACATTTTTAGCAAACGGGTTCATCAGACCCTCAAAGCCTCCTGCGGCTTTGCCGCTATTTTTTGTGCCTAAAAGCAATGGAGATTTACATACTTGCATTGACTATAGAGCTTTGAACACTATTAAAGTCAAAAATCGGTATCCCCTGCCTTTGATTCCGGTCCTCTTAGACCAAGTAGGTTCTGCTACCATCTACCCAAAACTGGATTTGCGAGGGGCCTACCACTTGGTACGCATAAAACCTGGAGGCGAGTGGAAAACGGCCTTTCGAACTCGTTTTGGCTTGTTTGAGTATTGCGTAATGCCTTTCGGCTTATGCAACGCTCCAGCCACATTTACATATTTTATTAATGATGTCCTTCGAGATTTTCTCGATAGGTTCGTCATCGCATACATTGATAATTTGTTAATTTTTTCCTCTTCCACAGAAGAACATGTTCAACATGTTAAAACCATTTTATCCACTTTGCGAAAACATGGCTTATATTGTAAGCTGTCCAAATGTGAGTTCCGTACAACAGGAGTGGAATTTTTGGGTTTCATACTCGCACCATCTGGAATAACCATGGCTCCTAGAAAGATCCAAGCAGTGTTAGATTGGCCTACTCCATCATCTGTGAAGGACATCCAATGATTCCTAGGATTTGCTCATTTTTACCGTCGATTTATTAAAAAAATGCGACCTTGGCTACTCCTTTAACTCAGATGTTAAAGAAAAATGTTAAATTCAATTGCACTCCAGAGGCTGATGTATCATTTCAAACTTTAAAAAAGACCTTTACTCAAGCCCCTGTGTAAAGACACCCTGATACCAAAAGGTATTGCATGTGAAAAGTTGAACGCTACATGTTTTAAGAAGGAATACTAATTACCTAATGATATTGCATATGTATGAATGAATACTACATGCTGCACTAATGAATACTAATCACTTGGCAATACTTACCTCGGCTCTTCATTAAGAGTTATCTTCAATGCTTAATCTACATGTTATGTAATCAGAAGTAATCTGATGGCATAAATAGCAAGTATTTGATTTCATAATTACACGTATTAGGAGACTAATTCTTTAGGGTATTAAGGAATTGGCATAGTACTATTATCTAGTATTTCTACAAAGACTCCAGCAGAAGCTTGTTAGAGCTTACGTTTTGTTTTGTGAATTTCCGTTCCAGATCTCCATTCCCGCAGTACCCTTCCTTTCCTCCCCTCGTCTAGCCACTTTGATCCTTTGTGGAACTTGTTGTGCAGAGTCGAAGCTGCTGGAAGGTGGGCTTTTGGGTACTGCTCCTGAGGAACAGAGGAAAAGAGCAATTCCCATTACGATTCTGACAGACCTATGTCGTTCTCCCACGTCTGTCGCAACCCATCTAGGGAAATGTTAGTCAGCTCCCGGATCCCCTTGTAGTGCCAAGTGGCTAAGTGCCTGCCCGTCCCATCCGCAGTATTGTGTGTAACACTGGGTGCATCGGGATCTCCCCATCCCAAAATCCCTGTATTTACGTTCGCTTTCTAAGAGTTGCCTGTGCATTAAGAATTGACCCGGCGGGAGGTCATACCACTCGGCCATTTGGGCATACGTACTCAATTGTCCATCAAGCCTGTTATGACACATTGACTCTCAACAAGAGCCCACCAAGCTAGCCCTTGGGGTCACTCTGGAAGTTCAGGTTTCGGGTGAAGATGCCGGGCTCATCTAGCATGGATGGCCTCTGAGGGTTTAAAGCAAAGTAGCATTCCAGACCTCAAAACAATACAGTACAATGGCATTTATAGAGTGCACGGTTACTCCTGAGGGAGAGTCCTGAAATAAACAGCAGGCAGTCCTCATAGCCCTTCCGCTGGTACAGAAAGTTAACTGAAGATTTGCTCTGAGGACTCAGTGATTCCTTTAAAATGTTGGAGAAACTTGGTGAGGTTTTTTCTTTTAAGTGCATGGAATTTCTTGACTCCTATGTCCTGGCTCTATGCTGGCTGTAGTGAGAATGTGGAGGTGACAAGCCCTGTGTAAAGGTGAAGCTCTGAATTTTCATTTGTAAGTGGGGATGTGCTCAACTCTGTCCCCCCATCTTGCCAGCAGATGGCTAATTCAAGCACACCTAAGCCCTCTATTGGCAATGTACTGTGTGTCCAGAATCCACAGTGTTCGATCCAGCGGATATTATTTTGCTTATTTAGTGCTGAAACTGTGGAACGCTCTGCCTCAGTATATTAGGAACTGCACTTCTTTAATGCAATTTCACAAACTTTTAAAAACATGGCTCGTCTAAATATGGTGTCTTCAGGATCTCCTTGCAGTTGCTCAGTACCGGGAAGCCCGATGGGTAGCCGTGCGCTTTACAAATGGCAATTAACATAACATAGTTTAAGTCTCAGTTATGCCTAGTCATGTGACCCCAGAAAGGCTACAGGCTCCAAAGGGCTGAGGGCAGGAAGATACACATTTTCTAAAAGTGACATTTTCTAAATGTGTCATTTGAAATCTGACTTTAACAATAAAGAGGACTTTTTCATTACAAATTCATAGATACCAACCATGAATTGGTTATCTGGTCCTCACCAAAAGTTAGCCCTTATTATTGTAATAAAGCGTCATAATGTTATCCTGTAGACAGGTAGGCCTCACAGTAGTAAAAAATGAATTTTCGATTTTTGCACTGCCACAACATATAAAACCTAAACATACTCGACCAACCTTTAGGTCACATTGCATCCCTTCCTTGGGCTACCTGGGGCTTACCTTAGGGGCCACTTATAAGTAATAAAAAGAAAGTTTATGGTTTGGTAAGGGGGATATATTGCCAAGTTGAATTGGCAGTTTAAAACTGCATTTAGGCTGCAATGGCATGCCTGGGGCAGGTTTTAAGGTGCTATTTAAGTGGATGGCATAATGAGTACTGCTGGTCCACTAGTATTATTTAATTTGCAGTCCCTGGGTAAAAGGTATACCATACTACAAGGGACTTATAAAAACATTAACTATGCCAATCAGGTATAAGCCATCAAACCATGTTTAGGGGAGTGAGCACAAGCCTTTAAGCACTGGTTAGCAGGGTCAAAATCCTCTGAGTCCTAAGGACAACAAAACGAATTTCAGAAACAAAACTGGATTTAGAAGGCAAAAGGTTTAGAAAAACACCCCCTACGGCTGACAGGTCTAACATGCTGTAAATATGAATTTATTTACAAAAGGGGGTGGTGATGAACAGAGTGTCTGAATTGAGCAGACCACTCTTACCCAGTCCAAAGATCAGGGCTTGATCCATCACCGTTATTTATCTCACTGCCCCATCCCAGCTCAGAACCTGGCTATATGCAAATCAGTCTGTCCCTGGCCCAGTGCATCATGGGAACAGGGCAGACTAAACTACAAAGCAGTGAGCTAAAAAACGGTGTTGGATCTAGCCCTGATCTCTTGACTGGGTGAGAGTATTCTGTTTAATTCAGAGACTCTGTCCCTCACCACCCCTTTTTGTAAATATTTTTGTCCACCCTAAGCGTGGAAGGGTATACTCAGATGTGAGTCCCTTGCTCATTGCACCATCAGGATTCAAGCAAGCCGGGCCGAAGACGGCTGAAATGCCAGAAACCGGTCCCCGGTAGCTTGTTTCCTTCCCAGTGTAAGAATTGGCTTTTGTAGTTTGGTTTGCCCTGTTCCCATCATGCACTGGGACAGGAACAGACTAATTTGCATACAGCCAGGTTCTGAAACTGGGATGGTGCAGTGAGCTAAAAAACGGTGTTGGATCTAGCCCTGATCTCTTGACTGGGTGAGAGTATTCTGTTTAATTCAGAGACTCTGTCCCTCACCACCCCTTTTTGTAAGTAAATATGAATTTAACATCTCTCTCCCTGCCTGAGAAATGATTTCAAGGTGGAAGTTAGTGTCTTTCCTTTAGAAGCAAACAAAACAGGTGATGGACCGAATGTG
This sequence comes from Lissotriton vulgaris, assembly GCF_964263255.1. Classification (NCBI taxonomy): domain Eukaryota; kingdom Metazoa; phylum Chordata; class Amphibia; order Caudata; family Salamandridae; genus Lissotriton; species Lissotriton vulgaris. The sequence continues at coordinate 617,948,323 of NC_141689.1, forward strand.
GATCAATGTCACACATTCACCCCAGTCCAAAGATCTGGGCCCAAATCCATCGTTTTTTTGCACTCCACACCACCCTGGGTTAGACAATGGCGATATGCAAATCAGCTCTGACCCTGTGCCCCATGGGAACAGTCCAGTCTGAACTACAAAAGCCATGTCCTTCCCAGAACGGAATCAAGCATCCGAGGACCGGACCGGTTTCGAGGTAACACCTCTCATCAGCCCGGCTAGCTTGACTCCAGTGGTGTGGAGTGCCTGGGACCCACGTCTGAGCATCCCCAGTGCACTTATGGCGGTAATTGCAAACAAAACAGGTGATGGACCGAATGTGGATCAATGTCACACATTAACACCAGTCCAAAGATTTGGGCCCAAATCCATTGTTTTTTTGCACTCCACACCACCCTGGGTTAGACAATGGCGATATGCAAATCAGCTCTGACCCTGTGCCCCATGGGAACAGTCCAGTCCGAACTACAAAATCCATGTCCTTCCCAGAACGGAATCAAGCATCCGAGGACCAGACCGGTTTCGAGGTAACACCTCTCATCAGCCCGGCTAGCTTGACTCCAGTGGTGTGGAGTGCCTGGGACCCACGTCTGAGCATCCCCAGCGCACTTATGGCGGTAATTGCAAACAAAACAGGTGATGTACTGAATGTGGATCAATGTCACACATTCACCCCAGTCCAAAGATCTGGGCCCAAATCCATCGTTTTTTTGCACTCCACACCACCCTGGGTTAGACAATGGCGATATGCAAATCAGCTCTGACCCTGTGCCCCATGGGAACAGTCCAGTCCGAACTACAAAAGCCATGTCCTTCCCAGAACGGAATCAAGCATCCGAGGACCGGACCGGTTTCGAGGTAACACCTCTCATCAGCCCGGCTAGCTTGACTCCAGTGGTGTGGAGTGCCTGGGACCCACGTCTGAGCATCCCCAGCGCACTTATGGCGGTAATTGCAAACAAAACAGGTGATGGACCGAATGTGGATCAATGTCACACATTCACCCCAGTCCAAAGATCTGGGCCCAAATCCATCATTTTTTTGCACTCCACACCACCCTGGGTTAGACAATGGCGATATGCAAATCAGCTCTGACCCTGTGCCCCATGGGAACAGTCCAGTCCGATCTACAAAAGCCATGTCCTTCCCAGAACGGAATCAAGCATCCGAGGACCGGACCGGTTTCGAGGTAACACCTCTCATCAGCCCGGCTAGCTTGACTCCAGTGGTGTGGAATGCCTGGGACCCACGTCTGAGCATCCCCAGCGCACTTATGGCGGTAATTGCAAACAAAACAGGTGATGGACCGAATGTGGATCAATGTCACACATTCACCCCAGTCCAAAGATCTGGGCCCAAATCCATCGTTTTTTTGCACTCCACACCACCCTGGGTTAGACAATGGCGATATGCAAATCAGCTCTGACCCTGTGCCCCATGGGAACAGTCCAGTCCGAACTACAAAAGCCATGTCCTTCCCAGAACGGAATCAAGCATCCGAGGACCGGACCGGTTTCGAGGTAACACCTCTCATCAGCCCGGCTAGCTTGACTCCAGTGGTGTGGAGTGCCTGGGACCCACGTCTGAGCATCCCCAGCGCACTTATGGCGGTAATTGCAAACAAAACAGGTGATGGACCGAATGTGGATCAATGTCACACATTCACCCCAGTCCAAAGATCTGGGCCCAAATCCATCGTTTTTTTGCACTCCACACCACCCTGGGTTAGACAATGGCGATATGCAAATCAGCTCTGACCCTGTGCCCCATGGGAACAGTCCAGTCCGAACTACAAAAGCCATGTCCTTCCCAGAACGGAATCAAGCATCCGAGGAACGGACCGGTTTCAAGGTAACACCTCTCATCAGCCCGGCTAGCTTGACTCCAGTGGTGTGGAGTGCCTGGGACCCACGTCTGAGCATCCCCAGCGCACTTATGGCGGTAATTGCAAACAAAACAGGTGATGGACCGAATGTGGATCAATGTCACACATTCACCCCAGTCCAAAGATCTGGGCCCAAATCCATCGTTTTTTTGCACTCCACACCACCCTGGGTTAGACAATGGCGATATGCAAATCAGCTCTGACCCTGTGCCCCATGGGAACAGTCCAGTCCGAACTACAAAAGCCATGTCCTTCCCAGTACGGAATCAAGCATCCGAGGACCGGACCGGTTTCGAGGTAACACCTCTCATCAGCCCGGCTAGCTTGACTCCAGTGGTCTGGAGTGCCTGGGACCCACGTCTGAGCATCCCCAGCGCACTTATGGCGGTAATTGCAAACAAAACAGGTGATGGACCAAATGTGGATCAATGTCACACATTCACCCCAGTCCAAAGATCTGGGCCCAAATCCATCGTTTTTTTGCACTCCACACCACCCTGGGTTAGACAATGGCAATATGCAAATCAGCTCTGACCCTGTGCCCCATGGGAACAGTCCAGTCCGAACTACAAAAGCCATGTCCTTCCCAGAACGGAATCAAGCATCCGAGGACCGGACCGGTTTCGAGGTAACACCTCTCATCAGCCTGGCTAGCTGGACTCCAGTGGTGTGGAGTGCCTGGGACCCACGTCTGAGCATCCCCAGCGCACTTATGGCGGTAATTGCAAACAAAACAGGTGATGGACCGAATGTGGATCAATGTCACACATTCACCCCAGTCCAAAGATCTGGGCCCAAATCCATCGTTTTTTTGCACTCCACACCACCCTGGGTTAGACAATGGCGATATGCAAATCAGCTCTGACCCTGTGCCCCATGGGAACAGTCCAGTCCGAACTACAAAAGCCATGTCCTTCCCAGTACGGAATCAAGCATCCGAGGACCGGACCGGTTTCGAGGTAACACCTCTCATCAGCCCGGCTAGCTTGACTCCAGTGGTGTGGAGTGCCTGGGACCCACGTCTGAGCATCCCCAGCGCACTTATGGCGGTAATTGCAAACAAAACAGGTGATGGACCAAATGTGGATCAATGTCACACATTCACCCCAGTCCAAAGATCTGGGCCCAAATCCATCGTTTTTTTGCACTCCACACCACCCTGGGTTAGACAATGGCAATATGCAAATCAGCTCTGACCCTGTGCCCCATGGGAACAGTCCAGTCCGAACTACAAAAGCCATGTCCTTCCCAGAACGGAATCAAGCATCCGAGGACCGGACCGGTTTCGAGGTAACACCTCTCATCAGCCTGGCTAGCTTGACTCCAGTGGTGTGGAGTGCCTGGGACCCACGTCTGAGCATCCCCAGCGCACTTATGGCGGTAATTGCAAACAAAACAGGTGATGGACCGAATGTGGATCAATGTCACACATTCACCCCAGTCCAAAGATCTGGGCCCAAATCCATCATTTTTTTGCACTCCACACCACCCTGGGTTAGACAATGGCAATATGCAAATCAGCTCTGACCCTGTGCCCCATGGGAACAGTCCAGTCCGAACTACAAAAGCCATGTCCTTCCCAGAACGGAATCAAGCATCCGAGGACCGGACCGGTTTCGAGGTAACACCTCTCATCAGCCCGGCTAGCTTGACTCCAGTGGTGTGGAGTTCCTGGGACCCACGTCTGAGCATCCCCAGCGCACTTATGGCGGTAATTGCAAACAAAACAGGTGATGGACCGAATGTGGATCAATGTCACACATTCACCCCAGTCCAAAGATCTGGGCCCAAATCCATCGTTTTTTTGCACTCCACACCACCCTGGGTTAGACAATGGCGATATGCAAATCAGCTCTGACCCTGTGCCCCATGGGAACAGTCCAGTCCGAACTACAAAAGCCATGTCTTTCCCACACCACTGGAGTCAAGCTAGCCGGGCTGATGAGAGGTGTTACCTCGAAACCGGTCCGGTCCTCGGATGCTTGATTCCGGTCTGGGAAAGATATGGCTGTGTAGTTCGGACTGGACTGTTCCCATGGGGCACAGGGTCAGAGCTGATTTGCATAAAGCCATTATCTAACCCAGGGTGGTGTGGAGTGCAAAAAACGATGGATTTAGGCCCAGATCCTTTTACTGGGGTGAATGTAAGACATCGATCTACATTCTGTCCATCAAATTGTTTTTTGTAATTTCCTTTAGAAGAGTGCATCTTATGCAAGGCTGCCAGCCTTTAACACAACACAAATGTCACGTGTTCCACCAAACTCATGTTTGGTGGAACATGATCCAACACCAAACATAAAGTTGAACATATTTTTATGAGTTGTGTCAATATCTGCAGGATACTTTCACTTATATGTGCCAATAATATATTCAGCTGCCAAAGTGGCAATCAAGCTTTACATTACAAGGAAATGCACTGGAACGCCTTTTCAGTAAATTATTTCTTTTATTTATTTAGAAACTTATATAGTGCACAGCACCCCCAATGGGGGTGTCCCGGTGCTACGAACCGTAAGCAGTTGTAAGTATCTCTAAGCGACTAAGTGTTGGAAAACAGCAAGGTTTTTAAATTGCGCCGAAATAAGCATTCAGATTCTGTCATACGAAGGGACAGTGGCAAGCTATTCCAGGATTGAGCAGTAATAACTGCGAACTCTCTGCCCCCCATTCTAGAACGACAAAATCAGGGAGTACATAAGAAGAAAAGATGATTCAATCTGATAGATCGGTTGGACTGACCATGCTTGAGTCTTGCTCTGAGATAGGCCGGTCCCTCACCCTGCATTGCTCTAAAAGCCAGGACCAGAGATTTAAACTGAATGCGACTAGTCACAGGCAGCCTGTGTAACTTTTGTAAGTGAGGAGAGATTGAGTGACCATAAGGGATGTCATAGATCATTCTTGCCATGCATTCTGCACAATCTGCAGACATTTGACAAGATAGGCTGGCACTCCAACATAGAGTTGTTTGTATAATCCAAGTGTGATGTCATAAGGGCGTGAATAATGGTCCGGCGAGAGTCCAAAGGAAGAAAAGGGAACGTTTTGCGGATCATGAGAAGTTTACTAAAACACGCAGATGTGACCTTATTTATTTGAGCCTTGCAAGACAATTCATTGTCAATTAGGAATCCAAGATTCCTAGCAGATTCCACCGGCACTGGGGAGGTTCAACTCAGGTGGCCACCAAAGTAGGGTCAGAGGGGGATATTTTTGAATAAAAAACAATACTTCAGTTTTATCTGAGTTGAGCCTGAGAGTGTTTAGTGACATCCAGGAAGAGATGTTGCTAAGGCACCGTCTGAAGATAGAAAAACTAGCCTCAGAGTGATCTCTAAATGAAAACACCAGTTGTGCGTCATCAGCGTATGAGATCACTCTGACCCCACAGGATCCTTCCACTGTGGCCAGCTGCGATAGGTAGACATTAAAAAACAGTGGACTCAGGGACCACAACTAAGTGTTTGGGTACAACCGCTTAGAAAAGATCTAATCCAGGCCAAAGGGGTGCCCTGAATCCCAAGACTATACAGTCTTTCAATCAATATGGCATGAGAGACCGTATTGAATGCCGCGGACACGTCCAGGTGTACTAACATTGTTGCATCGCCTACGTCCACGCATTCGCGGATAGTCTCTGCAACCTTCAGAAGTGCAGTCTTGGTACTATAGCCGGATCTAAAACTGGACTGCGAATCGTGGAGAAGCTGTCCAGACTCAAGGTAGTTAGAGAGTTGTTCTTGCACTACTTTCTCCAGGATTTTAACTGGTTTAGGTGAAAGGGATATGGGCGGGTAGTTGCTAAACACCGAATGGTCGGCTTCAGATTTTTTTAAAATAGGGATCAGCATGGCCTGTTTCCAAGACGAAGGGAAATGACCAGTTTTTAAGGAGGTGTTCCAGATTGATTTCCGTGGCGAAATGATAAGAGGGGCGGGAAAACTAAATAGTTTTGCCAGGCAAGGGTCCAAAAGGGAGCCTGATTTGCATGGCAACATTTTTTGAGAAGAGGTATCAATAGAGATCGATTTAAAAGACGTAAAAGCCTCCTCCTTGGTTGCCCTGGAGTCAGGAACTGAGGCATCGATGGACAGTTTGAACGTAGAAATAATTTCTAGAATTTTTTCGTGAAAAAAGTTAGATAACACATCACAGAGGCCTTGAATAGGGGCGATTGAGCTAAATAATACAGATGGTTGGAAAACTCACTAGTTTGAAAAGAGTTTTTGAGGAACTATCAGCAGAGCTGACTTTCTTAACAAAGTACTCTCTCATTACGGTACGTTTCTGTTTGTATAATTTCCTAATGGCAGCTCTATAAGTGGATATTTGCCTCTGGATCATAGGATTGTCTCCAGCTCAGCTCAAGTTTTTTACAGTGGCTCTTCTCAGCTCGCAGAGTGGGGGAGAACCATGGAGCTGAAGGTTTTGATCTAGAAGAAATTATTGGTTGCAAAGGGGCAATAGCATTTATGGCAGAAGATAGCCAGCCATTAAACTTTGAGACATCAGTGTCTAGATCCCCTACTGACTGCCAGGAACAATGGGAAAGTGCGGGGCCAGGAAGTGGTCTGATCAAGCCAGAGAAGGGGTGATTTTGTGGTCAGATTAGGATGATTGGTGAACAATAGGTCCAGCGTATGGCCAGCCACATTAGTGGGTCCTCTAACCTGCTGGGTCAGATTGAGGCCCGCCATGGTGTCAAGGAGCAGCCCTGCTTTGGTGCAAGAGGTGTCATCCACATGCAGGTTAAAATCACCTGTCATAGTGAAATAGGGATGTTTAAGTGATAGATCAACAGCCGTAGTATAAAAATCAATGAGAGATTGGGGGGGGAACCGGGAAGTCTGTGTAAGAGATTACCTGCCAGAATTAATTACGAGGCTTCAGAGATACTGAAATACATGGCTTCTAAACGGCCAATGTTAAAGAGTTTCCTAGAGAAGATCTTCCAGCCCGAGCGTAAAATCACAGCAATCCCGCCACCCATCTTGGTGCTGGTCCGATTAATCCCCACAAAACGATAGTCAGGGGGGATGTCAAGGTTAAGGTCAGGATTTGAGGAGCCTTTTACCTAAGTTTCAGTTAGAAACATTAAGTTCCAAGCATGAGTAGTGAGGGATAGCCAGATATCTCCGGAATGACAGGGTAGCCATCTACAGTTGAGCAAGCACGTCTTGATGATTGTAGAGAGGCCCGTGCACTCAACCACTGGTCCGGCAGGAGAGGGGAATAGCCTGGATAGAGTATTTTGACCTGGCTTAAAAGAGAATGGACAAGTGGCACAATTAAAATGGGCATTAAAAGACCCTGAACACGTACATAGCGTTGGGGCGTTGCACCCTTTATCTTTAACTTCCATTAATTGGGACCTAGTCCAGTGTATTCATGCTCCTGCGGGGCAATCGGCAGCATGGCTGGCGCTGGCCGCGGAACAGGTGCAGACGGGCGCAGACGGGCTTGCCTTTGGCACGCTAGCGGCACGCCCTCTGCACGTGTCGGAACTGGCATGGTTGTTAAATAGCAGCTGGGTTGTTAGCGCTGGAATGCTAACCCCCAAACTCTCCCTTCAGCGTGACCAGAAGCAAGAGCCCGGCAGCCTGCTCTACCCTCTACAACAATCAGGCACGCCCGTTGTGGACCGGGGTAGGGGCCTGAGGCACAGAAATTAAAGGATGAGTGAGCGTGTGGCCAAGTGCAAAACAATATACAATGTGCAGAGTCCAAAGTTAAAACGATTAAAATGAGCAAAGTCCTTAAAAAGGCACCACAGCTAGCGTGAGAAACTCACAACTGCGTGCGCCCGCTGAACGTCAGAACTGGCATGGGTTTTAAATAGCAGCTGGGTTGTTAGCACTGGAATGCTAACCCCCAAACTCTCCATTCAGCGTGACCAGAAGCAAGAGCCCGGCAGCCTGCTCTACCCTCCACAACAATTGGGTACGCCAGTGGAGTACCGGAGTAGGGGCTGAGGCACAGAGATGAAAGGGTGAGTGAGCGTGTGGCCAAGTGCAAAACAATAAACAATGTGCAGAGTCCAAAGTTAAAACGATCAAAACAAGCAAAGTCCTTTAAAAGGTACCGCATCTAATGTGAGAAACTTACAACTGCGCCCATCATTAATGTCTATGAGGCAGGCCTACGAACACAACAGAGATAAAATAGCCAGGAGTCCAAAATGAAATATATCTGCTAAATACCATAAATTGCTGAAATTTCTCACAATAATATGAAATGTAGCTACTTTTTGTGCCCGGTCATTTGGTTTGATGCTTAATCTTTTACCATTGACCCACAGATCCTTTGTTCTACCTTACTATGCTTGTCATAATTATTGAATGTGGAAGGTAGATTTGTATAGTCGATAGACTGTAGGACCAACCCAGCATAGCAAACATTTACAGAATACTACAGGGCCGGTATTGATAGAAGGGCACATTTTCCTTGTTTGTGCCACAGTGAACCTTTCAACAGATGCACTGGGAGCAAACCGGTAAAATGTGCCCTTTTGTGAAGATGTGTTGCCCTTTGAGCAGCTGCGCACGTGTGCTTCCATCGGGACAGCGCATTTAATTGAAATAGTGAACAGCTGTTTGAAAGCTGCTCCATGCTTCACAGTGCAGTTGGCAACCCACCTGCCCTTCCAAGAGGAATTAGAGATTCCCTTACAGTAGGCGCATCCTAAGGGCATGTTTGTCTCTGTTCCTGCGTCTGTATTGTGGCGCAGGTTCACACTCAAACTTATTTCCTCATTTGCATAGGGCCACACCACATGTGAATGAGGAAACACCCTCTCAGAATATTGCTGGCGCTACATGTGCGCCAGCCCTATCAGTATTACAGAATGGGTAAGTATATGCATCCCCTTCTATAATATCACCTTGGAGATACCCAGTAAGGGGTATACAACGTTTAGCACTCATTTTTTACAACGCACTACCATTACAACGCAGGCATTACCACGCATTCCATTACAACGCATTGCGCTGGGGGGCGCTCTAGGATAGGGACCAAGTTTAATTGTATATCCAACACCCTCCCTAGTGTCCACGGGGACTGGAGTTGGAATATAAAATTATACTTACCACTATCCAGCACCTCAAAGCGCTATGCGTTGTAACGGTATTCGTTGTAAATACCGCGCTGTAAAGGTATGCGTGGTAATAGTATGCGTGCTAACGTCATACATCCCCAGTAGAGACCATCTCACACGGATAGCCAAGACGGGTTCCCCAGCGGTCTACAGTGCCACGACGCCTCAGGGCAGCAGTGCGCTTTACAAGACACATACATTTACATTTACATTTACATTTAATAGCAAAGTGCCCCTGGGGCGATAGAGCGGGCACACACACATCGTTGTTCCCCGTGGGCACTTTCTGTAATCAGGTCCCAGTTGTGTATCTATCAGTGCCATGTTATATATCTTAAATGTTACCCTATTAAAACTACCCCCGTTTCCCTAGGTCAGTTTCTTCTAATCTACGTAATATAGTACACACCCCATCCAAACTCACAAGGATAAAGCTTAGTGTCCGCTTTTGTTGATAACATCGTGCTTGCAAAGTGTCCAAAATTAATGAGGAAGAAAAGATGTGGACTTAAGCAGTGTCAAAAGGACACACCGGAGAAATATTGCTGAGTGCTGTTTCCTATGTTAAACGATGCATATGTTTGCACACTTTTCATTTAAAATTAGTACCTTCTAATTTTGATTGAATTCATAAACACAAACGTAGAAATATCGTCATTTTTATGGTAAGGTATCTTCGACCTGAGCTGAATTTTTATCATCTGGGGTTCCTGTGAAAAACCTCCAGATTTGAGCGGCTTTATAGTCCTATTTCCTTAAGAGGTTGTACGAGGGTTTAATCACAGGGCTTTTTTGGGTTTCTACTTTTAACGAGTAGATTTAGCACCTAAAAGTAACCCATTACAAGTGATGTCTTTGTTTGTCAACACAGATAATCGTTAGCTCTTAAAATAGGCAGAACCTAGTAGTAAAGCTGGGTATTAGGATACTTAGGCCCAGATCTACCAAAAAGTCACGGAACACAGTGCAACAGCAAAAAATGCTGAGCTGCATTGCATGAAGGGAAGGGATCAGGAGAGCGCCATATCTTCAGAGATATGGATCTCTCCTCTTCCCAGCGCCGGTGCTGATTTTAGCTGCTAAGTGCCAGGCACACACCTTTGCGCCATAGTGCTAGGATGTGTGCCTGAGTCTACCCTGGGTTTTGTACTGAAAGGGTATCCTTCCAGTGCAAAATACTATAATTAGACACACTTTCAAACTTTTCCTGCTTTGCATGTGTGCTGCACACTGCAGCGCATATGCAAAGTCGGAAAAAAGGAAAAATAAAAACATTTCTCCTCTTAATGCCTCCTTTCAATTGGTGTTAATTTTTGGTGCTATACTCTGTATACGATTGTTTGTAGATTGGTTTTGCATCAAAGGGCATGAGTGCTAGCATGGGAACCCCCATGCACCACCCATATAAGGCCCCCTTGGCGGTAAGTAACGCAACGCTTTGCTTCATGCTGCTTTGCTGTACTCTTAGGGTACTTTCCAGCACTTAAAAAGTTTTGCAGTGGAAAGTAAATTAGAAAATAAATATTTTGTGCTGGTTAGCATCACTTTTGTAACACAGACCCAGAGCAAAATGTCAGTAAATCTACCCCTAGGAGGCATAAAACTACATTGGGTGGCAGTGGTTCTAAATGATACGAAGAGAGAACTGCATCTGTGGTATCAACGGATAACTCATAAGAACTTATTCACAAACTGCATTTTGTAGATTATGGAGTGGAAATTTCGTATCTGCATTTTACTCATCTGTAGGGGCACATCATAATCACGTGTAGAGCACACCTGCACATAATCCTGTCTTGTTCAAATGTGAGAGTAAACCGCGTTAATGTAGCTACTTGACATATTTTAGTTTACTGACAAAGCAGTATGAAGACTTAGGGCCAGATGTAGGTAAAAGTCATTTAACGATTCTTAAATACCGAATTTTACAGATTCGGTATTCAAGAATCGGTAAATGAGATGTAGGAAAAAAATCGGTATCAAATACCGATTCGCAAAAAAACGGTATCGGACTTTCGGTATTTACTGAATCGGTATTTACCGAATCGGTAATTACCGAATCGGTAATGGCCATACAACCCTATGGGCCAAAAGGCCCATAAGAATGCATTGTAAATACCGAATCGGTAAATACTGAATCAGTAAATTCCGAATCGGCAAGCAAGTAAAAGTGAAACTAATGAAAACAGCCAATCAGGTGCCACCACCCTCCCCCTCCCTACCAGGGAGTGGCTACCCAGGCAGCTGCAACTCATTAGAAGGTTCTGGAGAGGCAGTCAGAGCTGAGCAGAGAGACAGAGCAGCAGGGAGAGTTTGTTTGGAGTGAAAGACAGTAAACATGGCAAGCAGCACTGAGAGCCAGAAGCCTGAGAGAAAAATAAAAATAAAGTTCAGCAGCATGGAGCTGCATGTACTGGTGGAGGAAGTGGTGAGAGTCCACAAACAGATATTTGGCAGGCAGTCCCTCACTGTACCTGAGTCAACTAAAAGAAAACTGCGGCTTGCCATAGGAGAGAAGGTAAATGCAGTGGGTGTGACCATCAGGAGCATTGAGGACCTGAAGAAAAGATTTTACGATATCAGGAGCCTCACCAAAAAAAAGATGGCAGAAATCCATAAGCAGGCTGGTGTCACCGGTGGAGGCAGGAACCCAGCACCCCCCCTGACTGACCTGGAGGAGCTGGTGGCCTCAAACATCGAGCCTGCCAGTGTTTTGGGAGTAGGAGATGTGGACAGCTCAGCCAGAGCTACAAGAAAAGGTAAGAGGCTTGCGCAGCATGACACCACATAGCAACCAGCTTCTCTTTAGCCTTTGTGTACTGGCCAACCCCAGTCCAATACTGCTAGCACTATACAGGAGCAATGCATTATGGGAAATGTAGTCAGCAAATGTAGGACCATGTGTAAGTGCACAGAAATCAGCAAGGCACTGAAAGCAAATCAGAGTATTGAAAGTTAAATGTGCAAAGCATTTATTGTAGTGACTGTGACACATTAGCACTCAGTTGACAAACGCTTCTTTATACCTAGGGGCAACATCAGGCAGTGGACCATCTGCATCAGAAGGAACTGCACCAGCAAGGGAGGAGAGTGTGGAGGCAGGGCCAAGCACTGTACAAGCCTCGCAGGAGGAGGAAGACACCACTACCATCTTCCATGAGGATGATACTGTTCATTCCCTCGTGTTTCCCCACTCCCCACACCTTTCTCAATCCCCCCCATTGGTGTTCTCACCTGAAAACTCCCCATCACTGTCCCTGTCAGCACCTGCAACCTCACCAGCCAGAGGAGAATCGTAGCCCCACCGAGAGTTATGGCGGGAGCTGAGGGTGAGGCTCCAGCAACCATACAAGTCACTCCTGCTGCACAGGAGTCCACTAATCAGTCCAGCAGCACTCTCAGACACCAACGCACTCTCAGCAGTGCAGGTCCACCTGGAGAGGGCACTGTGTTCCGTGGCCTTGAGTGGAGCATGGTGCGCATCCAGCGCATGCAGGGGAAATCAATACAGGCCTGCCACCGCCAATTCCGAATCCTAAAGCAGCAAATCGGAGACATGGGCAAGGGCATCAGTGACTTAGTAGACAGCAATAGGGAGGTTGCAAAGACAAACACTGACATTGCATCAGGAATGCATCAAATGACCACCGCCATCAACCAGGTCTGCGCTAAAATGGATACCCTGGAGCACACAAGGCGCAGGGATGTGCTTGTGCACAACAGGGCCATGAACCGGCTGGCCACTGCAACATCCCAGCTATGCCGTAGAGGTGTCAACATGCAGGAGAGCCTCACGCTGAACACCGCGGAGGTAACCAGGGGCATGGCCAGGATCATCAGTGCCCTGGAGGCCATGATTATTTCACATACTGCTGTAAATCCTGCCCTGGACGTGGCTGAGGCAGACGATAGCAGTAGCCGCAGCAGCCTGGTAAGCGCTGTTGTTGAGCCACGCAGGAGCACCAGGCGCTCAGCTGAGCCTGCAGGCTATGCAGAAGGCAGTGAGCAACATCCCAGTGGCTCTGGGAAGCGAGGCCGCAAATGACATTGCGGGTGTGGGTGAGGCAACCCAAGACATTAGCAGTCCCCACGTTTAAATATTTTTTTTGTTGCACATCAGTGCATGAACGTTGTGGTAACGTTAAATTTCGTTATTCTCATTCACAACCTGTCTGTGTCTCTTTACTCACTCAGAAATAGTTGTCTGTAATCTCCTCACGTCTGTATCTGCCATCACTTGGTGTTGACACTCCAGCAGGTTGTGTTTCTGGCACAGCAATGTCGTCGTCATGATCCTCGTAGTCTGACAACTCCACCACAGTGCCCTTCTTCACCACAAGGTTGTGCAACATGGCACAGGCAGCAATTATCTTACAGCAGGTGATGGGGGTATACTGCCTTGCACCTCCACTCTTGTGCAAGCATCTGAATCTGCTTTTCCAGATGCCAAAGGTCCGTTCAACTACATTCCTTGTGCTTTTGTGGGCCCGGTTATACCTCCTTTGGCTGGGTGTTGAGGGGTTCAGGTAGGGGGTCAGTATGAATGAGCGGTGGGCATATGCACTGTCTCCTAGAAGGAAAAGGGAAGACATTACTCACATGCATACATGTACTTCATACTGCAATCAGTATTATGGGGGTCTGACACTGTGTCTCACCTAGGAGGTATCCTTCACCAAATTCCCCTGCAGTCAACCGTGCATAGATGCCGCTGTTTTGAAATATGTAGGAGTCGTGGGTACTCCCAGGGAATTTTGCCACAAGGTCAGTGATGGCGCACTTTGCATTGCAAATCACCTGCACATTGATAGTGTGCGTTGACTTCCTATTCCGGTATATCTATTCAGTGTCAGCAGGGGGACAAATGGGAATGTGCGTGCCATCAATGCAGCCAATGATATGGGGGAATCGTGCCATCTGGTAGAAGTCTGCTTTTGTTTGTACCAGTTCCGCATGGGTTGCAGGAAAAGAAATGTATTGGTCCATTCTCTGTAACATGGCGTCAAGGAATTTGTGGAAAAACCTTGGCAGGCTGCTCTGGGTCACCCCACCTACCGCAGCAACCACACTCTGGTAGCTGCCAGACGCAAGCAGGTGTAGGCTGCATAGCACCTGCACGTGCGGTGGGATAGCGTGTGCCCTTGGGGTGGTGTGCTCCAACAGAGGTTGGAGGTCCCTGATGAGGTCCAAAATGGTGTCTAAGTCCAACCAGTACCTCTGGAGGATCTCTGCCTCTGTGAGCATGAACAGGGTGATCCTCTCCCTGTAGACCTGCTCCTCTCTCCTTCCTGCTGTAGCCATAGCCATCTTGCAATGACATAAAATGAGGCCATTGTGCAAGTAGAATTGCATTTTGGGTCCTTTTTTATGGGTTGCAGTTGGTTACCACCTGATTCCAATCCATGGTAAATACTGACTCTTAAATACCGATTTTGAGGCTAATTCGGTATTTCTGTGCTTAACTACATCTCAATGATCATTTTTACCACTTCTTATTTTCCTATTCGGTATTTTACCGATTCGGTAACTCTTCCGAATCGTTAAATGTACAGATTCGGTATATTTACCGATTCTGTATTTTACCGTTTCGGTAAATTTACCGATTCTGGTTTTTTTCCGATTCGGTATTTTACCGATTCAGTAACTTTACTGATTCAGTAAATTTACCGACATCTGGCCCTTAGTGTAGAAAATAAATGTAACTTGCAGAAAACGCTAACATGGAGAAAATGCGTTGTGAAGTTTGACATTTTTCTCATATTAGATGCGTTTAATAATAATAATACTTTCCATAATTAGGTAAATGTGTTGATCGAAATGCAAGACTAATTATGCAACTCATAATTTCTAAGTGATATTTATTTTATAAGCCAAAACTGTAGGCCTGAAATGCAACTCATAACAACTCTCACTTTAAGATTAATGTTCTAAATTTCATGTGCATTGTGGAAGCTCTTCTTTCTCACATTTTGCATTGCAGGTGGAGAAGCATTCTTTTAGGCAAAGTAATGTCTTTGTTTTAGCAGATAGGCAAGGAGAGAAGAAGTTACAATCGCATGGTTTGGAGGCGATAAAGGAGTGAAGTTGGTTTCACATGGGAGACGGCATGGGAACCAAAGACAAATTGTTGCAAGGGATGAACATGGAGAACACAGTGGAGAAGTATGCTCATGACTGTACCCATTGTGGAGTGCTTGTAAGGAATGAAACATGGGAACTCTACCTGTGAACAACTAGTTGTTGGAAATAGGGATAGAGCCCAGATCTTCCTTGCATTTGGAGAGGGAGCATCTCAGAATGAGCTCTTCCTCTTGCAATAGTGGCCTTATGCCGCTTGACCCATCTAAACAGTGGAGAAACTTCTTAGGAAAACTCCATGACTGATACCTTTCTCTTAATCTGAAACGCGTCCCCACTGACATAGGGATGTCACTATAGTAATATAGTAGGGATAGATTTAAATACTCTTCATTCATCAGACCTCGATCCTTTTTGATTGTTTGTATGCTCCTTCTCGAGTTAATAGTTCTTGTTAGAAATAGGGGGCACTAGTTGGCAGAGGTAGGTATCTTTGTCCAAATAGGGGCCCTTGCTTCTAGTCAGGGTAAGGGGGATACACTCCTAAAATAACCCCTACTCACCCCCTTGGTAGCTTGGCACGAGCAGACAGGCTTGGCTCAGAGGCAGTGTGTAAAGCATTTGTGAACACATACGGTAATACAGTGAAAACACTACAAATGGACACCACACCAGTTTAGAAAAAAATAATAATCTTTATCTATTCTTAAACAAGACCAATACAACAAAAACCCACAATACAGTTCTCAAACTATCATTAAAAATAGGTTATTCACTTAAATCAAGCTTCTAGCAACAAATAACTCCACATGGAGTTATAACGAAGTTGTGGCCGGTGGAAATAACAAAGTACGGCACCGACCACGAGGTGCGTAACTAAGGGCCCGGAGTCAAGCAGACCCACAAAGAACAGCATCTTGGAATTTATGAAAACAACGACAGTTCACAGCATCAGGGAAGTGCAGTTTTGTAGGCGCTGTGCGGTGTTGGTCCCTTACGAGCCCTGGGGAGTACAGACTCTGTTCCTTACTGCAGGGGAGGCGCGATGATGGTTCCATACTGCATCTGGAAGGTGAAGTCACAATAGCACCAAAACCACTGTTCCTTACGATGGTGCAATGTCGATGGATTTGTGGTCACCCCGGTCGAGGATCGGCTCTGCGATGATGAGGTCGGCTTAGGAGTCGATGCAGCACAGCAGCAGGCATCGGGCTCACTTCACAAGTCAGAGCAGCGCTCACGGCTTCAGGCAGGTTACAGCGTCGCTCGCTGGCGTCGATGTGGCATGGCAGCTGGCGTTGGGCCTACGTCGCAAGTCAGAGCACCGCTCACAGCTTTGGTGCAGGTTACGGCATCTCTCGCTGGAGTCAGTGTTGCAATTTCCTTCTGTAGCAGCTAAAACAGCAGTTCTAGATGCAGGCAATAAGAAGGAGGCAGTGTTTGTGTTCCTGAGACTTCAGAACAAGAGGTAAGCTCAGTTTCAGGCCCTTGGAGATCTTTTTTTCAAGCAGGTGACAAAGCAAAACAGTAAATCACTTTTTCTCCTTTCCCTGGCAGCAAGCAGCCACTGCAGGTCAACCCCAGACAGCAACAGCACAGGGGCAGTATTCCTCCTCAGCTAATCTGGCTCTTCTCATTGGCAAAGGTTTCCTCTTGGTTTCGCAGAATTGATCTAAAGTTCTGGGGTCTGGGTCCCCCTTTTTATACACACATATCCTTTGTCTCTGAAGGCAGAGTGTGTCTGTACCCAGCTAAAACCAGTTCTGTCCTCACTGGTGCAGCTTCCTGGAAGCGGGTGGAGACAGCATTGTTGAAAGTAGACTTGGCCCAGGCAGGTGAAAGGAAATCTCCTCCCCCTACTCTAAATTCAACCCAGGATCCATTCAGTCTAGCCCTGACTCATCAGACTGATGGAGCCACAGCCCTCTCCCAGCTCCTGTCACTCACAAGCCAGATATGCAATACAAAAACTTAGCAGAGGCACACTGGAGTGTTAGGCAAGAAAATACCTACTTTCTAAAAGTGGTATTTTCAAACACATAATGTAAAAATCACCGTCACTAAAAGATGCACTTTAACATTCTGAGTTCAGGCATACTAACATTTATTTTCCCATCGTTTTCCCTGGGCCAGTTATGTTTATAAGATGTTATCATCAAACTGCCCATTCTGGCCTATGAAAACAGATATCCTTGCAACAGTGAAAAACGAACTTGGCAGTATTTCACTTTCAGGACATGCCACACACATAAGGGCATGTCCCACCTTTCACATACAATGCACCCTGCCCACAGGGGTTTCATTGGGCCTACCTTAGGAATGACTAACATATAGAAAAGGGAAAGTGTAGGGACAGGCAAGTGTGTGCATTTGCCAATTTGACATGGCAGTCCCAGACTGCACACAGGCTCTGCAATGGCTGGCCTGAGCCACATTTTTCAAGCTGCTTCTGTGGGTCTATGGTTGGCACAATCAGTGCTGCAAGCCTACATGCAGCATTTGATTTACAGGCCCTGGGCACACATAGTGCACTGTACAAAGGTCTGACAGGTAAATCAAATAGACAATCATGGAAACACTAATCCATAACACAATTTACAAAAGAGAGCATATGCACTTTAGCACTGATCAGCAGTGGTAAAGTACCCAGAGTCATAAAACCACCAACAACAGGTCAGACAAAATAGAAGAGGAAGACAAAAAGTCCTGGGATAACCCTGCAAAAAGGGCCAAGTCCAACAGTTCTGTTCATTTTGTACCATCTGGATTGAGTATGTAGATTTGGCTTCAAGCTTTTTTTCTTTGTATTATATACCCTCATGCTGAGGTGTGCTTATGTTCAGTTATTTTTGGCTTTGTAAAAAATCTAACTAACCTTCCAAAATTGTCCTTTGGCTGTTATGTATTGGAACGTGATGAGGCTAAATTGAATGTGCACTGATGATTTTCTACCCTTTACACTTTCATGCTGCT